>NC_034191.2:14687485-14812485 GCF_002021735.2 Oncorhynchus kisutch | reverse complement strand
GAGGTTCAGGACTTTTTAGGAGTTATACTGTAACTGTGTGTTTTTCTGACCTCAAAGCTTTAGCTGTGATACTGTTTTAATGTAATGATGTGTCAAACAAACCTCATGTACCATTGATGCTGGATGAGGTCTACCAACCTAGTTTACAAATTCCCAATGCATGTAGTATAACAGCTGTATAATAAGTTAAGCCCTACCTCTTTAACACGCACCAGGTTGAATGGAGAACATTGTCAAGTAAAAACAATACGGAGGAGCTCTCCAAAACATCAGTGGGTGCACACCTACCACACAACTACAGGCCTACCGTACAGCTAAAGGCACACCTACCACACAACTACAGGCCTACCGTACAGCTAAAGGCACACCTACCACACAACTACAGGCCTACCGTACAGCTAAAGGCCCACCTACCACACAACTACAGGCCTACCATACAGCTAAAGGCCCACCTAACACACAACTACAGGCCTACCGTACAGCTAAAGGCCCACCTACCACACAACTACAGGCCTACCATACAGCTAAAGGCACACCTACCACACAACTACAGGCCTACCATACAGCTAAAGGCACACCTACCACACAACTACAGGCCTACCATACAGCTAAAGGCCCACCATACAGCTATAGACAGGCCTACCATATAGCTACAGACAGGCCCACCATACAGCTACAGACAGGCCTACCATATAGCTACAGACAGGCCTACCATACAGCTACTGACAGTGCCTACCATACAGCTACTGACAGTGCCTACCATACAGCTAGCTACAGGTCTACCATACAGCTAATGGCCTAACATACAGCTACAGACAGGCCTACCATACAGCTACAGACAGGCCTACCATACAGCTACAGACAGGCCTACCATACAGCTACAGACAGGCCTACCATACAGCTAATGGCCTAACATACAGCTACAGACAGGCCTACTATACAGCTAATGGCCTAACATACAGCTACAGACAGGCCTACCATACAGCTAATGGCCTAACATACAGCTACAGACAGGCCTACTATACAGCTAATGGCCTAACATACAGCTACAGACAGGTCTACCATACAGCTACAGACATAAAGTGTGGGATGCAGAGTCAGAATAGACAGACTTTGGGAGGACAGGGAAATCAGAATATACAGACTGTGGGAGAAGAGGCAGAACAGAAAGATGATTACAGAATGATTCTGAGTGAAAGCAGAGGAATGGAAACACACACACTTAATGATATGCCGTTAGAACACGAAAAATGTTTGTGTACTGTCATCAGTGGCTGTTCCATAATTGAAAGGCATTATGAAACTGCAATGAGGAGAATCAATTGATTACCACTCCAGTCTCCATTAGGGGGTGGAGAGGAGGAGGGGGGCTCTCCTCATTTTGGCTGGAGCCTCACCTGAGCACCGCTCTCATTAACACCCCACACTCCTCTCCAGCGAAGGTCACAGCCAGGCTCTTCATTCAAACAGCAACTCGCTGCATGTTACATCTCATAGCATACTCAATTAACAGCCTCATCTCTCTCTCTCTCTCTCTCTCTCTCTCTCTTTCCCCCTCTCTCTCTCTCTCTCTCTCTCTTTCCCCCTCTCTCTCTCTCTTTCCCCCTCTCACTCTCTTTCTCTCTTTCCCCCTCTCTCTCTCTCTCTCTCTCTCTCTCTTTCCCCCTCTCTCTCTCTCTTTCCCCCTCTCAATCTCTTTCCTCCTCTCTCTCCCTCTTTCCCCCTATCTCTCTCTCTCTTTCCCTCTCTCTCTCTCTCTCTCTTTCCCCCTCTCCCTCTCTCTCTCTCTCTCTCTCTCTCTCTCTCTCTCTCTCTCTCTCTCTCTCTCTCACATACCCTCACTCTCTCTTCTCAGTATCACATGGAATTATGAAACCTCAATTACAAACTTGGGATTTCTGATTACTGATCTTAGTCATTTGTTATGCATTTATTGTTCAAGAAATAATCTAAAGGAAACTGCAGAAAAAACTATACAGGTGTAGGAGTCCATTAAGCCATTCTGTGTGCTAACCTATAACTGAATAACTGAAATCCAAATGTTCTGTAAATGCCAACTATGTTTGCATCTTTCAAAGCAGCCAGACATGCATACACTGAAATAACGTACCAATCCAGTACTCAAAAGTTGTTCATTTGAACTTGTCTATACACTACATAGGCAACTCAATCATTGTTCAGGATGAACAGGAGTGCTAGGGTTAGTGAATGGTAGACGTGAGGAATGGGGCCTATCTGAAGTCGATGTGGCACCAGACATATATCATTACCTCTGTTTGGCTTCAGGCTGTTGTTCACTCTCATTCATTTGAATAGGTTCTCAAACTACTGCACTGTTGGCCCATCCATCAATACACTGTATATGTTTCTTCCTCCTGGGCTGTGAGAATAAGGTATAAGTACTGTATAGACTGGCTAATAATTACACCAGACTAGGGACAAGAGAGAGGGGAAGATAGAAAAATGTCATGTGGAATAATGCCAGCATGTGATCCAACACAAACAAACACCAACCAAGGTAAAGCAGTCGCAATGTGAAGGTATTCACTCAGAAACAGAACGGACCTTCTCTCTCCCAAACATTGTTTGCTACTTGAGAACACTGCATGGCAAGGCTGGCAGTTACTGTAGATTCACAGATCTCCACATCCATTAACACAATCAGATCTCCCAGAAACACTCAGTACAGGTAGAGAAGAGCTGAGCCTCCTCAGGTTCACTTGGTGGTGCTTAGTGATGATAAAATAAACAAATATAATTATTTTCAATTATTATTATTATTTTCATTTGTACCTATATATATATATAGTACCAGTCAAAAGTTTGGACACACTACTCATTCTAGTTATTATTATTATTTTTTACTATTTTCTACACTGTAGAATAATAGTGAAGACATCAAAACTATGAAATAACACATATGGAATCATGTAGTAAGCAAACAAGTGTTAAACAAATCAAAATGTATTTTCTATTTGAGATTCTTTAGAGCCACCCTTTGCCTTGATGACAGCTTTGCACACTCTTGGCATTCTCTCAACCAGCTTCATGAGGTAGTCACCTGGAATACATTTCAATTAACAGGTGTGCCTTGTTCATTTGTGAAATGTCTTTCCTACTTAATGCATTTGAGCCAATCAGTTGTGTTGTGACAAGGTAGGAGTGGTATACAGAGGATAGCCCTATTTGGTAAAAGACCAAGTCCATATCTTGGCAAGAAGAGCTCAAATAAGCAAAGAGAAACAACAGTCCATCAATACTTTAAGACATGGAGGTCAGTCAATCCGGACAATTTCAAGAAATCTTAAAGTTTCTTCAAGTGCAGTCGCAAAAACCATCAAGTGCTATGATGAAACTGGCTCTGATGAGGACCACCACAGGAAAGGAAGACCCAGAGTGCTGCATCAGATGACCTGGCCTCCACAATCACCCGACCTTAACCCAATTGAGGTTTGGGATGAGTTGGACTGCAGAGTGAAGAAAATGCAGACAACAACAAGTGCTCAGCATATGTGGGAACTCCTTCAAGACTGTTGGAAAAGCATCCCTCATGGAGCTGGTTGAGAGAAGGCAATGGGTAGCTACTGAAGAATCTCAAATATAAATATATTCCGATTTTTAAAAAACTTTTTTGGTTAATTAATTATTCCATATTTGTTATATGTACATATCTTTTTAAAATATATTTTCCTTTATTATTTTCCACGAACCCACCCCTCCCCTAATTGGAGTAAACTCATGAACAACAACACTTAGGCTTCTAATTCCAGTTTATACGTACTATATACATTTTACAGACACAATGTATTTTACAATAGCTATCTTTTGTTTGTTTTTATTACTGTGCTCCCTTTACCCTAACCTCTCCCATCTATTCCTGATGTCCTTCCTTTACCCTTAACCTCCCCCATCTATTCCTGATGTCCTTCCTTTACCCTTAACCTCTCCCATCTATTCCTGATGTCCTTCCTTTAACCCTTAACATCTCCCATCTATTCCTGATGTCCTTCCTTTACCCTTAACCTCTCCCATCTATTCCTGATGTCCTTCCTTTACCCTTAACCTCTCCCATCTATTCCTGATGTCCTACCTTTACCCTTAACCTCTCCCATCTATTCCTGATGTCCTTCCTTTACCCTTAACCTCTCCCATCTATTCCTGATGTCCTTCCTTTACCCTTAAACTCTCCCATCTATTCCTGATGTCCTTTCTTTACCCTTAACCTCTCCCATCTATTCCTGATGTCCTTCCTTTACCATTAACCTCTCCCATCTATTCCTGATGTCCTTCATTTACCCTTAACCTCTCCCATCTATTCCTGATGTCCTTCATTTACCCTTAACATCTCCCATCTATTCCTGATGTCCTTCCTTTACCCGTAACCTCTCTCATCTATTCCTGCTGTCCTTCATTTACCCTTAACCTCTCCCATCTATTCCTGATGTCCTTCATTTACCCTTAACATCTCCCATCTTTTCCTGATGTCCTTCCGTTACCCTTAACCTCTCTCATCTATTCCCGATGTCCTTAATTTACCCTTAATCTCTCCCATCTATTCCTGATGTCCTCCCTTTACCCTTAACCTCTCTCATCTATTCCTGATGTCCTTCCTTTACCCTTAACCTCTCCCATCTATTCCTGATGTCCTTCCTTTACCCTTAACCTCTCCCATCTATTCCTGATGTCCTTCCTTTACCCTTAACCTCTCCCATCTATTCTTGATGTCCTTCCTTTACCCTTAACCTCTCTCATCTATTCCTGATGTCCTTCCTTTACCCTTAACCTCTCCCATCTATTCCTGATGTCCTTCATTTACCCTTAACCTCTCCCATCTATTCCTGATGTCCTTCCTTTACCCTTAACCTCTCCCATCTATTCTTGATGTCCTTCCTTTACCCTTAACCTCTCTCATCTATTCCTGATGTCCTTCCTTTACCCTTAACCTCTCCCATCTATTCCTGATGTCCTTCATTTACCCTTAACCTCTCCCATCTATTCCTCATGTCCTACCTTTACCCGTAACCTCTCCCATCTATTCCTGATGTCCTTCCTTTACCCTTAACCTCTCCCATCTATTCCTGATGTCCTTCCTTTACCCTTAACCTCTCCCATCTATTCCTGCTGTCCTTCCTTTACCCTTAACCTCTCCCATCTATTCCTGCTGTTCTTCCTTTACCCTTAACCTCTCCCATCTATTCCTGATGTCCTTCCTTTACCCTTAACCTCTCCCATCTATTCCTGATGTCCTTCCTTTACCCTTAACCTCTCCCATCTATTCCTGCTGTCCTTCCTTTACCCTTAACCTCTCTCATCTATTCCTGATGTCCTTCCTTTACCCTTAACCTCTCCCATCTATTCCTGCTGTCCTTCCTTTACCCTTAACCTCTCCCATCTATTCCTGATGTCCTTCCTTTACCCTTAACCTCTCCCATCTATTCCTGCTGTCCTTCCTTTACCCTTAACCTCTCCCATCTATTCCTGATGTCCATCAAGTTTGATTTCTATTTGCCATATATTTTTCAACTGTGCTGTGCTGTTTCACATCATTTCTGAACCTATATACATTTTACAGACACAGTATATTTTACATGAGTTATCTTGTTGTTGTTAGTCCCACCCTTCAGCTCCATTCAACCCCTCCCACCATCTATATTGGATTTCAATTTGCCATTTATTTTTCAACTGTGCTGTGATATTTCAGAAAAGTTCTGAACCTTTCTATTCTCATAGTTTCTACAGATTGTAAATTAAAGATACAATCTTTTGCTAATAGTATTATTATATTATTGATTGATTAACTATGACTTTTCAAATCACCCAGTTGTGCTATTTGCAGAGTTAGCTCCAGGTAAATGTTGCAATTCTTCAGCCATTCCTGGACTTGTGAACAAAAACAAGTTACAAGAAATAGATAGAGTTACATATTGGAATATTATTTTGGATTATAGTACACTGAGTGTACAAAACATTAAGAACGCCTCGCTTAAAAATCCTTCTTTAATCCGTCTCCTTCAGTCCATCTACACTGATTGAAGTGGATTTAACAAGTGACATCAATAAGTGGTCATCACATTCACCTGGATTCACCTAGTCAGTCTATGTCATGGAAAGAGCAGGTGTTCATAATGTTTTGTGAACTCAGTACATATGCTTTTGTACTCATATTTATTTATTTATTTATTTGCTAGTTAGCGTTAGCTATCACTAGTCAGCTGTACCTTCGCCAAAACTGTCTTTTTTTTATCCTATAGTTTGTTCTCTATCTTCTTTTTATACAGTGAACCAGCATGTTTTCACCACTTTTATTGTCATGAGTGACCAAAACAATGTTTTTCCCGTACGCTCTCTTGTCTCTCTGCAGCAGACATATAGTGAGTAATACGTTTGGAACATCAAATCGCAATAAAATTGCAGTAACGAATTGCAATACGTATAGAATCGTGAGAATCGCAATACATATCGTATCGTGCCTAAGTATCTTGATAATCACTTGAGGTCCCTGGCAAGTCCCAGACCTTGTGCTGCTGTCTCTTCTCTCTTCTGCCTGGCATCCATACAGTCAGTCACCACCACGGCCACCAGCCCAGCCTGACACTTCAATAACACTTTTGATCACTGCAAATCGAATGAACATAATAAGCCAGTCAATATGTAATTTACTCCCTTCTAAACCAGTAAAAAATATGGAGCTGCCCGTGAATAACAGCATGAAAGGAAGTGCACTCAGACTGATGTCAGTTTCCGTAATGAAATTTCTCTTTCGCTCTCTTCCAGAAAATAGGAGCACTCTTCATGTAGGGGAGTGAAATGTACTTGAAAACGTCTCTGTGACTCAATAATTATGCATGAGAACGTGTGTAGTCCTTTGCTGTGTTCCACCCACATATTCCTTTTCACATTCTGGGGCTATACTGAGTGGACGTCTGTTTCCCACACTGTGCTCCTGGAGGAGAAATATAGCAAGAGTCTCACTGATAAATACTAATGAATAGTGTAAGTCCCTAACACAGGAACATTTCATCTAGGCATTATTGGACCTGTGGGGGATAGATGGAGGGAAGAACACATGGAATAAAATCCTTATTTGAATGTAATATATGACTATGTCAGACTGTACATTAATGATCAGTTACATTAGGATAGATAGAATGTAATGCTAATAATCAGTTACATTAGGATAGATAGAATGTAATGCTAATAATCAGTTACATTAGGATAGATAGAATGTAATGCTAATAATCAGTTACATTGGGATAGATAGAATGTAATGCTAATAATCAGTTACATTAGGATAGATAGAATGTAATGCTAATAATCAGTTACATTAGGATAGATATAATGTAATGCTAATAATCAGTTACATTAGGATAGATAGAATGTAATGCTAATAATCAGTTACATTAGGATAGATAGAATGTAATGCTAATAATCAGTTACATTAGTATAGATAGAATGTAATGCTAATAATCAGTTACATTAGGATAGATAGAATGTAATTGTAACGGGGTGAGTGACTGGTTGCCGGGAAGTCAGGCGCAGGAGAGCTGAGATGGGCGATAACAGAAGAACTTTAATATACACCCTGGCCCAAAGGCACAGGCGAGGCAGCAGAAAGCACAACCACAGTAACATGAACAAAACAAACAAACCTAGGTTTGAAACAAACCTAGCACAAGCCAGCCTGTAGTGTATCACCCTACACAAAGAACAATTCCACACACAGACATGGGGGAAACAGAGGGTAATATACATTTAGTCTCATGAGGGAATGTGAACCAGGTGTGCGGGAAAACAAGACAAAACAAATAGAAAATGAAAGGTGGAGCGGCGATGGCTAGAAGACCGGTGACGTCGACCTCCGAACGCCGCCCGAACAAGGAGAGGGACCGACTTCGGTGGAAGTCGTGACAGTAATGCTAATATTCAGTAACATTAGGATAGATGTAATGCTAACAATCATCACAAGTGACAGCACTCAGAGATGGGCATAAATTACAATTACAACGTACAACTACAAAATACACTGAAGACCAATGTATAAAAATTAAATATAAGATACTTCTGCAAAAATATTTAAACAAAATACATGTATTTGTATTTTATAATACAAAAATACATTTGCAAGCAGTCGGCCGAAAAGCATCAACTTTCTCAGTAACGGTTATACTGTTGAAATGTTTAACTTGGTCTTAACTGTGATATGTTGTTGTTTATCTGCCTTAGCTGAATGCGCTGTCACTCTGGATAAGAGTGTCTGCTAAATGACCAAAATGTACATGTACATGTGAGAATGAAAAACTACAAAGCACACTGGGTATTGTAATTGACCTTGTTTCCGGGTGGAGCTCATTAGAGTAATACTCAGCCTGCTTTGTAATTGACCTTGTTTCTGGGTGGAGCTCATTAGAGTAATACTCAGCCTGCTTTGTAAATGACCTTGTTTCCGGGTGGAGCTCATTAGAGTAATACTCAGCCTGCTTTGTAATTGACCTTGTTTCCGGGTGGAGCTCATTAGAGTAATACTCAGCCTGCTTTGTAATTGACCTTGTTTCCGGGTGGAGCTCATTAGAGTAATACTCAGCCTGCTTTGTAATTGACCTTGTTTCCGGGTGGAGCTCATTAGAGTAATACTCAGCCTGCTTTGTAATTGACCTTGTTTCCGGGTGGAGCTCATTAGAGTAATACTCAGCCTGCTTTGTAATTGACCTTGTTTCCGGGTGGAGCTCATTAGAGTAATACTCAGCCTGCTTTGTAATTGACCTTGTTTCCGGGTGGAGCTCATTAGAGTAATACTCAGCCTGCTTTGTAATTGACCTTGTTTCCGGGTGGAGCTCATTAGAGTAATACTCAGCCTGCTTTGTAATTGACCTTGTTTCCGGGTGGAGCTCATTAGAGTAATACTCAGCCTGCTTTGTAATTGACCTTGTTTCCGGGTGGAGCTCATTAGAGTAATACTCAGCCTGCTTTGTAATTGCACATTTTTACATATATATTTAAATGTATATACTGTATATGACACTAATCTAATCAAAACAAATGTTCCTTGTCACATGCTTTGTAAACAACAGGTGTGGACTAACAGTGAAATACTTAGGGGCCACTTCCAACAATGCAGAGAGAGGACAATAATAATATAAAAATAATAACACAAGGACGAAATACACAATGAGTAATAATAACTTGGCTATACACACGGGGTACCAGAGTCAATGTGTTAGGGGTACAAGGTAATGAGGTACATATAAGTAGGGGTAAAGTGACTAGGCGACAGGATAGATAATAAACAGTAGCAGCAGCATATGTGATGAGTCAAAAGTGAAAAAAGAATCAATGCAGATAGTCCAGCAAACTATTGGTTAAAAATGAAACTAACTATTTAGCAGTCCTACGGCTTGGGGGTAAAAGCTGTTCAGGGTCCTGTTGGTTCACACCATCGTGCCAACAGACTTTTCAAACCTATGTAGGGTGAAAGTAGCCATTCAAATTGTGAACTGCTATAAACACACAATATGAAAATACAAATGACAACTTTTGAAAGTATCTTGTTACACAATACATTGGAGTGTGGTTCAGCCCATTGTAATACAAAATACAAAATACTCAGAAGTAATACAAATACGTATTTCAAATACTGTACATGAAACAGAAATACTGCCCATCTCGGACTGCACTATGAAACACAATTTTTCTCGGATTGGAAAGTTCCACTCCGCATCCTGGGTCTCTTCCAACACATAACACGCACACACAGAAAATAATACACCCCTTGATGTAGTGTGGTGGGGCTACTGCTCACAGGAGTAGTGTGGGGCATTAAATCTGCCTAGGGATGAGAGAGAGTGGCAGGCTCTCAGAAAGGGGGCCTCAGAAGCCATTTTCAATTTCACCAGGATGACATGTGTCCTCCACCTCTCAGCTGGCGCTGACAGGGGTGACAGTTAGCCAGCTTTTATGAGTCCGACCTGAAGGTTGCTGAAAGTCGTAAGGAACTCAGGAGTTTGCTTGATTTAAGACCAAGTTTATTTTCTACTTTTAATAAAGTACTCAGCACGCCAGATAATATATATATATTTTTTCATAAAAATAAACATGGCAATGCTAAATAAATTAATTTGCGGATGTCCAGGGAACATACAGTATATATTCTGATAAAGTACTAACAACAAGGAGGGAGATTTGGTTTGCAGAGAGACGATAACAAAACGTGTGTTTATGAGAAAAAACAGCAGTCATTATATAGCAGGCCTCGGGGACTATTTATCACACTACTAAGATGGTGCAGGGCTGAAAATGAACGTGTTGGAAATAACAAATGGTTTTTGACCCTGTTCCGGTAGGCAGGGCCAAGGAGAGGATGTTCTCTACCGTGTGTCCATCCCCAGGTGAATGGCACAGAACAGTACACTGCTTCTAACGTTTCTCCACTGGTTAATGAGTATCTGCAGATGGCCGGTCTCCTACGACACATTAACGCATTACGTTCCCGTGCTATGGCCATTGAAGGGAGAGGAAAGTTGATAAAATACATATCTAAACCCAAGGACCAGTGGCATATTGACTCCATCGATCGGGCCATAATTGATTCCGAGGGAGAATTTAGTGCAGATCAAATTTGCATAAAAAATGTTAGAGAGGTATTTGTACTGTAATGGGTAGTGAAGGAGGGGGGTATTTGTACTGTACTGGGTAGTGAAGGAGGGGGGTATTTGTACTGTAATGGGTAGTGAAGGAGGGGGGTATTTGTACTGTAATGGGTAGTGAAGGAGGGGGGTATTTGTACTGTACTGGGTAGTGAAGGAGGGGGGTATTTGTACTGTAATGGGTAGTGAAGGAGGGGGGAATTTGTACTGTAATGGATAGTGAAGGAGGGGGGTATTTGTACTGTACTGGGTAGTGAAGGAGGGGGGTATTTGTACTGTACTGGGTAGTGAAGGAGGGGGGTATTTGTACTGTAATGGGTAGTGAAGGAGGGGGGTATTTGTACTGTAATGGATAGTGAAGGAGGGGGGTATTTGTACTGTACTGGGTAGTGAAGGAGGGGGGTATTTGTACTGATCTATGTGAAGGGAGGGGGGTATTTGTACTGAACTATGTAAAGGGGGGGGGGGGGGTATTTGTACTGTACTGGGTAGTAAGGGAGGGGGGGTATTTTTACTGTAATTGATGGTGAAGGAGGGGGGTATTTGTACTGTACCGGGTGGTGTAGAAGGAGGGTATTTGTACTGTACTGGGTAGTGAAGGAGGGGATATTTGTACTGTACTGGGTGGTGAAGGAGGGGGGTATTTGTACTGATCTATGTGAAGGGAGGGGGGTATTTGTACATTACTGTGTGGTTTTTGAACTGTACTGGATGGTGAAGGAGGGGGTATTTGTACTGTACTGGGTGGTGAAGGAGGGGGTATTTGTACGGTACTGGGTGGTTTTTGAACTGTACTGGGTAGTGAAGGAGGGGGTATTTTTACTGTACTGGGTGGTAAAGGAGGGGGTATTTGTACGGTGCTGGGTGGTGAAGGAGGGGGGTATTTGTACGGTACTGGGTGGTTTTTGAACTGTACTGGGTAGTGAAGGAGGGGGTATTTTTACTGTACTGGGTGGTAAAGGAGGGGGTATTTGTACGGTGCTGGGTGGTGAAGGAGGGGGGTATTTGTACGGTGCTGGGTGGTGAAGGAGGGGTGTATTTGTACAGTGCTGGGTAGTGAAGGAGGGGGTATTTGTACGGTGCTGGGTGGTGAAGGAGGGGGGTATTTGTACGGTACTGGGTAGTGAAGGAGGGGGTATTTTTACTGTACTGGGTGGTAAAGGAGGGGGTATTTGTACGGTGCTGGGTGGTGAAGGAGGGGGGTATTTGTACAGTGCTGGGTAGTGAAGGAGGGGGTATTTGTACGGTGCTGGGTGGTGAAGGAGGGGGGTATTTGTACGGTACTGGGTAGTGAAGGAGGGGGTATTTTTACTGTACTGGGTGGTAAAGGAGGGGGTATTTGTACGGTGCTGGGTGGTGAAGGAGGGAGGTATTTGTACGGTGCTGGGTGGTGAAGGAGGGGGGTATTTGTACGGTGCTGGGTGGTGAAGGAGGGGGGTATTTGTACGGTGCTGGGTGGTGAAGGAGGGGGTATTTGTACGGTGCTGGGTGGTGAAGGAGGGGGGTATTTGTACGGTGCTGGGTGGTGAAGGAGGGGGTATTTGTACGGTGCTGGGTGGTGAAGGAGGGGGGTATTTGTACAGTGCTGGGTGGTGAAGGAGGGGGTATTTGTACGGTGCTGGGTGGTGAAGGAGGGGGTTATTTGTACAGTGCTGGGTAGTGAAGGAGGGGGTATTTGTACTGTGCTGGGTGGTGAAGGAGGGGGTATTTGTACAGTGCTGGGTGGTGAAGGAGGGGGGTATTTGTACGGTGCTGGGTGGTGAAGGAGGGGGGTATTTGTACAGTGCTGGGTGGTGAAGGAGGGGGTGTTTGTACGGTGCTGGGTGGTGAAGGAGGGGGGTATTTGTACAGTGCTGGGTAGTGAAGGAGGGGGTATTTGTACGGTGCTGGGTGGTGAAGGAGGGGGTATTTGTACGGTGCTGGGTAGTGAAGGAGGGGGGGTTTTGTACTGTACTTGGTATTGAAGGAGGGGGGGTTTTGTACTGTACTGGGTGGTGAAGGAGGGGGTTATTTGTACTGTGCTGGGTTGTGAAGGAGGGTTTTTTTTGTACTGTACTGGGTGGTGAAGGAGGGGGGAATTTGTACGGTGCTGGGTGGTGAAGGAGGGGGGTATTTGTACAGTGCTGGGTGGTGAAGGAGGGGGTGTTTGTACGGTGCTGGGTGGTGAAGGAGGGGGGTATTTGTACAGTGCTGGGTAGTGAAGGAGGGGGTATTTGTACGGTGCTGGGTGGTGAAGGAGGGGGTATTTGTACGGTGCTGGGTAGTGAAGGAGGGGGGGTTTTGTACTGTACTTGGTATTGAAGGAGGGGGGGTTTTGTACTGTACTGGGTGGTGAAGGAGGGGGTTATTTGTACTGTGCTGGGTTGTGAAGGAGGGTTTTTTTTGTACTGTACTGGGTGGTGAAGGAGGGGGGAATTTGTACGGTGCTGGGTGGTGAAGGAGGGGGGTATTTGTACAGTGCTGGGTGGTGAAGGAGGGGGTGTTTGTACGGTGCTGGGTGGTGAAGGAGGGGGGTATTTGTACAGTGCTGGGTAGTGAAGGAGGGGGTATTTGTACGGTGCTGGGTGGTGAAGGAGGGGGTATTTGTACGGTGCTGGGTAGTGAAGGAGGGGGGGTTTTGTACTGTACTTGGTATTGAAGGAGGGGGGGTTTTGTACTGTACTGGGTGGTGAAGGAGGGGGTTATTTGTACTGTGCTGGGTTGTGAAGGAGGGTTTTTTTTGTACTGTACTGGGTGGTGAAGGAGGGGGGTATTTGTACTGATCTATGTGAAGGAGGGGGGTATTTGTATACTACTAGGTGGTGAAGGAGGGGGGTATTTGTACTGATCTATGTGAAGGAGGGGGGTATTTGTATACTACTGGGTGGTGAAGGAGGGGGGTATTTGTACTGATCTATGTGAAGGAGGTGGGTATTTGTATACTACTGGGTGATTAAGGGATAAGTACAGTAGGGTAAAAACAGTAGGATAAATACAGTTCTTCATTGAACACTCAAACAAACAGTTCAATCCTAATCTATGGCTTCTCCAATTAGCTTTAAGGTATTGCAACGTATATCAAGTTGGGTCTCAGCAATCAGTATGCAAACTAGCTCCACCTCTAAAACTCCAACCTTCCCCTCTGTTGTCTCTCGTAGCCCCTCCCCTCTCCTCTCCATGCCCCTGTAGACCCTCCTCTCTCTCTGCCCCCTGTGTAGTGGTGCTCAGGCTGATGGAGAGCTGTATGGGTGGGCAAGGCCAGGCGAGGTGTGGGCCAGCCCAAGTGAGCTTACGTCCCGTGGGGTCTCATCACCTCCTGGGCCTCCGTCCCGTGGGGTCTCATCACCTCCTGGGCCTCCGTCCCGTGGGGTCCTCATCTCCTCCTGGGCCTCCCTCCCGTGGGGTCTCATCACCTCCTGGGCCTCCGTCCCATGGGGTCTCATCACATCCTGGGCCTCCGTCCCGTGGGGTCCTCATCTCCTCCTGGGCCTCCGTCCCGTGGGGTCTCATCTCCTCCTGGGCCTCCGTCCCGTGGGGTCTCATCTCCTCCTGGGCCTCCGTCCCGTGGGGTCCTCATCACCTCCTGGGCCTCCGTCCCGTGGGGTCCTCATCTCCTCCTGAGCCAGGGCTGATTTACTGCAGACTATGGGGGCCGTTAGGATGAGTAAGTGCTGGAGATTGACAGGCATATCTCCGTTGCCGGTCATTTGGACTGGGATGGTGGAGGGGTGAGCAGCGAGGTCCTGTCCATTTGGAAGACAGACAGTGCAATCAGAGGCATGTTAATCATGTCTGCTTGTCTCGTTAATCAGAACAAGCACCGTCGCTAACCCTCTCACCAACTCTGCAAAAGCATTTCCATTTACAATTTGGATACCCTCCAATGAGTGGGATAAAAGTTCACTGTTGGAGCAGTGTTGAGGTGTCTCCCAAGTTGTGGGCAGAGTTTTTCACTTAATCTGGTTAGATTGTGGAAGCTGTTTAAAGATGAATGATACATCTTCCTCTCAAAGGCCTGTTGACAAAGGACTGATTCCTTTTCAAGTCATTTGTTCTGTGAATAATAAATAAGAAGGTGAGATGCTTTGCTTACTGTTCCCTTAAAGTTCTGCATAAAGGTGATATTAATATTTCATACACATGAATTAGCATTTCATATTTGCCTGTTTGTTTGGCCTACAACAAAACAAACAAACAAGGTGGGGAGAGAGAATTGGAAAGCCAGACTCTTTTCCCTTTAGTCACAATCCCAAAAGGACCAGGGCATCTCCTCCAACAGCCCCTGAACCTTCAGCATGCTCCTGTTGTCTACAGCAGATCACATGTCACCATCAACCATGTCTCTCTCTGAAGACCTTGACATGCCTCTTAGACCTGAAAGGTCACAACATCAACACAGAGACACCAGCCCCATTCACAATGAAATCAAATACATGCATGTTTACCTTTCTCCCAACAACTTGATTTGTCAGTCCAATAGACATTTAACATTTCAACCAAGGTGCTGGATTGATGACTTGGTAACAGGCACAGGACGATTCTAAATGGCTGTGGTGCTGTGAGGAATGCCAAAAGCAAGGCTTGATTGTGTTGCATAGCCTGATGGTGTTTTAGAGGATGAGAGTACAGGTGAGAGTACAGGTGAGAGTACAGGTGAGAGTACAGGTGAGAGTACAGGTGAGAGTACCGGTGAGAGTACAGGTGAGAGTACAGGTGAAACAATGATGCTGGGCTTCGAAAACAGAGTCTGTGAAACACAATATGAGAGGAATACAGCAAACATAAATTGTTTCCAGAAAAACTTCCATATGAAGTGGAAATATACTGTGGTATTATACTACATTTGAGTCATTTAGCAGATGTTCTTATCCAGAGCAACTTACAGTAGTGAGTGCATCCATTTTCATAATAGTCCCCCATGGGAATCGAACCCACAACCCTGACATTGCAAGTACCATGCTCTACCAACTCATCTACAAAGGAAAAAACTACGTCAAGCCTCCATTTAGCACTGAGATACAAAAATGCTATTACAACGTACGTGTTATAGCTACCATAAAAAGAAAAACATGAGAAAAATACCACGAGATGTACAGTATCTTAAAAGGAAGTTTCACAATCTTTCACCTTCATATTCATCATCTCCAGCACCAGCCCAACATCAACATATGTGAAAAGGGCACTTTTCCATGGTTCTGTAGTAAAATAGATAGAGGGAATACGTGTTTCCAATGAGATCATCAACCAATTAGTAGACAATTAGTAGTCAATGCCTCCACAAAACTGGTTAAAATCACATGATGCACACCGATGATGTCATTGGTATCATTGGTCATTGGTATGCTGCTCAAAGAGCTCGCTAACAGGCACATGGCAGCCATCCACTGAGGGAGCTCAGGGCTCTGACTGAGGCTGTTAGGGCTCAGCTCAAGTCTTCTGTAGGCACCCCTATGTTAACTCTGAGGAGGCCACATTAATTCACATAAAGCCGTGCTAGCATGTTTAAATACTTCTGGTTCTAGTTTGGCTGTGTCAAAGTAGTCATTGATTAATTCAGTCTTTGAATTTAGGCATCACATGATGTCTGTTTTATTCTGCTGGACAGTGATAATCTTCTGGTAGCCCCAGTCCATGGCTATTCCCTATTCCCTGCTGGAATGTGTTGTGTTCAGAACGATCCGCTGTCCAATCACCAACGGTACAGCAGTCTCCATTGTTGCCTAATCCCTGCCATACAGCTGGTCCAGAAAGATGAACACATAAAAATACAAACATCTGAACACAGTAAGTAAATAAATATAGGTTTGATCGACAAGAAAATCAGCTCCATGGATAAAACAAAACAGAACTGTTTTGTTTTGTAAAAACCTGCAGAGAGAAAAAAATGCTCCACCTTTTCCAATGCTTCAGCCTTGGGAAGGACTCACAGAATCTCAAATTCTATTGGTCTTGAAAGGGCATGCTTCATTTTTAGAGGGGGAAAAATGATTATTCTTCTGCAGAAATGAATCTCTGCTGACAGGTTAGTCACTCCGTGTCCTGTCCCTTGCTGGTATGTGGTTAGAGTAAAACTGGTTAATAAATTGTTCATCATCCCCGATAGATCACTGGAGCAGAGACGTGGCCTGACTCTCTATGTCGGCTGATGTAACATTTCATTATTGGACTTGTTGTGTGATGCTTTATTTCATGCTGCATCTACTGGAAACTCAATTAGACACAGAGGTAATGGATTACTGCTATAGGAATGTCATCACAACAGGAGGACTTCACGTTGGGTCCAGTATGGAGAAATAACACAGGGCTTTGAAATATCATTTTCCAACTACTGTGTCTCCCTGTTTCCTGCCTTTCCAACATCATATTTCAGTAATATGCTATTTAATCAAATGAACAAAAGCCTGTTATTCTTTTCCTCTAAACGAATGTGATCAACGTCATTGACAGCCAGTGGCCATGTGGTGTAGGCGTTGGTTAACCACACAACTGTAAACATAATGATGCCTGTAAAGTCTCCCATACTCAGTGCTTGACTTAGGCAGGAGCTCATTGGAACTGAATACCGGCACTAAACATGTTCTACTACTCGTGTTCCTGCACCTCCTATACAATATCAGCTATTGAGGAGTATTGAGGAGTTCCTGCACCTAAATATAAATGGTACCGGCACCCTAAATGAGTACCGGCACCCTAAATGAGTACCGGCACCCTAAATGAGTACCGGCACCCTAAATGAGTACCGGCACCCTAAATGAGTACCGGCACCCTAAATGAGTACCGGTACCCTAAATGAGTACGGGCACCCTAAATGAGTACCGGCACCCTAAATGAGTACGGGCACCCTAAATGAGTACCGGCACCCTAAATGAGTACCGGCACCCTAAATGAGTACCGGCACCCTAAATGAGTACCGGCACCCTAAATGAGTACCGGTACCCTAAATGAGTACCGGTACCCTAAATGAGTACGGGCACCCTTAATGAGTACGGGCACCCTAAATGAGTACCGGTACCCTAAATGAGTACGGGCACCCTAAATGAGTACCGGTACCCTAAATGAGTACGGGCACCCTAAATGAGTACCGGCACCCTAAATGAGTACCGGCACCCTAAATGAGTACCGGCACCCTAAATGAGTACCGGCACCCTAAATGAGTACCGGTACCCTAAATGAGTACCGGTACCCTAAATGAGTACGGGCACCCTTAATGAGTACGGGCACCCTAAATGAGTACAGGTACCCTAAATGAGTACCGGCACCCTAAATGAGTACCGGCACCCTAAATGAGTACCGGTACCCTAAATGAGTACCGGCACTCTAAATGAGTACCGGTACCCTAAATGAGTATCGGCACCCTAAATGAGTACCGGCACCCTAAATGAGTACCGGCACCCTAATGAGTACCGGTACCCTAAATGAGTACCGGCACCCTAAATGAGTACCGGCACCCTAAATGAGTACCGGCACCCTAATGAGTACCGGTACCCTAAATGAGTACCGGCACCCTAAATGAGTACCGGCACCCTAAATGAGTACCGGTACCCTAACTGAGTACCGGCACCCTAAATAAGTACCGGCACCCTAAATGAGTACCGGCACCCTAAATGAGTACCGGCACCCTAAATGAGTACCGGCACCCTAAATGAGTACCGGTACCCTAAATGAGTACCGGCACCCTAAATGAGTACCGGCACCCTAAATGAGTACCGGTACCCTAAATGAGTACCGGCACCCTAAATGAGTACCGGCACCCTAAATGAGTACCGGTACCGTTTCAGTCCAAGTGAAGCCCTGCCCATATTGTACTCCTGTTAATTCAGTTAATGTTCATGTTCAGTTAATGTTCATGTTCATATTCAGTTCATGTTAATGTTAATGTTCATGTTCATGTTCATGTTCATGTTCAGTTCATTTTCATGTTCATGTTCAGTTAATGTTCATGTTCATGTTCAGTTCATGTTCATTTTTATGTTCAGTTCATGTTCATGTTTAGTTCATGTTCATGTTCAGTTAATTTTTATGTTCAGTTCATGTTCATGTTTAGTTCATGTTCATGTTCAGTTCATTTTTATGTTCAGTTCATGTTCATGTTTAGTTCATGTTCATGTTCAGTTCATTTTTATGTTCAGTTCATGTTCATGTTCATGGAAGAATTGCAGCCTCTCTTCTCTCATCACTTCATCTCTCCAGATGAACATCACACCACCCACCTCATTAATGACAGAAAAGGATGATGATATTTTTAGATGAATTACCTAAATAGGACTCATGTTAGAACAATCTGCAGTTGGAACTCTTCGGAATAACACCAACCACCAAGATCTGCAGTACCGGTACTAGATCTAATTACAGGACCCAATCCAATTGATAAATATCCCACTCATAATTATCAAAGTCATGCACTTTTTTTAAACCATAACCACGCTTTATTACCACCCACAATTACTAAAAGGATACACACAAACACACAAACACACAAACACCCAATTAAACAGCAGTCAGCACATGGAAGTATACAGTATTCAACTTAACACATTTTCACACGTGGCTCTTCCTCTTAGCATTGGTAGAGCTTGTTGACTCTCAGGACGTCAATGTCAGACATACCTAGTCTCTGTCCGATGGCCACAGATGGGTCTGGGACGGGAGTGATGGTTTCCTTTCCGTAGTTGTTAGTGTAAGCGGTTCTATCATAGTGCATGACAGAGGAGTAGTCGTATGCAGTGTTCAGGTTGTTGGTGTCCTGCTTCTGGAAGTTCTCGACGGCGTAGTTATAGATGTATTGCCAGTTGATCCTGATATACTGGTCACGGTCACTCCTGTTGTGCTCGTGGTGGAAGCCCAGGGAGTGAAGCAGCTCATGCTGGATGATACCGTGTTGAACACAGCCAAACTGCGCAAGAGACAATGTCTGCCTGTCCCCAACAGTCCCCATGGAACTGAAACACCCGCCACTGCTCTGAATGTCCAGGTAGGCAGTCTGTCTCCGACGTGGGATGAAGCGGATGCAGGTCTTGCCATGGAAGTACTTCATGGCCGTCTCAATCGTCTCTACCTCCAAGCTGGAATATACATTGCTGAGGATGTACGGCACGTACACCAAGCCGTCAATCGACTTCCTCCACAGACAGCTGTACTGGCTGCTAAAGCACTTCATAGCGGTCCTGGTTCTAGGAGCCAGAATATCTCCTTCCAGCAGAAGCTCATTAGTTCCATTGTTGGACACCAGGATCGTTGAAGTGATGGACACATGGTCCAGCTCATCATGGATCTCATTTCCACTGGCCTGTGATAGGCCCAGAAGCAGCAGCAGCAGGCTAAGAGGAGGTCTGTGGTCCATCTTTCATAAAAGTTTGGAGATACTTTGGATGGGGTCCTTGGCTTTAGCTGTAGAGATTCCTTAGATTACTCCTTCACCAAAGCTTGATGCCAGTGTTCTGTCAGAGCTGAGTTTATATACAACTGTCCCATAGGTGTGACTGTGTAGGATTAAGGGTTGGGGATGATGCTCACTGTCTTGGAAAAACAACCAGAGGGAGTACTCCACTAACTAACCCACTGGTTTAACAATGGGTTAATCCTTGTGGGTCAAATTACATTAAACTTCTATTTTTTAAGGTAGAAGTTGTCTCCAGTCCAACCACATATCCTGGATCAGATTACCTCATCGTCCGATAATAACATTAACTTTATAAGGGGGATCAGATTACATCATCATCCAATAATAACATTAACCATAAGGGGGATCAGATTACATCATCATCCAATAATAACATTAACCATAAGGGGGATCAGATTACATCATCATCCAATAATAACATTAACCATAAGGGGGATCAGGTTACCTCATCGTCAGATAATAACATTAACCATAAGGGGGATCAGATTACATCAAATCAAATTTATTTATATAGCCCTTCGTACATCAGCTGATATCTCAAAGTGCTGTACAGAAACCCAGCCTAAAACCCCAAACAGCAAGCAATGCAGGTGTAGAAGCACGGTGGCTAGGAAAAACTCCCTAGAAAGGCCAATACCTAGGAAGAAACCTAGAGAGGAACCAGGCTATGTGGGGTGGCCAGTCCTCTTCTGGCTGTGCCGGGTGGAGATTATAACAGAACATGGCCAAGATGTTCAAATGTTCATAAATGACCAGCATGGTCGAATAATAATAAGGCAGAACAGTTGAAACTGGAGCAGCAGCACAGTCAGGTGGAAGTTGAAACTGGAGCAGCAGCATCATCATCCAATAATAACATTAACCATAAGGGGGATCAGGTTACATCATTGTCCTATAATAACATTAACCATAAGGGGGATCAGATTACCTCATCGTCCGATAATAACATTAACCATAAGGGGGATCAGATTACCTCATCGTCCGATAATAACATTAACCATAAGGGGGATCAGATTACCTCATCGTCCGATAATAACTTTAACCATAAAGGGGATCAGATTACCTCATCGTCTGATAATAACATTAACCATAAAGGGGATCAGATTACCTCATCGTCCGATAATAACATTAACCATAAGGGGGATCAGATTACCTCATCGTCCGATAATAACATTAACCATAAAGGGGATCAGATTACCTCATCGTCCGATAATAACATTAACCATAAGGGGGATCAGATTACCTCATCGTCCGATAATAACATTAACCATAAAGGGGATCAGATTACCTCATCGTCCGATAATAACATTAACCATAAGGGGGATCAGATTACCTCATCGTCCGATAATAACATTAACCATAAGGGGGATCAGATTACATCATCGTCCGATAATAACATTAACCATAAGGGGGATCAGATTACATCATCGTCCAATAATAACATTAACCATAAGGGGGATCAGAAAGTATCTGACCCCAGATCAGTGGTTAGGGACAAACTATATCTAGTCCATTGCTTTGGAGCACAAGTTTGTTTTACATTGGGTGTGACAAGCTTAACAAGATGGATCTCACTTAGTTGTGTTGTTTTAAAACAACCAGTAGAGCTCAATTAGGTGAGTATATAATCCTATTAATTTGGGTAGCTCATGCACTTTAAAATCCCCAAACTCCCTCTACAAAGGGACTTAACCTTCAATGATGCTGTGGTGCAAGCTGTATGTTGGCTTTCCTAATGCTATACATTTAGTGAGATTCCTAGCATATTAGCACACTATTTACCACCTGTCACTTAACATACGCAGATTAGAAGACGCTGTGTGTATAAATACTGGTGTGCTTGAGTGAGTGCATGTATAGAAACAGATTGTGAGAGAGTATGAGGGAGAGAGCTCTAGTTGTATTACTTGGTTACTAATGAAATGTTGTGACTGATTAATTATGTTTATGTTAGAATCATTAATAATTCCCATGCTGTTATTTGAACGTCGGTGCACATCGTGAATTGTGATGATAAATGACAGGACCGTACGCTGTTTGTTCACATAACACCTCTGCACAACAGTCATAAATCAAAGTAGGCTGGAAAAGGCTGACAAATGATTGTGACACGGGGTCAGGTAAGAAAATGAAACAGTTAGGACATAATATACTTGAGTAGTCATTTTGTGTCAAAATCTATTAAACAAACAATAGTTAGTCGTTTATGCCTCCCTTTTTCACATGTAAAGTAGACATTTTCAATAGAGAACTTCTTATAAAATATAGATGAACTATCAGATGATTTCTTGTTTATTATGCACAAATGATGTTAACCACTGTGTTGATTACTCATGATTCATGAACAGAAGCACAGGACAAGCCCAGCATGTTGAGAAGGGGGAGTTGTTAGAGACAGGAAAACGGGTAGAGCCAGGCATCTGACTGTGTACAGGGATTTAAAAATCCTATGAAATGTGACATCCAGCCCTGGCTTGGAGTAGAGCATCCTCATCGAGAAGGGAGAGGGTAGGGATGAAGAGGAGAAACAAAGGACATGCAGGGAGAGAGAGGAGAGGATGTGGAGGATATTGGTGCTCAGAGCCCTGTGCTGGAGAGGAGAAAGAGAAGCTGGGGAGAGAGGAGGGAGAGGAGGGTGAGAGAGGAGGGAGAGAAGGGGGAGAGAGGAGGGTGGGGAGGGAAAAAGTGAGAGAGGAGGGAGAGAAGGGGGAGAGAGGAGGGAGAGAAGGGGGAGAGAGGAGGGTGGGGAGGGAAAAAGTGAGAGAGGAGGGAGAGGAGGGGGAGAGAGGAGGGGGAGAGAGGAGGAAGAGAGTGAGAGAGGAGAGAGAGGAGGGGAAGAGAGGAGGGAGAGAGGAGGAAGATGAGGGTGAGAGAGGAGAGAGAGGAGGGGAAGAGAGGAGGGAGAGTGACAGAAGGAGAGTAGAGGAGGGTGAGAGAGGAGAGAGAGGAGGGTGAAAGATGAGGGATAGAGGAGGAAGATGAGGGTGAGAGAGGAGAGAGAGGAGGGGAAGAGAGGAAGGAGAGTGACAGAAGGAGAGTAGAGGAGGCGGACAGAAGAGCTGCCAGCAGTGCTTTAAACGATGGAGGGAAACGCAGGCTGACAGGTAAACCCAGGACGATTGACCGGCTTGCATCCAGCTGTCACGTAGAGCTCATCTGGCAGCACCAGAGCCTACTGCCACCCACACCACACGTACCCATGCACGTCACCCAGCCAGGGGGAGAACAGGACAGGAGGAGCCCTACATATGGCCAAGCTGGTACAGCTGTGCCCCAGCCACACACTAGGCTCTTCTAATGAGCAACATGTTATCATAATGTAGCATGCAAGGACATGGGAGTGATTATCATCTGACACACAGTGGATGTGTTGCCATGCCTGTACCTTGTCCTCTTGTTGATTTAGGACTAGTCCATCATTGTACCAAAATATGTCAGTTGCTCATTATGATTAGTATTGGGTTAGAATGTAGGAATGTAAGTCAACAGAGGTGGGTTCTGTCTCCGTAGCTACGGAGACATACTGCTAACAGAAGAAGAAAACATCACGTCATTCCGAACACGCTTCACCATTACAGGTCGTCACTATCTGGGCAACCGGCAAAGCTGTATAACCTGCCTATTTCTACAATATCTCTCCTTCAAATCTGATTTGAAACCTGTATAGACCTAATCCTAACCTTAACACACTGCTAACCTTATGATTAACCATAACCTTGAACTAAGACAAAAAAAACTACATTTTGTTTTCATCAAATTTTACAATATAGCCAATTTTGACTTTGCCGCTGGCCCATCTGGTTCTAACCACCATTACAGCATACTACACCACTATGGGATACACCAGTTAGACTACTGCCCTCTAGTGGTTTCTTTAGATTACAGATCGGAACAGAGATATGACCAGTGTCACAATTCAGTGATAACAGCCAGCCAATGTAACATTCACAGACAACTCTGCCTGGAGAACAGCAAGAGGGCGGTGACCCCTGGACAACAGGAGGGGAAATTAGTGGTATTTCAAAAAATATAATTAAGGGGTTATGAAATAGAAAAGAGAGAATGAATTTGATTTATCCCCCAAGAACAAATTTACAGGCCCAAGAAAAGCAGTTTGCCTGTCTGTGTATTGATCGAGGAGTGTATTGATTTGTTGCTAAGCCGTGTAAGTTTGTTAAAGATGGATCTATGGAGCGTGAGCACAACTATCTTGTTCTGAAAAGAAAACACAGCTGGTGATGGGAGGACGCGACGATTTTCAAATCCTTTTCAAAACTACAAACACAAGAACCTCCCGAAACGTCAATAGGAATGAATGAACTGAGCCTCTGCCAGTGGATAGTTCCTGCAGTTACACTGGATTCCATAACAACATAAAAGCTGAACCCTCTGTCTCAGCAGAGCGCAGAAAGACATAGCCTGGTACAGTACTATAGTGCAGGCTTTTTCATTAGGTTAGGTGCTCAAAGAATTTGTGCTGCGGATGCAGAGCCGTAATGAAAGTGTCATCCTTTGCACCCTCTATGTTCCTCTACAATGCTGATCTATCAGGAGGACAGCCCTGTGAGGAGAGGCTACAATGCTGATCTATCAGGAGGACGGCCCTGTGAGGCTACAATGCTGATCTATCAGTAGGACAGCCCTGTGAGGAGAGGCTACAATGCTGATCTATCAGGAGGACGGGCCTGTGAGGAGAGACTATAAAGCTGATCTATCAGGAGGACGGCCCTGTGAGGAGAGGCTACAATGCTGATCTATCAGGAGGACGGGCCTGTGAGGAGAGACTACGAAGCTGATCTATCAGGAGGACGGCCCTGTGAGGAGAGACTACAATGCTGATCTATCAGGAGGACGGCCCTGTGAGGAGAGACTACAATGCTGAACTATCAGGAGGACGGCCCTGTGAGGAGAGACGATAAAGCTGATCTATCAGGAGGACGGCCCTGTGAGGAGAGACTACAATGCTGAACTATCAGGAGGACGGCCCTGTGAGGAGAGACTACAATGCTGATCTAGCAGAAGGACGGCCCTGTGAGGAGAGACTACAATGCTGATCTAGCAGAAGGACGGCCCTGTGAGGAGAGACTACAATGCTGATCTAGCAGAAGGACGGCCCTGTGAGGAGAGACTACAATGCTGATCTAGCAGAAGGACGGCCCTGTGAGGAGAGACTACAATGCTGATCTAGCAGAAGGACGGCACTGTGAGGAGAGACTACAATGCTGATCTAGCAGAAGGACGGCCCTGTGAGGAGAGACTACAATGCTGATCTAGCAGAAGGACGGCCCTGTGAGGAGAGACTACAATGCTGATCTAGCAGAAGGACGGCCCTGTGAGGAGAGACTACAATGCTGATCTAGCAGAAGGACGGCCCTGTGAGGAGAGACTACAATGCTGATCTAGCAGAAGGACGGCCCTGTGAGGAGGGACCATAATGAAAGATATGGTAAAGTAAAAGCCGGGGGCCAAAACTGTGTTCTGTCTCTCAGCTCATCATCAGGGCATGGTCCACTGAGGCTCTGGTGGTGGGGAACATATGGAGGAGTACAGCAGACGACCCAGCAGCAGTAGGTTCACACACTGTGTCTGTCTGGCTGTGTGATCACACAGTTCACAGTACTGACACTGTTACAGACTACTAACGCCACTAAAGGAACTCTCACACACATCCTCATTTACTACCAATGCAATAAGTACAGTCCTAAGTTTTCCTGACCACGTGACATGATCAGGGAAGCCCCTCAGTCCTGATCCCCAACATAGTGGTAATGCATAACAGTAAGGCCTGTTCACATTCAAGGCCACCCGTGCAAGTCAGTTATTGGGATACATTCTCATTAAATCATATCAATACTGGTCTCAACAGAACGTTAAGACTAAAAGGTTATACTGCAATAGAAGGTTATACTACCGCACATATAACAGGGGTTGAATTCAGTTCCCTACACTCTCTCTCATGTTTAGTCCAGGACAAAGAAACCAGATGCAAGAATGAAGATGTTCCAATATCTAAATGAGGACTGAGTAACTGAATAGTTGGGACACTAATAAGTATGCAGTCTCATGATTAAGTGAACGGAAAAAGATTTAACGCTCCTCTCCCCAGACAACACTTCTCAGCTTCCTCAAGGCCAAAATCTTTGTTTCTGGACAGGATTAGCCGACATCCCTCAAGTGAAACCGTGTCAATTTCCCCTTTCTTCCCGTCAGTGGGGGTAACCGCTGATGATGTGTCTGTATACTCCTCGTGTCCTCTCTCCTCAAAATCGGAGGAGAAGGTCAGAACCGAGGGACCTCTTGCTTTCTCATCCAATGGGTTTTGAGAAGGAGACGAGGAAAGAGGGAGGACACGAGCAGTATGAAATTGAGATCTTCCCTGTATGTCTGTCTGCAGATGGTGAGCCACCGCAGCATGGTTCTGTTCTGAAGGGAAGATCCTCTCCTCTGAGGCTCACTTTCATTAATGTGCTAATGAACGCCTGCTAATTCCATCAGCTAATGTTCTGTGACAGATCTGGGCTCTTCTCCCCTGCCTGACCCAGCACGTCTGCACACAGCACTATTCCCCTCAGAGACATTCAGTGGGAGCTGTGAAGGTAGAACATCCAGTCTTCCGGTTAAATCTTCAGTCACTGGAGAAGTCTATATCTGTGCTAAATGTGTTGCTCTACTGTGCCCTGTTGGGCATCTGCATAGAGGACAGTGTCTCTTGATTACCTCATAAACCAACATTAAGCATTTGATTAATCCTGAGCCGTTAATCTTCTTCTCTAATTTTATGTTCTCTTTGCAAAATGGAGAATCAAGTTTTAGAACCTGATATGGGCTTGAAGAAATATCGAAGCCCTTTGAAGTTTCAAAGATGCAAAAGAAATGAACTAAAGGTATAATGATATTCCATAAAAAGGGTGACAAAATCAGATTTAGCCATATCTATCACAATTAGTGAGACTGAGGATTGATAGTTTATTAGTTTAAACACCAGCTGGGAGACTTGACCTGTTGGTCAGTAAAGCATCCCCTGAAGGCAAGACAGTTGGACAAGTAATTAGCAAATTAATGAGCAATGAAAACCAATGATTTTCTAAGCAGCTCAGTACACACTGAGGGACCTCTCAGCCATTGAGGAATCTGTCTGCACATTTCCAGGGCAACCGTTCAGAAAACTTTTACCTAGTGAACTTTTTGGCGCAGGTTAACCTTCATGTTGAATTCAGGAAGCCTACAGATACTAGGTTAAGTCTTTGGCAGGTCCTGTGTAACACATTGTGGATGTGTTTGCTGTGTTCCACAATACCTTAGCTCTTTATCTTGACTTTGCATAGTTATTCCACAGAGAGCCACAGTGTAGCAATGAGAACACCTGTTGTTTCACTCGCTCTCTTGGTGTGTGTGTGTGTGTGTGTGTGTGTGTGTGTGTGTGTGTGTGTGTGTGTGTGTGTGTGTGTGTGTGTGTGTGTGTGTGTGTGTGTGTGTGTGTGTGTGTGTGTGTGTGTGTGTGTGTGTGTGTGTGTGTGTGTGTGTGTGTTTCATTCAATAACATCCTCTGGTATAACATATATATAAGGACACTTGTGTGTTCAGCTTAAACACTCAACAACAAACTTCTTGGAATACAAGACAGACTGCATTCGGCAGATATTGCCACATGTCATCTCCTGTGTCCACTTCCAGCTTGGAAGAATGGCTACCCAGAGCCCCTGCCACACATACAGTAGCAGGCCAATGAAGCATCACTCAGACACAATGAAAACCCTCAGTACATAACGGAGAACTGCAGCACCCACTCACTCTGAGGACAGCATAACTCTGACCGCACTGCAGAGAACCAGGCAGGCACTGTAGACCACTAAAGCTGTGACAGACACTTAATTGATGATTTAAAAAAAACACATGGCTCTAAATAGCCACCTGTTTGCCCTCATGAGCACGCAGAGTGTTCTCTAAAATGACCACACACACATACCTGCTCATATGGGGACACACTGAAGTCACTGACGCTTCTGGCATACTAACATACTGTAACACATCCAGACATCAGACAGGCTACAACCGCTGTGATCAAAACATTGAGAGTATCAAACCAACAGTTGTGTGTGTACTGTGTAGGTGTGTAAGGAATGTGACAAGTCCCACCGCCCCTCTGTAAAGCCTGAGCTGTGGATCAAACGCACCATTTTGTTTCCTGCCTGCAGTGTCTCCGGGCGGCTTCATCCCGGAGCACAAACAGACTCAGCAAATGGGTTTACCCAGGTGAAACCGCTACATCTACCATCTGGCATGGAGGAGTGTGCCAGCATGTAGTCCATGCTAACTTCTTCACGTCTGCTCCACACTGAACCACTCAGCTGCTGCACGCCCTTCGACTGCTTATCAACATTGGCTTTCTTATTTAATGCTCTTCAACCAGAAAACATTTATACTTATTGTAAAAGAGAGAGAGTGAGAGAGAAAAACAAGGAACATTGTTTGTGAATGTCAGGGTCAGTGATGGCCCTTGTCTGTTGAATAGGTCAGTGTGTGACCAGTGAGGAAACACCAGAGGTCTGCCCTCATCTTAACACTGTGGAGAGAAACAAGACACTATGTACACCACCTCCACAGGCAAAGGGAAATGGCAAAGGAGACAATACAGCTTTTGTCAGTGCTTTCCGGGATCTTTGGGACATCCCTACCCTAACCCTAACCTTAACCCTAACCTTTACCATTTCACCTTCAATGAGGTAGGGACTTCCCAAGGATCCTGGATAGCACAGACCATTATGCTTTACTATACATATACATGAGATGTTTTGATGCCTAATAGGCAAATTTGTCTATTTACGGACATATTAATGACTTCGTACAGCCAATTTGTATCAAATCAAAATGTATTGGTACACATACACTGCTCAAAAAAATAAAGGGAACACTTAAACAACACAATGTAACTCCAAGTCAATCACATTTCTGTGAAATCAAACTGTCCACTTAGGAAGCAACACTGATTGACAATCAATTTCACATGCTGTTGTGCAAATGGAATAGACAACAGGTGGAAATTATAGGCAATTAGCAAGACACCCCCAATAAAGGAGTGGTTCTGCAGGTGGGGACCACAGACCACTTCTCAGTTCCTATGCTTCCTGGCTGATGTTTTGGTCACTTTTGAATGCTGGCGGTGCTTTCACTCTAGTGGTAGCATGAGATGGAGTCTACAACCCACACAAGTGGCTCAGGTACTGCAGCTCATCCAGGATGGCACATCAATGCGAGCTGTGGCAAGAAGGTTTGCTGTGTCTGTCAGCGTAGTGTCCAGAGCATGGAGGCGCTACCAGGAGACAGGCCAATACATCAGGAGATGTGGAGGAGGCCGTAGGAGGGCAACAACCCAGCAGCAGGACCGCTACCTCCACCTTTGTGCAAGGAGAAGCAGGAGGAGCACTGCCAGAACCCTGCAAAATGACCTCCAGCAGGCCACAAATGTGCATGTGTCTGCTCAAACGGACAGAAACAGACTCCATGAGGGTGGTATGAGGGCCCGACATCCACAGGTGGGGGTTGTGCTTACAGCCCAACACCGTGCAGGATGTTTTTCATTTGCCAGAGATCACCAAGATTGGCAAATTCGCCACTGGCGCCCTGTGCTCTTCACAGATGAAAGCAGGTTCACACTGAGCACATGTGACAGACGTGACAGTCTGGAGACGCCGTGCTAATGTATTTGTAAAAAAAAATCTGAAATATCACATTTACATAAGTATTCAGACTCTTAACTCAGTACTTTGTTGAAGCACCTTTGGCAGCGATTACAGCCTCGTGTTCTGGGAATGGGCTACAAACTTGGCACACCTGTATTTGGGGAGTTTCTCCCATTCTTCTCTGCAGATCCTCTCAAGCTCTGTCGGGTCGGATGGGGAGTGTTGCTGTAAAGCTATTTTTAGGTCTCTCCAGAGATGCTCGATTGGGTTCAAGTCTAGGCTGTGGCTGGGCCATTCAAGGACATTCCGAGACTTGCCTCGAAGCCACCAGAGGTCACTGGAAGGTACTCCCATCTCCACAGAGGAACTCTAGAGCTCTGTCAGAGTGACCATTGGGTTCTTGGTCACCTCCCTGACTAAGGCCCTTTCCCCCAATTGCTCAGTTTGGCCGGGTGGCCAGCTCTAGGAAGAGTCTTGGTGGTTCCAAACTTGTTCCATTTAAGAATGATGAAGCAACTGTGTTCTTGGGGACCTTCAATGCTACATTAAAGTGTTGGTACCCTTCCCCAGGTCTGTGCCTCAACACAATCCTGTCCTGGAGCTCTACCAGCAATTCCTTCCACCTCATGTCTTGGTTTTTGCTCTGACATGCACGGTCAACTGTGTGACCTTATATAAAGGGGTGTGTGCCTTTCCAAATAATTTCCAATCAATGAATTTACCACAGGTGGACTCCAATCAAGTTCTAGAAACATCTCAAGGATGATCAATGGAAACTAGATGCACCTGAGCTAAATTTCGAGTCTCATAGGAAAGGGTCTAAATACTTATGTAAATACGGTATTGTTTTTAGTTTGTTTTATATAAATATGCAAAAAATGTCTAATAACGTATTTTGCTTTGTCATTATGGTGTATTGTGTGTAGTTTTTATTTGATTTAACCTATTTTAGAATAAGGCTGTAATGTAACAAAATGTGGAAAAAATCAAGGGGTCTGAATACTTTCCGAAGGCACTGTTGATGGCACGTAAAAACATTACGGCCAGTATGTGGATAGAATATGTAGGATATCTGAAGAATATGTAAGACAGAATAGTATGTGTACAACAATAGTTGAATAAGATGGCCTTGACTACAATAGAGTATGTCACGCCCTGGTCTTAGTATTCTGTGTTTTCTTTATTATGTTGGTTAGGCCAGGGTGTGACATGGGTGATTTATGTGTCTTGTTTTGTCTAGGGGTTTTGTAGTTTATGGGGTTGTGTTCAGTTGAGTGTTCTAGGTAAGTCTATGGTTGACTGGAGTGGTTCTCAATCAGAGGAAGGTGTTTACCGTTGTCTCTGATTGGGAACCATATTTAGGCAGCCATATTCTTTAGGTATCTTGTGGGTGATTGTTCCTGTCTCTGTGTTTTGCACCATCTCGGACTGTTTTGGTTTTTCCACGGTTTCTTATTTTGTATTGTGTTCACGTTTTCATCTGTCATTAAAGATGTTTATAAATAACCACGCTGCATTTTGGTCTTCCTCTCCTTCCCAGGAAGAAAACCGTTACAGAGTATATACATATGAATTGGGTATAACAGTATGTAAACATTATTAAAGTGATCTGTGCTCTATTATTAAAGTGACCAGTGTTCCATGTTTATGTCCACAGGGCAGCAGTCTCTAAGGTGCATGGATGAATAACCGTGTGGTAGCTGGCTAGTGACGGTGACAAGTTCAGGGCGGGGACCTGGGTGGAGGCCGGCTAGTGGTGACTTTTTAACAGTCTGATGTCCTTTTGATAGAAGCTGTTTTTCAGTCTCTCGGTCCCGGCTTTGATACACCTGTACTGACCTCACCTTCTGGATGGAAGCGGGATGAACAGGCCGTGGCTCTGGAGGCTGAGGTCTTTGATGATCTTCTTGGCCTTCCTTTGACACCAGGTGCTGTAGATGTCCTGGAGGGCAGGCAGTATGCCCCTGGTGATGCGTTGGGCAGACTGCACCACCTTCTGGAGATCCATGTGGTTGCGGATGGTGCATTTGCCGTACCAAGCGATGATACAGCCCGACAGAATTCTCTCAAGTGTGTGTGTGTAAAAGTTTGGGTCGTAGGGGACAAGACGAATTTCTTCAGCCTCCTGAGGCTGTCTCATCATTGTTGGTAATAAGGCTTACCACTGTAGTGTCATCTGCAAACATGATGATTGAGTTGCAGGCGTACGTGGCCATGCAGTCATCGGTGAACAGGGAGCACAGGAAGGAGCTGAACACGCAACCTTGTGGGGTCCCTGTGTTGATGATCAGTGTAGTAGAGGTGTTGTTGCCTACCTTAACCACCTGCGGTCAGCCCGTCAGGAAGTCCAGGACCTAGTTGCACAGGGCGGGGTTCAGACCCAGGGACCCGAGCTTAGCTGGTGTTTAAGGCTGAGCAATAGTCAATGAGCAGCATTATTACATAGATATTTCTCTTGTCCAGATGGGATAGGACAGTGTGCAGTGCGATGGCAATTGCGTCATCCGTGGATCTATTGGGGTTGTATACAAATTGCAGTGAGTCTAGAGTGTCAGGTAAGGTAGAGGTGATATGATCCTTAACTGCCCTCTCAAAGCACAGCATGATGACAGAAGTGAGTGCTACGGGGTGATAGTCATTTTGTTCTGTGCATTCACTTTCTTGGGTACACGAACAATGGTGTACATCTAGAAACAAGTGGAGACAGCAGACTGGGATAGGGAGAGATTGAATATGTCCTAAAACACTCCAGCTAGATGATCTGCATATGCTCTGAGGACACGGCTAGGGATGGCTTCTGGGCCGGCAACATTGCGAGCGTCAACACGCTTACATTTCTTACCCACGTCGGCCACAAAGAACTAGAGCTCACATTCCTGGGGAGCGGCGGTGGCACTGTGTTTTCCTCGAAGCGGGCAAAGAAGGTGTTTAGCTTGTCCAGGAGCAAGACGTCGGTGTCCACGACATGGCTGGTTTTCCTTTATTATCCATGATTGTCTGGAATCCATGCCACATATGTCTCATGTCTGAGTCATTGAATTGCAACTCCACTTTGTCTCCGTACTGACGTTTTTCCTTCTTAATTGCTTTATAGAGGGCATAACTGGACTTTTTGTACTAGACCATATTCCCAGTCACCTTGCCATGGTTAAATACGGTGGTTCGTGCTTTCAGTTTTATGCGAATGCTGCCATCTATCCACATTTTTTTTGTTTGGATAGGTTTTAATTGTCACGGTGGGAGCAACATCCCTTATACACTTCCTGATTAACTCAGTCACTGTGTCAATGTATACGTCAATGTTATTCTCAGAGGCAATCCAAAGAAAACCGTGGCTGTTTTTTTTTCTTTCTTCGACTACAGTAGTGCATGAAAAAAAATGGGCACCGGTGACAACCTTTAATTAAAGTCCCATTGCAGGCCCAGTCTGACGTTCATTATCCAGGGCTGATGGGGCAGGCCTTGGGCGCAGCTGGAGCTCCTTGTGTCTGACTGCAGCTCTCCTGCTAATGACCTGTAGGGCACTGGCTGGTTTCTGGCTGGCTGGCTAGATGGCTTCTGGCTGGCTTCTGGTGTGGTGTAGGGATGAAGGGAGGTACAGCTCTGTGCAGATGTGCAGTCAATTAGGGCAGCCTCACCTCCTCCTTAATGTCTTCCTCTCTCTATCCTGCCTCCCTCCCTGCCTCTCAAATGGATCCTGGTGTAGCCTGTCTTCCAGCCCGCTGGTTCTGAGAGGAGGATGCCATGGTAAACAACACTACAACAACAGGAAAACCTCCAGCTAATGTCTCCACAAAGTCATCATCCCACCAGCTCCCCCCTTTCTTCTCCTCTTGTCTTGTTCATTCATTCACTCCCTCTCTCCTCTCCAGACTATTCAGATACAAATCCCTCTTAAAAGTTCCTCCTCCAACCTTACCCCCTCCTACTCATCTCCATATGTTCCATTATGCTTGGCCCCAAACAAATTAGCACAGGCTGCCATTATCAGGGACGACATTGAGAAAAAAACAGGGGGCGGTGGCTTGGTGAGGAGCGACAGTTAAATGTCTAGGTTGCTATTCCCAGTTCCTGGAACATGAGAAGACTTGCCATGGATTTGTATTGTGCCGACGGCTGGGGGTTCATACTGGTGGGAGAGAGCGAACACTACTTCTATACCACAGGAGGCTGGTGGCACTTTAATTGGGGAGGACGGGCTCGTGGAGCGGAATCAGTGGAATGGTGTCAAATATAGTACATTCACTCCATTCAAGACATTATGACCCGTCCTCCCCACAGCAGCCTCCACTGTTCTACATCTAGTTTACCATTTGGAGATGTGGCAGCGACACGGATTCATTTTGAAAGGGCATCATAATAAATGAAATGTTATAAATAAACCGTCGGTCCGCAAAGTGAACTATACTTCTTGGTCTCTATTGAGCTGACAGAGAAGATTCTCAGTTTGACAAGGGTAAGGCAGAAATGTACATATATATGACCATAGCAGAGCCACGTGAACCGTTCCTCAGACCCTGCTGGGATTTTATACCACCTACCCAAAATGCCATATTTTTTGCGAAAGCAGTTTTCAGTTTCTATTCATGGGGTTGATTTGTGATTGCATCCTTGGACGAGGACAAGACACAGTTATGACAGGCCAAGAAACCTTCCCAGAACTATACTCCTGACATGGCAAAGGATTGTGGGAGATATGCATCTTGCTCTCTAACGTAGGTCAAGAAACAGGTGACACATCTCACATTCACAACCCGAACCTCTCAACATCAACATCTTCTCAATGCAACTAGGATATCTACAAAGCTGTGTCTGACCATCTAAGACTATAGTCATATGAGCAGCATTGGCAGAATGGTGAGGACACAATCATTTTTCAGGTATCAAATGCTGATAATAATAAGATAACTTATGTTCATGTTGTTCCAATATGAAACATGATTAACCTTCTGTGTTGACCCATATGTATTTGTATTCATCCAAAAGGCCTGTGTTCCATCGAGCATGAAGACATCCATAATGACAATGAGGATGAATCACATCACCCATCCCCATTTATTTCCTGCCAGACCTTTTTAATGGTACAAATACGAATCCATACAGGAGCTCATTTGGCACTATGTGCTCTTTATTAATAAGAGACATTGAATGTTCTCTCCGTGTGTGTGTGTGTGTGTGTGTGTGTGTGTGTGTGTGTGTGTGTGTGTGTGTGTGTGTGTGTGTGTGTGTGTGTGTGTGTGTGTGTGTGTGTGTGTGTGTGTGTGTGTGTGTGTGTGTGTAAAGGCATCCGCATACATAGGTTTGGTTTGCTCCTAGCAGAAACCATCTGTGCTCTCATACTTCCTAAAGACCTTCTGAGATGCAATATTACTGTAGTTTGTCCCTTTTGAGCATAGCTGCAGGTTTTAGGGGTGCTGAGGGGGCTGCAACACACTCTGAAAATCCCCCCCCAAAAATTGTAATTCAAATAATAACCAAAAAATATTTTATATTTTATTTTGGTTCACAAAAGTAGTGCACTGGACCTTTACTAGTCCTGTATTAACAGACCTTTACTAGTCCTGTATTAACAGACCTTTACTAGTCCTGTATTAACAGACCTTGACTAGTCCTGTATTAACAGACCTTGACTAGTCCTGTATTAACAGACCTTTACTAGTCCTGTATTAACGTCACCCAACCCTAACATATGTGTAACTGATGTGAAATGGCTGGCTCGTTAGCGGTGCGCGCTAATAGCGTTTCAATCGTCTTTTGTGGCGCGATGGGTAATGATGCTTCGCGGGTGTCAGTTGTTGATGTGTGCAGAGGGTCCCTGGTTCGAGCCCAGGTTGGGGCGAGGAGAGGGACAGCAGCTATACTGTTACATTGATGCTATTGACCCGTATCACTGGTTGCTGTGGAAAAGGAGGAGGTCAAAAGGGGGGTGAGTGTAACCGATGTGAAATGGATAGCTAGTTAGCAGTGGTGTGCGCTAATAGCGCTTCAATTGGTGACGTCACTTGCTCTGACACCTTGAAGTAGTTATTCCCCTTGCTCTGCAAGAGCTGTGGCTTTTGTGGCGCGATGGGTAATGATGCTTCGTGGGTTTCAGTTGTTGTTGGGTGCAGAGGGTCCCTGGTTCGAGTCCATGTTGGGGCGAGGAGAGGGACAGAAGCTATACTGTTACATATGCACAAACTGTTTTGACTGGGAAGCATTTTTTAAGCTTTACGCTCATGCATGGATGCGTGCGTGCGAAGGAGATAAATCAAATGAAGAGGGACAGAGAAGGAAATTCCTCTCCCTGGCCTGCTGTCCCTTGACAAACAGCTCTGACAGTCCGCTGTACACACACGTACACAGCTCTTCACCTCAGTAGTCAGAGAAATATCACTGTTGGTGTTTTTGGGCATGTTTAGGCATGTCAGTCCGGAGTGACAGTTATGTGGGAGTGATACATGGTTCCATATAACCTACACCCTGGTGTATTTTAACCTCTGGCCCCCTGTGTGACATGCCGGGGAGAGTGAGGCTGCTGATGCGTGATGCTTGAGTTTATGCATGTCATTCCTCAAGCCGCCAGGACAGTTACATGCACGTTGCTTTCCTGTGCCGTGAGCAGTTTAAGGATGTCACAATATTGACTCATCCCACCTCCCCTCTGACACAACCCTGCCTGATTATCATGGATATGGATTCCAGCCTCAACACAAAAAACTGTAATTCTACTGCTGTGCAGATCTCTACAACATGGCTACTCTATACTACTGGGCTACTCTATACTACTGGGCTACTCTCGATGACTGGGATACTCTCTACTACTGGGATACTCTCTACTACTGGGCTACTATCTACCAATGAGCTACTGGGATATGGTGCTACTCTATACTACTGGGCTACTCTATACTACTGGGCTACTCGATACTACTGGGCTACTCCATACTACTGGGCTACTCTATACTACTGGGCTACTCTATACTACTGGGCTACTCCATACTACTGGGCAACTCGATACTACTGGGCTACTCCATACTACTGGGCTACTCTATATTACTGGGCTATTCGATACTACTGGGCTACTCTATACTACTGGGCTACTCCATACTACTGGGCTACTCTATACTACTGGGCAACTCCATACTACTGGGCTACTCTATACTACTGGGCTACTCTATACTACTGGGCTACTCTATACTACTGGGCTACTCTATACTACTGGGCTACTCCATACTACTGGGCTACTCTATACTACTGGGCAACACCATACTACTGGGCTACTCTATACTACTGGGCTACTCTATACTTCTGGGCTACTCCATACTACCTGGCTACTCTCTACTACTGGGATACTCTCTACTAATGAGCTACTGGGCTATTGTGCTTCTCTCTACTACTGGGCTACTCTCTACTACTGGGCTACTCTTTACTACTGGGCTACTCTTTACCAATGAGCTACTGGGCTACTCCATACTACTGGGCTACTCTCTACCAATGAGCTACTGGGCTACTCCATACTACTGGGCTACTCTCTACCAATGAGCTACTGGGCTACTCCATACTACTGGGCTACTCTATACTACTGGGCTACTCTCGACTACTGGGCTACTCTCTACTACTGGGCTACTCCATACTACTGGGCTACTCTATACTACTGGGCTACTCTCGACTACTGGGCTACTCTATACTACTGGGCTACTCTATACTACTGGGCTACTCCATACTACTGGGCTACTCTATACTACTGGGCTACTCTATACTACTGGGCTACTCCATACTACTGGGCTACTCTCGACTACTGGGCTACTCTATACTACTGGGCTACTCTATACTACTGGGCTACTCCATACTACTGGGCTACTCTATACTACTGGGCTACTCCATACTACTGGGCTACTATATACTACTGGGCTACTCTATACTTCTGGGCTACTCCATACTACTTGGCTACTCTCTACTACTGGGATACTCTCTACTAATGAGCTACTGGGCTATTGTGCTTCTCTCTACTACTGGGCTACTCTCTACAACTGGGCTACACTCTACTACTGGGCAACTCTCTGCTACTGGGCTACTCTCTGCTACTGGGCTACTCTCTGCTACTGGGCTACTCTCTACTACTGGGATACTGTCTACTACTGGGCTACTCTCTACTACTGGGATACTCTCTGCTACTGGGCTACTCTCGACTACTGGGCTACTCTATACTACTGGGCTACTCTCGACTACTGGGCTACTCTCTACTACTGGGCTACTCCATACTACTGGGCTACTCTATACTACTGGGCTACTCTCGACTACTGGGCTACTCTATACTACTGGGCTACTCTATACTACTGGGCTACTCCATACTACTGGGCTACTCTATACTACTGGGCTACTCTATACTACTGGGCTACTCTATACTACTGGGCTACTCTCGACTACTGGGCTACTCTCTACTACTGGGCTACTCTATACTACTGGGCTACTCTCGACTACTGGGCTACTATATACTACTGGGCTACTCCATACTACTGGGCTACTCTATACTACTGGGCTACTCTCGACTACTGGGCTACTCTATACTACTGGGCTACTCTCGACTACTGGGCTACTCTATACTACTGGGCTACTCCATACTACTGGGCTACTCTATACTACTGGGCTACTCCATACTACTGGGCTACTATATACTACTGGGCTACTCTATACTTCTGGGCTACTCCATACTACTTGGCTACTCTCTACTACTGGGATACTCTCTACTAATGAGCTACTGGGCTATTGTGCTTCTCTCTACTACTGGGCTACTCTCTACAACTGGGCTACACTCTACTACTGGGCAACTCTCTGCTACTGGGCTACTCTCTGCTACTGGACTACTCTCTGCTACTGGGCTACTCTCTACTACTGGGATACTGTCTACTACTGGGCTACTCTCTACTACTGGGATACTCTCTGCTACTGGGCTACTCTCTGCTACTGGGCTACTCTCTACTACTGGGCTACTCTCTGCTACTGGGCTACTCTCTGCTACTGGGCTACTCTCTACTACTGGGCTACTACCTTCTACTGGGCTCCTCTCTACTACTGGGCTACTCTCTATTACTGGGCTACTCTCTACTACTGTGCTACTCTCTACTACTGGGATACTGTCTACTACTGGGTTACTCTCTACTACTGGGATACTCTCTGCTACTGGGCTACTCTCTGCTACTGGGCTACTCTCTACTACTGGGCTACTCTCTGCTACTGGGATACTCTCTACTACTGGGCTACTCTCTACTACTGGGCTACTACCTTCTACTGGGCTCCTCTCTACTACTGGGCTACTCTCTACTACTGGGCTACTCTCTGCTACTGGGCTACTCTCTGCTACTGGGCTACTCTCTACTACTGGGCTACTACCTTCTACTGGGCTCCTCTCTACTACTGGGCTACTCTCTATTACTGGGCTACTCTCTGCTACTGGGCTACTCTCTACTACTGGGATACTGTCTACTACTGGGCTACTCTCTACTACTGGGATACTCTCTGCTACTGGGCTACTCTCTGCTACTGGGCTACTCTCTACTACTGGGCTACTCTCTGCTACTGGGATACTCTCTACTACTGGGCTACTCTCTACTACTGGGCTACTACCTTCTACTGGGCTCCTCTCTACTACTGGGCTACTCTCTATTACTGGGCTACTCTCTACTACTGTGCTACTCTCTACTATTGTGCTACTCTCTACTACTGGGCTACTCTCTACTACTGTGCTACTCTCTACTACTGTGCTACTCTCTACTACTGGGCTACTCTCTAATACTGGGCTACTCTCTACTACTGGGATACTCTTTACTGCTGGGATACTCTCTACGACTGGGCTACTCTCTACTACTGGGCAACTCTCTACTACTGGGATACTCTCTACTACTGGGATACTCTCTACTACTGGGCTACTCTCTACTACTGGGATACTCTCTACCACTGGGCTTCTCTCTATGACTGGGCTACTCTCTACTACTGGGCTACTCTCTACTACTGGGATACCCACTACTACTGGGCTACTCTCTAATGCTGGCATACTCTCTACGGCTGTGCTACTCTTTACTACTGGGCAACTCTCTACTACTGGGATACTCTCTACGGCTGTGCTACTCTCTACTACTGGGCAACTCTCTACTACTGGGATACTCTCTACGACTGGGCTACTCTCTACTACTGGGATACTCTCTAATGCTGGGCTACTCTCTACTACTGTGCTACTTTGATATATAATTGACATTTTATTACTCAGTGACTTCGACCTATTTTAAAATAGAAAATATATATACACATAGAGACCAAAACTGGTAATGAGAGTAAGCCATTATTTTTTTCCCGTCTTGTCAGGACTGACCTTTGGTAAAACATGAAATATTTAGTCCTTCTTAGAGCCAACTAAAAACCCACTAGACAAAGGAGGTGTCTTTGTGATGAAGACAACAAAATATTGTGTGACAACTATGTCTGATGTGACCTCATTGAAGACAGAAAACAGAAAAAGAAACACTGATTGTGCTGCAAACAAACTACATCCTGCATTTCTGGTCTTGGGAGACAGTGAGTCTGAACCATCAAGGTTCTCTGAGGAAAGCTTAGCTCAAATTTATCAGTGACTATGTGAAGAAAAACTCTCAGCACAAATCTGTCAAGGTTCCACCTCCAGAGAAATAAAGACAGACACAAAGCCATACGTTTGTGAGGCAGGCAGGCAGGCAGGCAGGCAGGCAGGCAGGCAGGCAGGCAGGCAGGCAGGCAGGCAGGCAGGCAGGCAGGCAGGCAGGCAGGTAGGTAGGTAGGTAGGTTGATAGATAGCCAAGTAGGCAGGCAGGCAGGCAGCATCCTCCCATAAACTACAGATCAGGCTGTGAGGGAAACTCAAATCACAACATAACAACCATAACCACACAACACAACCCTCTCAGAGTGGCATTTACATTTGATGTGGGCTCCAGGGGAGGGAGGGGATCTGACAGGCCGCAATGCATTCGTCCACCCCCCTGATCCATCAGGACACACCGACCGACAAGCAGGGAGAGCAGGAGAGGCTGCCAGGGCTTTCAAACTGCAGCTCAGAAAAATAGCAGCGTAATCAATAGCTTCCTGGCCACTTGTTAAAAATATTATTTCCATCTGCGAGTCGCTGAGAGGGCCCCTTCACAGGGGAGAGGGCCCCTTCACAGGGGAGAGGGCTCCTTCACAGGGGAGAGCCACATATCATTCTCTACACGCCACCGGCACCATGACTTAAACGAGCCAACTGTCACAGAGTCATATTGATTATGAGTGAAAATGTGATCATTTTGTATTAACTCAGCCCTCTGAGCCCTGTTCTGCCAGGTCAGCTGCAGGGAATTAATGCTTTCGTATCACACTTAAGAAAAATATGGGCCCTTGCTCATTTCACCCCCTCTCAGACAAAGAGGTATATGTCAATCACAGCCTGGTCATGGCGTCCAGAAGAGAACAAGACCCTGGGAATTAGATTAAAGTCATTATTTAAAAGAGATTCTTTCCCCCACTTTAAAATATGTATTATTGCCTCTGACACCACACCACTTTAATAAAGCCCTGGCATTTAAAATATCCATTTCTGGCAATTAGATGTCATTATTAAAAAGAGAAAGAGTAGCGAGGGAGGGGCACTGCTGTCCAATTGAAAATCCCAGGCTCTCTTTAAAGGTCTGAATCGTTATAATGGTGTCCATGTTGAACATGTTTTTCATTCAAGTCATGGACTGACTGAACGGACTTCCAATCCAACCGTTGAGAGGGAAACTGATCATAATGGACATTCTTAAAGACCAGTGAAGGCTTAATGGTCAATTCTCTTACGGGCTATTGTACCAGAGCTTTTAAAAAATCTCTCTCTCCACACTACAACTAAAAATGTGCATGCATACACACACCACACACACACACACACACACACTAACACACACACACACACACACACACACACACACACACACACACACACACACACACACACACACACACACACACACACACACACACACACACACATACACACACACACACACACACACACACACACACACACACACACACACACCACAGGCACATCAGTATACAACTTGGACTTTGTCCACTTCTTAGTCTTATTTCGGTTCAGCAGTTTTTCGAAGTACAGTGCCTGTAAGTCTCACTGAAATAAAGAGGTGCAAATGAAATAAGATAGTTTGGTTATAGCAATGTCAGCATGACAGGGGGATATAAGAAGCTGCAGTGAAATTTTGGATGCAGCGTGACCGCCCCTGACTCTGCCCCCTTCACAGTGCTCTGGGAGGTTCATAATTATCGCCCACAAACACAAACCTGGGCCACTCAGCACTTATTGAGGGCTCATTCATTCTCACAAATGCCACAAAATAATGAAAACTGCCCCATAGGATAATAACGTGTGGTGTTATACTAAGAAGCAGGATTCCTCTTCTCCTACTGTAGATTCAATAAATGAGCAACTATCCTTGCCACAATACTTTCCCCCTCAAATTGCCCCAGACAGATTTCCCAGACTTTCCTCAGGGCATGTGCAGACCAGCTGAGTGGTGTGTTTACGGACATATTTAATCAATCCCTATCTCAGTCTGCTGTTCCCACATGCTTCAAGAGGGCCACCATTGTTCCTGTTCCCAAGAAAGCTAAGGTAACAGAGCTAAATGACTATCGCTCCGTAGCACTCACTCTAAATAAGAGTCCCTTCCTGATTGGATTTTTCTCAGGCTTTCACCTGCAATATCAGTTCTGTTATAGTCACAGACAATGTTTTTACAGTTTTGGAAACTTTAGAGTGTTTTCTATCCTAAACTGTCAATTATATGCATATTCTAGCATATTGTCCTGACAAAATAGCCCGTTTACTTTGGGAATGTTATTTTTCCAAAAATGAAAATAGTGCCCCCTAGATTCAATAGGTTAAGATATACACATAGATTGTGAGCATAGAGTAGGAGCACACACATAGGGAGTAGTGACATACACATCAATTGTGAACACAGATAGTGAGAAGAGATCAGAGTTTTAAAAGCACACACTTAGAATAACAAGATAATTATTTGCGTGTGAGATAGATATATTGATCAGTCAAAAGTCACAAGGAACAACTAAGAATAAGTCAAACTTATGGTTGTATACGTGTGAGATCTAAATAATATATCAGGATTCATAAAAATTATTATTCTAAAATTTATCAACATAGGTTAAGGATAATAATGGTAGAAAGCACACACACATAAAAGGTAAAAAGCACATACACATAGATTGTGAGAAGAAGCATAATAACAATAATAGTAATTGAATAAACATCGGTAGTAAATCCTCAAAGGAGGTCACGGAATTAAATCTAATGCCCAAAATGGAGAAAGAAGTACGAATTTGAGAGACCTCTTGATGTAGAAAAATTAGAATGAATGATAAAGTAGATACATAAGACGTGTAGAAAGTCAAGGGAAACAGCAGGTCAAGGGTTAGATACCTGGCTGTCTGAAGCCCGGAAAAGAAGACAAGAAGGCAAGTAGAGAAAGGGTGAGAGAAAGTTACAAGAAGGATATCAGCAGGGGGAAAAGTATGTGCGTGTGAGACCTAATAACTTATCAAAAGTCACAATAGTAATTATTCCTAAATTCTTAGTGGGAGATAGAGAGAGTGAAAAAAGTCAAGAGGGGAAAGGAAGAGAGAGAGTAAGGAGAATCACTGCCGGAGAAATGCCTGGACCTTTAAGTTAGGGTTATTTTCTGGGAATTGTCTCGGTAGTACGTGCCTGATTTTACGACTACAGACAATTATAAATAGGGTTATTTGCGTGGAGTCTTCGTCATTTCCAAGCTTTGGTGGTCCAGGGGTATAATTTTCACATCCTATGCGGGAGACCCGGGTTTGTATCCCAGCCTATGCACCAATAGACTAAAATGTGGGTTTCTGATTGTAATTCAACTATTGACATGTTTTGTATCCCAGCCTATGCACCAATAGACTAAAATGTGGGTTTCTGATTGTAATTCAACTATTGACATGTTTTGTATCCCAGCCTATGCACCAATAGACTAAAATGTGGGTTTCTGATTGTAATTCAACTATTGACATGTTTTTCCTGGAAAGATACGGTTGTTAGTGTTTGTTTAAGATATAAACTGAATGTTTTAAAAGCTTGTTTAGGTTAAATTGAAAGAATAATTCATTCAAAATCATAGCGAGGCGATTTTGATGTAATATGGAGTCGTATTTAAATACGAAAGTAATACGAAGTCATATTTGAATATGAATCACAGATAATGGCGATAGAGTTGTGCCCAACAAAATGTTTTTTGTTCTTATGGATTGACTGACGTATGTTATAAGTTTGGCGACTTACATGTTACTTTTAAGTCATGGACATTTCATAAGGGTGAACCCGAAAGAGAAGGGACAGTTGTAAAGTTTGGTCTTAATCTTACGATAGAGGTAAGGCAGAACGTTGTTTGAGTAGAGGTTATATTATTGCCCAGGGGTAAGAAGAGGAGAGTTGGTTGTGTGCACTGGGCTATATTTGGCTGTAAGAAATTGAGGTCTGAATAGTTCAATTGTAAAAGTTGTGTGATAGTTTCTGGTTATTGATTCTTGGTTTAATTGTTTAGGTAACACCAGTGAATTTGAACAGGAAGTTAAACAATGTATCTGTATCTGTCTGAGCAAGGCGTAGCTTAGGATTTGAACTTGTATGTGTGTGTGCCTAAGAAAATACTGAAAAATAATTAAACTGTGTTTGAACCAACCTGGCTAGGACTCTGAGAAACTTATGAGGACATGGAGTACTTCTCAAGGTTCCCCTAATCTCGGGGGAATGGAACTGTCGGCTGGGTAGTGATACACAGTGGTGAGAACTATGGAGAAGGATAAAACTTACCTACTGTTTGTGTGTATGTGTATGCGTAGGATACCTACTGTTTGTGTGGAAGTATGTGCGCAGCTATAAAATGGATGTCTTTGTATAATGGACTTCAGAATGTTCTCTTGAATTGTACTATCTTTTTGCATAAGCCGAGTCTTTGCCTAATTATTTTTAAACCCATGGTCTTACAAACCTTGGGGATTGGTCAAAGCTATTGATTGTAAGTTATTATCATTAGGATTGACAATTCTCATGACAATCATCAAGGACAACAACCACCCGAGCCACTGCCTGTTCACCCCGTTCTCATCCAGAAGGCAAGGTCAGTACAGGTGCATCAAAGCTGGGACTGAAAGACTGAAAAACAGCTTCCATCTCAAGGCCATCCGACTGTTAAACAGCCATCACTAACATTGAGTGGCTGCTGCCAACACACTGACTCAACTCCAGCCACTTAATAATAAAAAATGTGATGTAATAAATGTGTCACTAGTCACTTTAAACAATGCCACTTTCTATAATGTTTACACACCTTACACTACTCATCTCATATGTATATACTGTACCCTATACCATCTACTGCATCTTGCCTATGCCGTTCGGGCCATCGCTCATCCATATATTTATATGTACATATTCTTTTTCATTCCTTTACACTTGTGTGTATAAGGTAGTTGTTGTGAAATTGTTAGATTACTTGTTAGATATTACTGCATGGTCAGAACTAGAAGCACAAGCATTTCGCTACACTCGCATTAACATCTGCTAACCATGTGTATGTGACCAAAAACATTTGATTTGAACGCATTTGGTCCCCCTCTCAGTGGCTGGCCAGACTGGCAATGGCAGCAGCAGTGATATTACACTCTTGGTCTCACAGACAGCCTTATCTGGGCTCATAAACACTACCGTACAAACTTCAGTAAATAATAAATGGACAATGTGAGAAATTATATTTTCTGTTTGCTTCCAAATAGGTGCTTATTTATTTTTAAAAATAAAAAGATTCTGCAGATGGGAGTTACTGCACATAAGGGTCATGTTCAAAAAAGCTATGGGTGTTTCAAGTGTGCGATCAACAGATTGGAGATGAGAGAGAGACAAAGAGAGAGACAAGAGAGATAACTACATACAGCAAGCTCGTACATTTCCTCAGTGAAAACAATGTACTGAGCAAATATCAAATTGGCTTTTTACCAAATCATCATAAGACAGACCATGTATTCACCCTGTACACTCTAATTGACAAACAAACAAACCAAAACAAAGGCAAAGTATTATCATGCTTGTTTTGATTTTTAAAAAAGCCTTTGACTCAATTTGGCATGAGGGTCTGCTATACAAATTGATGGAAAGTGGTGTTGGGGGTAAAACACGTCATTATAAAAACCATGCACACAAATAACAAGTGTGCGGTTTAGTAAAATAGGCAAAAAACACACATTTCTTCCCACAGGGCCGTGGGGTGAGACAGGGATGCAGCTTAAGCCCCTCCCTCTTCAAAATATAAATCAACAAATTGGCAAGGGCACTAGAAAAGTCTGCAGCACCCGGCCTCACCCTACTAGAATCTGAGGTAAATTGTCTACTGTTTGCTGATGATCTGGTGCTTCTGTCACCAACCAAGGGGGGTCTCCAGCAGCACCTAGATCTTTTGCAGAGATTCTGCCAGACCTGGGCCCTCACAGAAAATCTCAGTAAGACAAAAATAATGGTGTCCAGTTGCCATGAACACAAATATAAATTCCATCTAGACACTGTAGCCCTGGAGCAAACAAAGAACTCTACCTACCTCGGCATTAACATCAACACCACAGGTAACTTCCACAAAGCTGTGATTGATCTAAGAGACAAGGCAATAAGGGCTTTCTTTGGAATCAAAATTAACATAAAACTCGACATCCCAGTTAGGACCTGGCTAAAAGTACTTCAATCAGTTATAGAACCGGTTGCTCTTTATGCTTGTGAGATATGGGGTCAACTCACTGACCAATATTTCACAAAATGGGACAAACACCTAATTGTGTTCAGAATTCTGCAAACATTTTGTTCATATACAACGCAAAACCCTAAACAATGCATGCAAAGCAGAATTTGGACTATCCCCGCTAATTATCAAAATCCAGAAAAGAGCTCCAACCACCTAAAAGGAAGTGATGCTACACATTCCACCACATGCCCTCACCTACAGAGAGATTGACCTAGAGAAGAGTCGCCTCAGCCAGGATCTGGTTCTGGGTCTCTGTTCACAAACACAAACACAAACATACCCCACAGAACCCCAGGACAGGACTGCACCTCCTAACCTCCTACCAAAGGTATGACCATATTAAAGGCACATATTTCCCACAGATCACACAGACCCACAAAGAAAATCTAATTTTGATAAACTCCCATATCTCTGTTACTCCAAATGTCGCAATATGCTATCCTAGCAGCAAGATTTGTGACCGTTGCCATGAAAACGGGGCAACCACGAGCACAAACAACATTGTAAATACAACCAATATTTATCTATTTACTTATCTTCCTCTACTATTCATAGTACAAAATGAGAGAGAGAGAGACAGAGAGAGAGAGAGAGACAGAGAGAGAGAGAGAGAGACAGAGAGAGAGAGAGAGAGAGAGAGAGAGAGAGAGAGAGAGAGAGAGAGATAGCGAGAGAGAGAGAGAGAGAGAGAGAGAGAGAGAGAGAGAGAGAGAGAGAGAGAGAGATAGCGAGAGAGAGAGAGAGAGAGAGAGAGAGAGAGAGAGAGAGGGGAATAGCGAAAGAGAGAAAGGTCAATTATTTTTCTCCTTCCACCTGTGAAGGGTTGGTGAAATTGGGTTTGAGTGTGGGTGGGGTGTCAGTTCTGACAATAGTCAGGTATAACCACAGTGAAGCCATAATCCCTGTCGCACTGCTGGGAGACACCAGACCGGTCAGCCTGCTGCTCACTACAAATGGACTGGATTACCTTGAGTTCCCAGGGACGACAAACAGATGTCACATCACACCTTCGCTGTCAATTCCCCCAGACAGGTGGAAATTGCTCTCCAATCTGTAGCAATCAGGTGTTGAGAGTGCATTACATTGAGACAAGCCTATACGGAAAACCACAGCCCTTTCTGCTGTTGTCAAGCTCATTGGAGGGGTGAAAGTAATCTTATCATTAAAACAACCCAGACATGTGGCCATAGTGATTTCACTCCTCACATGTTTTAATTGATTCCATCCATCAATTTCACCACCCTCGAAAACGTCTGTTCTGATTGCATCTCCCTGCTGCCCGGGAACGGTTTCGCTACAAGAACTGTGGGAATCTCCAGCCTGCCCATCCATGGTTCCAATCCTGTTGGATTACTTTGGCTCAGAGTGGCTTGTGCTCAGTCACACAGCTCTCAGCCAGCCAGGACCTGGGCCTCATTGGTCAGAGGAATAATACTGAGAGGGATCTCTCTCTATCAGATGCTCGTACCAGTTGGTGTAGCAGAGCCAGAGCTCAGGAGAGAGAAGAGAGAGAGAGAGTCCAACACTGTCCATGTGCACTTCAGAGGCAGAGACAGAAATAGACCTGTCCAGAGTCACATATAGAGATTATGTACAGCTCTGGGCCTGGGTTTGTCAACTGTCCCTCACCAGTACCACAGGCAGGTCTGTCCACTGGCCTGCACCAGCACCACAGTCAAGTCTGTCCACTGTCCTTCACCAGAACCTCAGTCATGCCTGTCCAATGTCCTTCACTAGCACCACAGGTAGGTATGTCCATTGTCCTGCACCACAGGCAGGTCTGTCCACTGGCCTGCACCAGCACCACAGACAGGTCTGCCCACTGGCCTGCAGCAGAACCACAGGCAGGTCTGTCCACTGGCCTGCACCAGAACCACAGGCAGGTCTGTCCACTGGCCTGCACCAGAACCACAGGCAGATCTGTCCACTGGCCTGCACCAGCACCACAGGCAGTTCTGCCCACTGGCCTGCACCAGAACCACAGGCAGTTCTGCCCACTGGCCTGCACCAGAACCACAGGCAGGTCTGTCCACTGGCCTGCACCAGCACCACAGGCAGGGACACTTAGATCTAAGACTACTGGGTCACAGTGAACTTGGGGATGACAGGATAGGGGATATGATAGGGAATAGGAGGGGACAGGATAGGGGATATGATAGGGAATAGGAGGGGACGGGATAGGGGATATGATAGGGAATAGGAGGGGATAGGATAGAGGACAGGATAGGGGGATATGACAGGGCATAGGAGGGGACAGGATAGGGGATATGATAGGGAATAGGAGGGGACAGGACATGGGACAGGATAGGGAATATGATAGGGAATAGGAGGGGACAGGATAGGGGATATGATATGGGACAGGATAGGGGGATATGACAGGGAATAGGAGGGGACAGGATAGGGGATATTATAAGGGATTGGAGGTGACAGTATATGGGACAGGATAGGGGATATGATAGGGAATAGGAGAGGACAGGATAGGGGATATGATAAGGGATATGATGGGGGATAGGAGGGGACAGGATAGGGGACAGGATAAGGGATATGATAGGGAATAGGAGGGGACAGGATAGGGGATATGATAGGGGATAGGAGGGGACAGGATAGGGGATATGATAGGGGATAGGAGGGGACAGGATTGGGGACATGATAGGGGATAGGATGGGACAGGATAGGGGACATGAGAGGGGAAAGGAGGGGACAGGATAGGGGACATGATAGGGGATAGGATGGGACAGGATAGGGGACATGAGAGGGGTGTCATGACGTTGGCCTGGGGTTAGGTTTATGACAGTCATAAATACCTCTTCCCCCCTTTTTCCTCTCTCTCTACCCTACTGATGTTACATTTTCAAACCCCTTGATTAACATAGAGATTCTGGGAACATCAGAAGTTGAGGGGAAATGAACTATATTCTGGTAATCCGACCAATTGAACATATGCAGTGGTACTTAATGAATATGATGTCAGTTCGGTTGTCATCTGAGACATTCTCATCAATGATAAGATGACATAAACTCTACAGTGTAAAGTCTACATATCAGAGTTATCGGATTCACATGGAATTGTTGTTCAATTTAAATGTTTGAATATGAAATTATTCGTGATGGGATGAAATGTGATTTTAGCTTCTAAAATGTGAGAATTGGGTTTTCATGAGTGAATTAGGCCCGACTCAGTGGCCCGCCCACGTGAAGAGACATAGGTTGTAAACTATGAAACACACCCCTTTTCTCCCTTCCTATATAAAGCTTTGACGACAATATAACCTCCTGTTCCGAGGATGTGAGGACGACGGTCCGATGTCAGAATGATTCAGATAATAACTACAGAACGAAGCCAACATCAGCGTGAGCTTTAGTTGCGAATGGTATAAACTTTGAACTCTTATTCACTACAGAAGTGATACCTCCTAGCCGTTGAGTTAGCAACAGCATAAGAGTTCAAAGTTTATACCATTCGCAACTAAAGCTCACGCTGATGTTGGCTTCGTTCTGTAGTTATTATCTGAATCATTCTGACATCGGACCGTCGTCCTCACATCCTCGGAACAGGAGGTTATATTTTCTGCAAACGCAGGTTAGGAAGGAACAGACAGAGTATCCCGTCTATCACACAACGACGTTACTACAACGTATCCAATTGACTGCCAGAGACATTCTTCAAAGGACAAAGGACTCGGTTTGGCAACACGGACTTCCATCTACCACCAACCTACCGAAGCGCAGCTCAGAGTAAATATATATTGCATTTTCCTTTTCCAAATGGATGGTAATTTAGAATGCATAAGATACTGTATTTACGATAGCACAGCTTCACCCTTTGTTCCTCAGTCTTCCCGCTCTTTCACTCAAACCCAGCCCCTTTTCTTTTGTGTAACAAGCTGTCATATCTGTTCCGCCCGCTAGGGACGTTTTCCTTTATGACGTCATTTGTAATCAAGTTATGATTAATTATGTGTATGTGGAAATCTGTGTGATTAGTTAGGTATTTAGTAAATAAATAATTAAACCACATTTTGTATTGCTGATTCAGCTTGTTAGCCAGGGTTCGTGAAGATAACCAAGAATTTACAACTTTCAGATGAGACTGAATTAAGGTGACGATTCATATTGACTGCTATTGATGTAAAATATTACTAGGTCTTTAAGAGTTTATTCGGAAGATAACAGCTCTATAAATATTATTTTGTGGTGCCCCGACTCTCTAGTTGATTACATTTACATAATTAGCTCAATCAGGTAATATTAATCACGGCAAAATTATTTTATAGAATAGCATGTCATATCACTTAATCCGGCATAGCCAAAGACACGACAGGGGATATGATTTGGGATAGGAAGGGACAGGATAGGGAAAAGGATAGGGGACAGGATAGGGAACAGGATAGGGGACAGGATAGGGGACAGGATAGGGAACAGAATAGGAGACAGGATAGGGGACAGGATAGGAGACAGGATAGGGGACAGGATAGGGGACAGGATAGGGAACAGGATAGGGAACAGGATAGGGGACAGGATAGGGAACAGGAGACGGAACAGGATAGGGGACAGGATAGGGGACCGGATAGGGAACCGGATAGGGAACAGGATAGAGGACAGGATAGGGGACAGGATAGGGGACAGGATAGAGGACAGGATAGGGGACAGGATAGGGAACAGGATAGGGGACAGGATAGGGGACAGGATAGAGGACAGGATAGGGGACATGATAGGGAACAGGATAGGGAACAGGATAGGGGACAGGATAGGGGACAGGATAGGGGACAGGATAGGGAACAGGATAGGGGACAGGATAGGGGACAGGATAGGGGACATGATAGGGGACAGGATAGGGGACAGGATAGGGAATAGGATAGGGGACAGGATAGGGAACAGAATAAGAGACAGGATAGGGGACAGGATAGGAGACAGGATAGGGGACAGGATAGGGGACAGGATAGGGAACAGGATAGGGAACAGGATAGGGGACAGGATAGGGAACAGGATAGGGGACAGGATAGGGAACAGGATAGGGGACCGGATAGGGAATGGGATAGAGGACAGGATAGGGGACAGGATAGGGGACAGGATAGAGGACAGGATAGGGGACAGGATAGGGAACAGGATAGGGGACAGGATAGAGGACAGGATAGGGGACAGGATAGGGGACAGGATAGGGAACAGGATAGGGGACATGATAGGGGACAGGATAGTGGACAGGATAGGGAACAGGATAGGGGACATGATAGGGGAGCAGCCAAAGACACGACAGGGGATATGATTTGGGATAGGAGGGGACAGGATGGGACATGATAAGGGACAGGATAGGGAAAAGGATAGGGGACAGGATAGGGGACAGGATAGGGAACAGGATAGGGGACCGGATAGGGAATGGGATAGAGGACAGGATAGGGGACAGGATAGGGGACAGGATAGAGGACAGGATAGGGGACGGGATAGGGAACGGGATAGGGAAAGGGATAGGGAACAGGATAGGGGACAGGATAGGGGACAGGATAGGGGACGGGATAGGGAACAGGATAGGGGACAGGATAGGGAACGGGATAGGGAACAGGATAGGGGACAGGATAGGGGACGGGATAGGGAACAGAATAGGGGACAGGATAGGGGACGGGATAGGGAACAGGATAGGGAACAGGATAGGGGACAGGATAGGGAACGGGATAGGGAACAGGATAGGGGACAGGATAGGGGACAGGATAGGGAACAGAATAGGGGACAGGATAGGGGACAGGATAGGGGACAGGATAGGGGACGGGATAGGGAACAGGATAGGGAACAGGATAGGGGACAGGATAGGGAACGGGATAGGGAACAGGATAGGGGACAGGATAGGGGACGGGATAGGGAACAGAATAGGGGACAGGATAGGGGACGGGATAGGGAACAGAATAGGGGACAGGATAGGGGACGGGAGTGCATAAGGTGGTAGAGCCAGGTTGCTACAGTGGCAAGAAAAAGTATGTGAGCCCTTTAGAATTACCTGGATAAATTGGTCATAAAATTTGCTTAAAATTGCTTAAAATAATAACACACAAACAATTATACGTTTTCACGCCTTTATTGAACACACCGTGTAAACATTCACAGTGTAGGGTAGAAAAAGTATGTGAACCCTTGGATTTAGTAACTGGTTGACCCTCCTTTGGAGCAATAACCTCAACCAACCATTTTCTGTAGTTACAGATCAGACCCGCGCAACGGTCAGGAGGAATTCTGGACCATTCCTCTTTACAAAACTGTATCAGTACAGCAGTATTCTTAGGATGTCTGGTGTAAACTGCTCTCGAGGTCATGCCACAGCATTTTAAATCGGGTTGAGGTCAGTCTGACTAGGCCACTACAGAAGGCATATTTTCTTCTGTTGAAGCCATTCTATTGTTGAATTTGGGTCGTTGTCTTGTTGCATCACCCAACCTCTGTTTAGCTTCAATGGGCGGACAGATAGCCTTACGTTCTCCTGCAAATGTCTTTATCAACTTGGGAATTAATTTTTCAATCGATGATAGCAAGCTGTCCAGGCCTTGAGGGAGCAAAGCAGCCCCTAACCATCATGCTCCCTACACCATACTTTAGAGTTGGGATGAGGTTTAGAGGTTGGTGTGCTCTGCCTCTTTTTCTCCACACATAGTGTTCTGTGTTCCTACCAAACGACTCAACTTTAGTTTAATCTGTCCACAGAATATTTTGCCTGAAGCGCTGAGGAACATCCAGGTGCTCTTTTGCGAACTTCAGACATGCAGCAATGTTTTTTTTGGACAGCAGTGGTTTCTTCCGTGGTGTCCTCCCATGAACACCACTCTTGTTTAGTGTTTTACGTATCCTAGACTTGTCAACAGAGATGTTAGCATGTTCCAGAGATGTCTGTAAGTCTTTATCTGACACTCTAGGATTCTTCTAAACCTCATTGAGCATTCTGCACTGTGCTCTTACAGTCATCTTTGCAGGACGGCCAGTCCTAGGGAGGGTTGCAATAGTGCTGAACTTTCTCGATTTATAGACAATTTGTCTTATTGTGGACTGATGAATATCAAGGCTTTTAGAGATACTTTTGTAACCCTTTCCAGCTTTATGCAAGTCAACAATTCTTAAACTTAGGTCTTCTGAGATCTCTTTTGTTTGAGACATCAGGCAATGCTTCTTGTGAATAGGGCAGGGCAGCTCGAACCAACATCTCCAATCTCGTGTCATTGATTGGACTCCAGGTTAGCTGACTCTTGACTCCAATTAGCTTTTGGAGTAGTCATTAGCCTAGGGGTTCACATACTTTTTCCAACCTACACTGGGAATTTTTGAATTATGTATTCAATATTGACTTGTTTGTTGTTTATTGTTTACATGTGTAACTCTGTGTTGTTGTCTGTTCACACTGCTATGCTTTATCTTGGCCAGGTCGCAGTTGTAAATGAGAACTTGTTCTCAACTAGCCTACCTGGTTAAATAAAGGTGAAATAAAAAATTAATTAAAAAAATAGACAAGAAAAATACAATAATTTGTGTGTTATTAGATTAAGCACACTGTGTTTGTCTATTGTTGTGACTAATATGAAGATCAAATCAAATTGTATGACTAATTTATGCAGAAATCCAGGGAATTCCAAAGGGTTCACATACTTTTTCTTGCCACTGTAAATGACAGTGTGACATGCCCCAGTGCCAGTCCTTCAAAAACAAATGATAACATTAACTAGGCTATCCATTTGCAGAGTCTTGGCTCCTGACAGAAGAGGAAAATGTTGACAATGATAATGACACTATTAACAACTCAGCCAGTATCTCATGAGCCATCGCAATCTGTGAGACTGAGCTCTGGCCAAGATATGTGTGCCATAGTTTTCTTCTTTCTCAGTTTGGCTTGGTGTGGCAGGGAGGAAAGGCTAATTAAACAATCATTGTACCGCAGACCCGTGGAGTCCCCATCCTCCTGTCCTGTTGACTTTGTCACACCGCTCATCCTCTCTCTACTAGAAAGCCCCTCGTCTGATACCATGCTGGGAGAAGGGCCTTTGTCACACACTGTTGGTCCTTCTCTCTCTCTCTCATCTCTGTGAGAAGAGAGAGTCAACATCAAAGCAGCAGACGAAGAGAGCAGAGCACACAGAGAACGGCTGACTTTATTTCCCATTTAGACGGAGTTAAGTCTCACGCTGAGCATAATGTGTCTGATTGTGACTGTGAATAGCACCTGCAATGCAGGGAGTCGTAATTTAGAATCGTACCTCCAAGAGAAAGATGATGAATCTCATCATACACTTTTAGTACCAGCCAAATAGAACTGGAACCAGCAGATGTTTGATTGTAATGAGTACCTGTGAAAAACAATCAAGATTTGTGAGATCATCTCCTTGAGCGGGCTACAAATACACAGACAGTGATCACAGAGGAAAGAGAGATGTGATAAGTCTTTTCATATGGATTGATTATTACTGTTCAATGTTACTCTTTTTCAAAGTACCTATTTCTCAATGTTGCTATTGTTCAATGTTACTCTTTTTCAAATTACCTATTTCTCAATGTTGCTATTGTATATGTTATTATTTGATGATTGTTCAATCATCATGTAGAAGAAGACAAATCTGTAAATAATGCATCATCGCAAGTCATGACTTTTCCCAAGGCAACCTTATCCTTTGGTTCTCCTTCCAATGACCACTGTGAGACCACACCTCAGCTCTCGTGTCACTGATATTCCTCCTGTAACAGTGACCACATGGCAACCATGCCCAGTCTCCTGCCACAGTCTCTGCTGCTTCACCATAGAGCACGCTGAGACCACACCCAGTCTGTCCCCCTTCCCTTCAGCAGTGGCAGGGAGAGAGCCATGCGCATGTGCCAGCGTTGGCCGTCAGCAGACGGGGAGGAGGAGGAGGAGAGAGAGGAGGGTGAGCGCTCAGTCACACCACTCAAGATGGATGTTTCCCATCATGCAGCTCAATCAGCCACCCAATGATTCATTTCACAGACACTTGGGTAATTATAGGAGTCTGCTCTTCACCTCTGGGATGAAACTGTGTGAGCGAGGGAGGGAGGGAGGATATAGGGAGCGGAAGATAGAGTGAGAAATGAGTGAGTGACTAAAGAAAGCAGAGATTTAGGGAGAGCAGAGACAGAGACAGAGGAGAGTAAGGAGGGATAAGATGAGTAGGCTATATTGTGAGATGCATCATTTTGCTGGTATCAACTGTCTTGTTTGGGGGAACCAGTATTATCGGTTACTATGTAATTAAGTGGAGTAATTGTTTGTGTGACCTTGTTGAAATGCTAACAAAACACGACTAATACGAGCAAAAAAACAGAGGAGAGAAAATTAGCGGCAGAGGAAACCTGAGGGACAGGGATGAAGACAAAGAGCATTAAAGCAATAGTGTGTGGAAAATGAGAAGGAAAGGGGTTTCTGGAGGATACAGAAAAAGGAGGGAGAGCTGTGGAGAGAAAGTGCTGCTGGAGGGGCTAGCCATGGCAAGAGTACAAGCTCCCCCTGTTGGCGGAGTCGACACAATGACAGCACGGATCTACATCAAAGAATGGAAGCTTCCTATTCATTGTTCTACCGATGCCGACGGACCTAAAAAAAAACACACGTATTCAAACAAACTGACATGTTATAATTTCACAATATCATTATACTCTAGCTAGCGAGAGGTGAATGACACATTACACAAATAGAATACGTTCTCTCATTGGTTCCCTGCTGACCAAATAAAGAAGAATGATTTCATTACATTTTTATAAACTCTGCAGTTTTCAGTGTGTTCAATGATAAGTGAGAGTGAATGAAGTATTGATTAGGACAACAACAACAAAATAGTTTAATATAGCTGCCGGGTGACTGCATGGGAGAATTAATCTGAGGTGCTGGAGCCGTTTCAGTCTCTGAGCTGGGTGACGAATCTAAAGAGTGCTCATTGATTGTGTTGCTTGCTGATGAACTATTCATAGTGGAGGCTTGTTAAAGCATATCAGTTCAGTCGACTGTTTAGCCATTGATTATGCTGCCATAGAGAGAACCAAACCAGAGAGCAGCCTCTGTGCAGCATACCACCAGTAGTGGAAAAAGTACATCATTGATATATACATGAGTAAAAGTAAATATACCTTAATAGAAAATGACTCAAGTTAAAGTGAAAGTCACCCAGTAAAATACTACTTGAGTAAAAGTCTAAAAGTATTTGGTTTTAAATATACTTAAGTATCAAAAGTAAATGTAATTGCTCAAATGTACTTAAGTATCGAAATGTATTTGTAATTGCTAAAATATACATTAGTATCCAAATTAAATGTTATTGCTAAAAATCTATTTAAGTATCAAAAGTAAATGTACAAGTATAAATCATTTCACATTCCTTATATTAAGCAAACCAGACAGCACGATTTTCTTGTTTTTTAAATTTACCGATAGCCACTCAGATGTCATTTACAAACAAAGCACGTGTTTAGTGAGTCCTCCAGATCAGAGGCAGATGCACAGGGATGTTCTCCTGATAAGTGCGTGAATTAGACAATTTTCCTGTACTGCTAAGCATTCAAAATGGACCAAGTACTTTTGGGTGTCAGGGAAAATGTATGGAGTAAAAAGTACATTGTTGTCAAAAATAGAAACAATAAAGTAAAGTACAGATACACCAAAAAATGACTGAACTTCTCAGGGTAGGGGGCAGCATTGGGGATTTGGGATGAAAAGCATGCCCATATTAAACTGCCTGCTACTCTGGCATAAAAGCTAGACTATGCATAGCAGATTTGGATAGAAAACACTCTGAAGTTTCTATAAACCGTTTGAATGATGTCTGTGAGTATAACAGAACTCATATGGCAGGCAAAAACCTGAGAAAAAAATCCAACCAGGAAGTGGGAAATCTGAGGTTTGTGGTTTTTTGACTCTTGAATACACAGTGTCTATGGGGTCATGTTGCACTTCCTAAGGCTTCCACTAGTTGTCAACAGTCTTGTTTGATGTTTCTACTGTGAGGTGGGGGCGAATGAGAGGGGAATGAGTCAGAGTTCTGCCAGCATCCACGAGCTCAGTCTCGCGTGTTCACGTGAGAGCGACCTGCGTTCCATTGCTTTTGGAACATTATTGAAGATTTCTGTTAAAAACATCCTAAAGATTGATTCTATACTTCGTTCGACATGTTTCTACGCACTGTAACGGAACTTTTTGACATTTGTCTGCTCATAGTGAACGCGCTTCGTGAGTTTGGATTTGTTTTCAAAACGCGCTAACAAAAGTAGCTATTTGGACATAAATGGTGAACATTATCGAACAAAACAAACATTTATTGTGGAACTGGGATTCCTGGGAGTGCATTCTGATGAAGATCATCAAAGGTAAGTGAATATTTATAATGCTATTGCTGACTAATGTTGACTCCAACATGGCGGATGTCAATTTGGCTTGATTTGTCGTCTGAGCGCCGTACTCAGATTATTGCATGGTTTGCTTTTTCCGTAAAGTTTAAAAAAAATCTGACACAGCGGTTGCATTAAGGAGAAGTATATATTTAATTCTGTGAATAACACTTGTATCGTTTATCAATGTTTATTGTGAGTATTTCTGTAAATTGATGTGGCTCTCTGCAAAATCACCGGATGTTTTGGAACTACTGAACATAACGCGCCAATGTAAGCTCAGATTTTTGGATATAAATATGAACTTTACCAAACAAAACATACATGTATTGTGTAACATGAAGTCCTATGAGTGTCATCTGATGAAGATCATCAAACGTTAGTGATTTAGTTGATCTATATTTCTGATTTCTGTGACTCCTCTCTTTGGCTGGAAAAAGGCTGTGTTTTTCTGTGACTTGGCTCTGACCGAACATAATCATTTGGTTTGCTTTCGTCATAAAGCCTTTTTGAAATTGGACACTGTGGCTGGATTTACAACAAGCGTATCTTTAAAATGGTGTAAAATACTTGTATGTTTGAGGAATTTTAATTATGGGATTTCTGTGGTTTTGAATTTGGCGCCCTTGCAGTTTCACTGGCTGTTGACAGGTGGGACGCTACCGTCCCACGAACCCTAGAGAGGTTAAGTAGTACCTAAAAGTATTTTTACTTTACATCACATCATACCACAGACACCTCTGTCACACTACATCATTCAATGTTTTAAAATGACACTTAAATGTGTTCTGAGGAGGGAATCTATGTAAATAATACTCAAAGGGGTAATTAAAACACAAGGTGGAGTTCAATTAACAAAACAAAGAGGTGCAATAGGTTCGCATAAAGCGTACTTGATTATTCAATGTTGTAACTTTTTTTAATGCATCAGGGGATAGGGTACAGAGACGTTTCGGCTTTACAGCCTTTTTCAGGTACAATTTTCTTTCACTCAAAACAGCATTTGTAAAGAACTACAGATGAGCAGCAGGAGCTTGTCTGTATTCGCACCAGCCAAGCTTCTGGGAGAGCAAGATGGTTCTCTTTTGAGGAGTTCAATTAATCCTCTCTCTGCCACCCCATTCCATCCTCCTCGTTCCTGCACCTTCTCCCTTCATCCCCTCTAGTTCTCTCTCTGTTGTGACTCGTTTTTTTCTGGACCTGAGTGTTGTGTGCAGAAATGCAACGCTTCGTTAGAAATTCCAAGGCTGCGGTGAGCAGGTACATGGCCATTGTGACAAGCGCAATTTATGGGCTGCTCTTGAGCAGGAGAACGCATTCAATAATGTGCTGGGAAGATTGATCCATCCCCCATACGGTGCTGGGCAGGCGGCGCGGGGACTGGGGTGATTTACACATGCAGGTAGCCCAACTCAGCAGTTAGAGGCTTCAGAGCTATAAAAATCCCTTGTATTAGTAGTTCTAATCCATTTAATTACAGTTTAAACTTTCCAATTTGACACTGTCATAAATTAAAACCAAGGGGTTGGGGATGTAGCCCATGCATTGTAAGGCTAGGAGTGGGACGCTGGCTGGCTGTTTGTTCTGGTCAATGACATAACATACACGGTCAATGACACATAACATACATGGTCAATGACATAACATACTATCTACTGGCCGGACACACTCCTCTGATCACTCAACATCACTATCTACTGGCGGACAGACTCCTCTGATCACTCAACATCACTATCTACTGGCCGGACAGACTCCTCTGCCCAATCAACACCACTATCTACTGGCCGGACAGACTCCTCTGCCCAATCAACATCTCTATCTGCGCTAGCCGGGACTCATTTGTCAAATCAGACATTTCCCTAATGGTGGTATGGTCTCCATGGAGAAAACAAGGCAGGGGGCGGAGTAACATTGTTCCTGACCGAGACTACCACAGAGGCAGCCCTCACCCTCAGAGAAAAGAGATAAAAGGAGGGGAGGAAGAGGATAGGAGAGAGAGGAGGGGAGGGGAGGAAGAGGATAGGAGAGAGAGGAGGGGAGGAAGAGGAGAGGAGAGAGCGCAGACATGGCTCTCTCTCAGGGGAGGCCAGGGTGACACAGAGACACACAATGCCAAGGTCAGAGGGCACGGTGGAGCTTTTCCCTCAGGGCAGGTCAAATCACAGTAACGTGTTCCATCATAGCTTGCTGTGCTTATTTTAGAGAGGGATACGTGGTCTTCCACGTTCTTGAGGAAAATAATGCAGATTACAATTCAGAATGACGGATATACTTTGGATTTTTAACACCAAATGCAGCCTTTGAGAAATGTTCCTTGAAAAAAATAAAAACTGAAATGTTAAATATGCCTTGATATCAGGTCAGGTCCTTGGTTTAGTGCAAACGCAAAAATAACCAAGACTATCTGCTATTTCAACAATAAACAATGGCCAATATAATATTTACAATGATCCCATCTATTAAAACAATTACTTCTACATGATATTTCCCATTCATCTGCTCTCTCCAGTTCATCAGGGAAAACACATTGCAGAGGACACAACCACATAATATTCACTTATGAGTCTCTCTATGCAGCATCTCAGCCAGTTTCCTCATTGAAATGGAAATAAAGATCATCATCAATTCTATTAATGAGGCAGTGGTAGAGCTGGGAGTGAGGAGCTAAAGGGTTAGAGTTAATGGGCCTCGCCTTGTGTTGGGAGTCAGTGTGGGGTGTCATGACGCTAGCCCTCTAGCAGAGATGAGAGCCCCCCTCTCCTGTCAGGAAGGGGCAGTTTTATGACTTTAACAACAATGTCATAAATTCTGTGCAGAGACTCTTCTCTCCCTGACCATGCAGTATGGATAGAGAGTTTAACAGTAAGACAAAGGGACCCTCCCACACAATTCTACTACATCCCAGAATTGGGGAATTAAATATTATTCCAAATTTAGAGAATCTGGAAACAGTTGGTGGAGAAGTCAGTAGCGATCTTGTCCGTTTGGGACCTCAACTCTGTTTATACAGGTTCCTCAGTTTTGAAGCTTGCATCTGAATGTTGGATAAAATGTTTGACGAAGTATAAGAATTCTTTAGAAAAGATAACAATGTGATTTAGTCTTCTAAAATGAAAAGTTCTTTGTTTTATGGTAATGTGCGCCCAGTCAGTGGCTCCGCCCAAGTGATTAAACATTGGTTGGAAAAGATGAACCAACTCCTTTTCCACTCGAGAATAAAAGCCCCAATGAAGGAAAGTCACCTCAGTTCCAAAAGGGCTAATTCTAATTTCAACTCTACAGGCCATAAAACGTGAGAGCTTGCACCCTAGGTAAAATGGTATGAACTCTGAACCATTGATCACTCAAGAAGAAGTGAGTCCTAGATTACAGCCTAACAGACTGCAGCTGGTAAAGTAGCAAATCTAGAAAGAACATTGACCGACGCAGAAAACCACAACATCTCACTCCACAACGACCCGGAAGAATCTACAAAGGACAATGGTGACCTCGACTGGGCAAACCAGAGCCTCACACCGCCAGCTCAACTATCGAAGCCAGCGTCAAGTAAATACAATGCATTACCTTTCGCCGAACGAGCGATCGTTAGTGAGAAAGGACTTCCTGAAGGGCTGCCCCCAGCTGGTGAGGGTAGGTAGCAACACATCTGCCACGCAACACTGGAGTCCCTCAGGGGTGCATGCTCAGTCACCTCCTGTACTCCTTGTTCACCCACGACTGCACAGCAAGGCACAGCAAATGCCATCATTAAGTTTGCAGACGACACAACAGTGGTAGGCCTGATCAGCAACAACGACGAGACAGCCTATAGGGAGGAGGTCAGAGACCTGGCCGGGTGGTGCCAGAATAACAACCTATCCCTCAACGTAACCAAGACTAAGGAGATTATTGTGGACTACAGGAAAAGGAGGACCGAGCATACCCCTATTCTCATCGACGGAGCTGTAGTGGAGCAGGTTGAGAGCTTCAAGTTCCTTGGTGTCCACATCACCAACAAACAATAATGGTCCCAACACCCCAAGACAGTCGTGAAGAGGGCACGATAAAGCCTATTCACCCTCAGGAGACTAAAAAGATTTGGCATGGATCCTCAGTTCCTCAAAAGGTTCTACAGCTGCAACATCGAGAGCATCCTGTCTGGTTGCATCACTGCAAGGCACTACAGAGTGTACTGCGTACGGCCCAGTACATTACTGGGACCTGCCCTCCAGGACCTCTACACCAGGCGGTGTCAGAAGAAGGCCCTAAAAATTGTCAAAGACCCCAAAGACCCCAGCCACTCCAGTCATAGACTGTTCTCTCTACAACCACATGGCAAGCAGTACCGGAGTGCCAAGTCTAGGACCAAAAGCCTTCTCAACAGTTTTTAATCCCAAGCCATAAGACTCCTGAATATGTCATCAAATACCCGGTAATACCTGGACTATTTGCATTGTGTGCCCCCCATCAACCCCTATTTTACGCTGCTGCTACTCTCTGTTTATCATATATTCATAGTCACTTTATCTTTACATTCATGTACATACTACCTCAATTAGCCCGACCAACCAGTGCCCCCGCACATTGGCTAACCGGGCTATCTGCATTGTGTCCCGCCACCCACCACCTGCCAACCCCTATTTTACTCTATTGCTGCTCTCTGTTTATCATATATGCATAGTCACTTTAACCATATCTACGTTTGCATACTACCTTAATCAGCCCGACTAACCTGTGCCTGTATATAGCCTCTCTACTGTTATAGCCTTGCTACTGTATATAGCCTCGCTACTGTTATTTTTCACTGTCTCTTTACTGTTGTTTTTATTTCTTTACTTAATACCTTCTTTAAAAAAACAAATTGCACTGTTGGTTGAAGCCTGTAAGTAAGTATTTCACTACACCTGTTGTATTTGGCGCACATGACAAATAAATATTGATTTGATTTGATTAGTGGCATATGTATTTCTGTAGCTTCCCATATCTGATAGAGACCCATTCCTTAGTCTTTCTTCCAACCCCCCCCCCCTTTTCCTCTCTGAATCTATTGTGTTATAACCAAACTGTTTTTGTTAAGTCTACTAGGGACGGTATGTACTGTATAATGTTATTATGTTTTGTACATTCTGTAATTGTTTATTTAGTTAGTAAATAAATAATTGAGCCAATTTGTGTATGGATGTTTCATAGTAAAGGCTGGGTTCGTGCAGATAACCAAGAATTCTACGACGTTCAGGTGAGACTGATAGACGGTAAAGAATAATTAATGACTGATTGACTGCTATTGATTTGAAAGATCTTCAGATCTTTAAGAGTGGATTCAGGAGACAGACACTCTATATAAGCTAACTCTTCCGTGGTGCCCCAGGTTTTTAACAAGTTAATTGTTGCATGGTTTAATTCAATCACGTAATGAATCAAACGTTAGGTAATCGATTTGATAAAATAGCTTGTCATCACATTAAAGAAGTCAGAGACACGACAGGAGCTATGAGGCTGTATGGGGATGTGGTTGTGGTCCACTGCGGCGTTTCTCCCCCTGCGGCGTCCGTAGTGGGGCATGTAAGAGCCACGCTGTTTATGGCATAAGGTTTCATGAGCCCGTCTATGGCCAGACATCAGGGAGAGAAAGAGAGCTGAAGCTAGAGAAGCTATAGTGGAACAGCCCATAACACTACAACCACAAAAGTCTTACCAGAGAAGCATGCATTCATACGCCGTCTCCTGGCTCAGTGACAACGAGGTCATCTAAATAAAACAACCAGGCCCAAATGAACTGTCTGAATAGTGGCTGAGCAGCGCTGCATCCCAAATGAACTGTCTGAATAGTGGCTGAGCAGCGCTGCATCCCAAATGAACTGTCTGAATAGTGGCTGAGCAGCGCTGCATCCCAAATGAACTGTCTGAATAGTGGCTGAGCAGCGCTGCATCCCAAATGAACTGTCTGAATAGTGGCTGAGCAGCGCTGCATCCCAAATGAACTGTCTGAATAGTGGCTGAGCAGCGCTGCATCCCAAATGAACTGTCTGAATAGTGGCTGAGCAGCGCTGCATCCCAAATGAACTGTCTGAATAGTGGCTGAGCAGCGCTGCATCCCAAATGAACTGTCTGAATAGTGGCTGAGCAGCGCTGCATCCCAAATGAACTGTCTGAATAGTGGCTGAGCAGCGCTGCATCCCAAATGAACTGTCTGAATAGTGGCTGAGCAGCGCTGCATCCCAAATGAACTGTCTGAATAGTGGCTGAGCAGCGCTGCATCCCAAATGAACTGTCTGAATAGTGGCTGAGCAGCGCTGCATCCCAAATGAACTGTCTGAATAGTGGCTGAGCAGCGCTGCATCCCAAATGAACTGTCTGAATAGTGGCTGAGCAGCGCTGCATCCCAAATGAACTGTCTGAATAGTGGCTGAGCAGCGCTGCATCCCAAATGAACTGTCTGAATAGTGGCTGAGCAGCGCTGCATCCCAAATGAACTGTCTGAATAGTGGCTGAGCAGCGCTGCATCCCAAATGAACTGTCTGAATAGTGGCTGAGCAGCGCTGCATCCCAAATGAACTGTCTGAATAGTGGCTGAGCAGCGCTGCATCCCAAATGAACTGTCTGAATAGTGGCTGAGCAGCGCTGCATCCCAAATGAACTGTCTGAATAGTGGCTGAGCAGCGCTGCATCCCAAATGTACTGTCTGAATAGTGGCTGAGCAGCGCTGCATCCCAAATGAACTGTCTGAATAGTGGCTGAGCAGCGCTGCATCCCAAATGAACTGTCTGAATAGTGGCTGAGCAGCGCTGCATCCCAAATGAACTGTCTGAATAGTGGCTGAGCAGCGCTGCATCCCAAATGAACTGTCTGAATAGTGGCTGAGCAGCGCCGCATCCCAAATGAACTGTCTGAATAGTGGCTGAGCAGCGCTGCATCCCAAATGAACTGTCTGAATAGTGGCTGAGCAGCGCTGCATCCCAAATGAACTGTCTGAATAGTGGCTGAGCAGCGCTGCATCCCAAATGAACTGTCTGAATAGTGGCTGAGCAGCGCTGCATCCCAAATGAACTGTCTGAATAGTGGCTGAGCAGCGCTGCATCCCGCTGTGTTGTGCCCTTATTGCTTTTGACTACAGCCCAGCCATGCACGACATCCATAAATCTTAGATGACTCTCTAGTAGCTGTTACACAGGGAAAGGAATGAGAACACGGCCTCCTGCGGCCCCACAGGACTGACTGGAGTCACACAAACAACAGCCAAACAAGAGGTGAACAAACAGACAGACCCTGACCCCTCCTCCTTAGATGTTTAACAAGATGTTTGCAGTACATTTCAAAGGAATGCTGAACTGTTTGCAATCAGTAAGCTAAATGATATGTCATACCGGTAGTGTTGTGCACAATTTCTTTTTATTTATTTCTTTTTATTTAACCTTTATTGAACTAGGCAAGTCAGTTAAGAACAAATTCTTATTTACAATGATGGTCCACCAAGCATTGTGAATACAGCTACAAATTCCAATAGCAACGCTTTCATAACAGAAAATCATGACCCTGTTATTTAGTATCGTAACAGTCATTTCCATGGATTTACACAAGGATTTTAAAACAGGGCTTTGTTCCTACTCTTGGTTCCTACTCTTGGCAACCTAAGATGACATCCAACACAAAGCAATAGTGCCATCTATTGCAGAGCTTGTGTTACTGCCCCATGCACATGTCTTTATTCTATACCATGGGTTTCACCACAACCACGTCTACAAAACAAAACGGAGCCATGCAGTCATTCTGATCCCAGTCTCTAACTTAACATTCACATACTGGGTGGTTCGAGCCTGAATGTTGATTGGATGAAAGCCATGATATATCAGACCATATACCACGGGTATGGCAAAACATTTCTTTAACTATGTTGGTAACCAGTTTATAAAAGCAATAAGGCACCTCTGGGGTTTGTGGTATATGGCCAAAATACCACGCCGAAGCGCTCTATGCAGAACAGACCTATTGGCCATATACCACACCCTTTCGGGCCTTAGTGCTTAAATAATTTAATCTGCTGATCTGGTACATTGGACAAAGCACAGATGAAGCAGAAAGTGATCTGTGGTCACACTCAATTAAATAGGCTACAATGATTAGTGGTGTATCCCATCACTATGGTTACAGTAGGTGCCTATGCTCTGATCATTAAGTAGTGACACAATTCAGTGGAGTGTTGTTTTACCATCATAATCCCACAAGGGCATTTCTCCCATCAAACTCACATACCAGTAGGTAGGTAGTTCAATTGATCTGCATCTCACTAATGGCTCATGATGCAGACTTCTATATTGCTTCAGTGTGTTTAGAACTACCTGAGTGAAACCTCTGAAATACATTTAGAAGCTCCAGGTGATCACACACTACATATATAGGGTAAATGAAAAGGAGATGCGTCGTGATGTATTTAGTTCACTGCCAATAATAACGACTTTAACTGTCAGAGCTAGTAGTCTGACGCCCTCCATTGAGTGAATGTAAAACACTGCACAGAATCAGCTGGGCCATCAAACTGCACTTTCCAACACTGGGCTCGGAAACAGAGTCGTCATTGCCAGGCCACTCTGTAACTCAGATTTAATATTCATTTATTCATGATAATAAAAGAATCTATCTGCATGGCAGTTGGCAGGTTTCCATGGCATCTGATAAGGTGGATGTGGCTCTTGGCACAAGGAGCTGGACGTGCCCTTACTGCTGCTATCGGGGCTGTACTATTGGATTTTTTTATGCAACTTCAGGTTCAAGGGAACCATAGTTAAACAGTGCCCCTCTGGAGCACACTCAGCACCAACCTAGGAAGTCCGTAAGGAAACCTCAAACCAGTGGGGACTGTAATGCCAAAGGCCTGAACCCAGCGGGGACTGGATGCCAAAGACCTGAACCCAGTGGGGACTGGATGCCAAAGACCTGAACCCAGTGGGGACTGGATGCCAAAGACCCAAACCCAGCGGGGACTGGATGCCAAAGGCCTGAACCCAGTGGGGACTGGATGCCAAAGGCCTGAACCCAGTGGGGACTGGATGCCAAAGGCCTGAACCCAGTGGGGACTAGATAGCAAAGGCCTGAACCCAGTGGGGACTGGATGCCAAATGCTCGACAACGTTTGGATGTTACTCAGAGAATTCATCATCTTCTATTGAGTTAATGACTCATGGCTCAAACAGAGGTCTGGGAGGGGGCCGGGGTTAATTTTGTAATTTGTCATGATAACTAGTCCTGACCCACTACCCCTTCTAACGAGAAAAATTGGATTTAGGGTTAGATGTATGGAGTCTATGAAGCCACCCGGGACACAAACACTTTGAAGAATGTCTCTGTGACATTCATTTCTCAAAAGCACTACTCCTTACAAATTTCCCTGTGCCGTCTATTAGATGTTGGCTCCTGTATTTTCACTCGTTTTTGTTCTGAAATGCCATTGCACAGCAGTTCCTCTCTCTAATATCAATCAGTCGTCCATTTATTTCACAGAGAGGGAAAGAAAAAACACCTAATGGCCAATCCTGAGCAATTTCCATGATGAATTCTGGAAATCATCTGGAGATGAGTTAGTGCAGGAAATGACAGACCGAGGCTCAGTCCGCCAGCCAACAATAGCTGAACACTGACCATGGGAATAAAACACATCCGCTCACAGAGGACGACTTCCCCTATAAGGACTCTCAGAGCCATTAAGGAATCACAATCTCAACCCTTTTCAGGTTGGAAATAGCTGTCTGTGAGGCCTGTAAATCTCATTCTTGCTCTCAAAGATTAAAGCCATGTCTAAGAAAATGTCCCCAATAAATGTCAGCGTCAATGCAATGCCTACTATACACTGAGTTTACAAAACATTAGGAACACCTTCTTAATTCAGATTCAGATCAACTTTATTATCCCACCAAGGGGAAATTAATTTAGTCTTGTGCTTAAACAGACTGTACATAAAACATGAAAACACAGATACTACACAAACTGCACCCCCTTTAGCACTCAGAACAGCCTCAGTTTGTCGGGGCATGGACTCTGAGAGGTGTGGAAAGCCTTCCACAGGGATGCTGGTCCATGTTGACTCCAATGTATCCCACAGTTGTGTCAAGTTGGCTGGATGTCTTTTGGGTAGTGGACCATTCTTGATACACACAGGAAACTGCTGAGCGTGAAAAACCCAGCAGCGTCTCTGTCTCCCTGCCCAGTAGCAGCTAGTTCACCTTGACGGTGTGCCATACCCCAGGCGTGTGCCTGGGCGGGAGGAAGACAGATGGAACTGCAGCCAGGAGCCACAGAGACGCCCCAGCGACTATCTGTCTGCACAGGGATAACACCACTACACAACTCAGAACACAGCACATCTCTCTCAAAAGGAGATGATAAAAACACAAACAGGTAATATATGTCTTTATGCACAACGAGATTACAGAAATATTAATGAGATTACAGGAGTATTAACAAGACTACAGGAGTATTAACAAGACTATAGGAGTATTAACGAGTTGAAAGGAGTATTAACGAGTTGAAAAGAGTATTAACGAGTTGAAAGGATTATTAATGAGTTGAAAGGAGTATTTTTTTATTTATTTTTATTTCACCTTTATTTAACCAGGTAGTCTAGTTGAGAACACCTTTATTTAACCAGGTAGGCTAGTTGAGAACACCTTTATTTAACCAGGTAGGATAGTTGAGAACACCTTTATTTAACCAGGTAGGCTAGTTGAGAACACCTTTATTTAACCAGGTAGGCTAGTTGAGAACACCTTTATTTAACCAGGTAGGCTAGTTGAGAACACCTTTATTTAACCAGGTAGGCTAGTTGAGAACACCTTTATTTAACCAGGTAGGCTAGTTGAGAACACCTTTATTTAACCAGGTAGGCTAGTTGAGAACACCTTTATTTAACCAGGTAGGCTAGTTGAGAACAAGTTCTCATTTGCAACTGCGACCTGGCCAAGATAAAGCATAGCAGTGTGAGCAGACAACAAAGAGTTACACATGGAGTAAACAATTAACAAGTCAATAACACAGTAGAAACCAAAGGGGGAGTCTATATACAATGTGTGCAAAAGGCATGAGGAGGTAGGCAGATAATTACAATTTTGCAGATTAACACTGGAGTGATGAATGATCAGATGGTCATGTACAGGTAGAGATATTGGTGTGCAAAAGAGCAGAAAAGTAAATAAATAAAAACAGTATGGGGATGAGGTAGGTGAAAAAGGGTGGGCTATTTACCAATAGACTATGTACAGCTGCAGCGATCGGTTAGCTGCTCAGATAGCTGATGTTTGAAGTTGGTGAGGGAGATAAAAGTCTCCAACTTCAGCGATTTTTGCAATTCGTTCCAGTCACAGGCAGCAGAGTACTGGAACGAAAGGCGGCCAAATGAGGTGTTGGCTTTAGGGATGATCAGTGAGATACACCTGCTGGAGCGCGTGCTACGGATGGGTGTTGCCATCGTGAACAGTGAGCTGAGATAAGGCGGAGCTTTACCTAGCATGGACTTGTAGATGACCTGGAGCCAGTGGGTCTGGCGACGAATATGTAGCGAGGGCCAGCCGACTAGAGCATACAAGTCACAGTGGTGGGTGGTATAAGGTGCTTTAGTGACGAAACGGATGGCACTGTGATAGACTGCATCCAGTTTGCTGAGTAGAGTGTTGGAAGCCATTTTGTAGATGACATCGCCGAAGTCGAGGATCGGTAGGATAGTCAGTTTTACTAGGGTAAGCTTGGCGGCGTGAGTGAAGGAGGCTTTGTTGCGGAATAGAAAGCCGACTCTTGATTTGATTTTCGATTGGAGATGTTTGATATGAGTCTGGAAGGAGAGTTTGCAGTCTAGCCAGACACCTAGGTACTTATAGACGTCCACATATTCTAGGTCGGAACCATCCAGGGTGGTGATGCTAGTCGGGCATGCGGGTGCAGGCAGCGACCGGTTGAAAAGCATGCATTTGGTTTTACTAGCGTTTAAGAGCAGTTGGAGGCCACGGAAGGAGTGTTGTATGGCATTGAAGCTTGTTTGGAGGTTAGATAGCACAGTGTCCAAAGACGGGCCGAAGGTATATAGAATGGTGTCGTCTGCGTAGAGGTGGATCAGGGAATCGCCCGCAGCAAGAGCAACATCATTGATATACACAGAGAAAAGAGTCGGCCCGAGAATTGAACCCTGTGGCACCCCCATAGAGACTGCCAGAGGACCAGACAGCATGCCCTCCGATTTGACGCACTGAACTCTGTCTGCAAAGTAATTGGTGAACCAGGCAAGGCAGTCATCCGAAAAACCGAGGCTCCTGAGTCTGCCGATAAGAATATGGTGATTGACAGAGTCGAAAGCCTTGGCAAGGTCGATGAAGACGGCTGCACAGTACTGTCTTTTATCGATGACGGTTATGATATCGTTGAGTACCTTGAGTGTGGCTGAGGTGCACCCATGACCAGCTCGGAAACCAGATTGCACAGCGGAGAAGGTGCGGTGGGATTCGAGATGGTCAGTGACCTGTTTGTTGACTTGGCTTTCGAAGACCTTAGATAGGCAGGGCAGGATGGATATAGGTCTGTAACAGTTTGGGTCCAGGGTGTCTCCCCCTTTGAAGAGGGGGATGACTGCGGCAGCTTTCCAATCCTTGGGGATCTCAGACGATATGAAAGAGAGGTTGAACAGGCTGGTAATAGGGGTTGCGACAATGGTGGCAGATAGTTTCAGAAATAGAGGGTCCAGATTGTCAAGCCCAGCTGATTTGTACGGGTCCAGGTTTTGCAGCTCTTTCAGAACATCTGCTATCTGGATTTGGTTAAAGGAGAACCTGGAGAGGCTTGGGCAAGGAGCTGCGGGGGGGGCGGAGCTGTTGGCCGAGGTTGAAGTAGTCAGGCGGAAGGCATGGCCAGCCGTTGAGAAATGCTTATTGAAGTTTTCGATAATCATGGATTTATCAGTGGTGACCGTGTTACCTAGCCTCAGTGCAGTGGGCAGCTGGGAGGAGGTGCTCTTGTTCTCCATGGACTTCACGGTGTCCCAGAACTTTTTGGAGTTGGAGCTACAGGATGCAAACTTCTGCCTGAAGAAGCTGGCCTTAGCTTTCCTGACTGACTGCGTGAATTGGTTCATGACTTCCCTGAACAGTTGCATATCACGGGGACTATTCGATGCTATTGCAGTCCGCCACAGGATGTTTTTGTGCTGGTCGAGGGCAGTCAGGTCTGGGGTGAACCAAGGGCTGTATCTGTTCTTAGTTCTGCATTTTTTGAACGGAGCATGCTTATCTAAAATGGTGAGGAAGTTACTTTTAAAGAATGACCAGGCATCCTCAACTGACGGGATGAGGTCAATGTCCTTCCAGGATACCCGGGCCAGGTCGATTAGAAAGGCCTGCTCACAGAAGTGTTTTAGGGAGCGTTTGACAGTGGTGAGGGGTGGTCGTTTGACTGCGGCTCCGTAGCGGATACAGGCAATGAGGCAGTGATCGCTGAGATCCTGGTTGAAGACAGCGGAGGTGTATTTGGAGGGCCAGTTGGGGGTGAGGGTCTATGAGGGTGCCCTTGTTTACAGAGTTGGGGTTGTACCTGGTGGGTTCCTTGATGATTTGTGTGAGATTGAGGGCATCTAGCTTAGATTGTAGGACTGGCGAGGTGTTAAGCATATCCCAGTTTAGGTCACCTAACAGAACAAACTTTGAAGCTAGATGGGGGGCGATCAATTCACAAATGGTGTCCAGGGCATAGCTGGGAGCTAAGGGGGGTCGGTAGCAGGCGGCAACCGTGAGAGACTTATTTCTGGAGAGAGTAATTTTCAAAATTAGTAGTTCGAACTGTTTGGGTATGGACCTGGAAAGTATGACATTACTTTGCAGGCTATCTCTGCAGTAAACTGCAACTCCGCCCCCTTTGGCAGTTCTATCTTGACGGAAGATGTTATAGTTGGGTATGGAAATCTCTGAATTTTTGGTGGCCTTCCTGAGCCAGGATTCAGACACAGCAAGGACATCAGGGTTAGCAGAGTGTGCTAAAGCAGTGAGTAAAACAAACTTAGGGAGGAGGCTTCTGATGTTGACATGCATGAAACCAAGGCTTTTTCGATCACAGAAGTCAACAAATGAGGGTGCCTGGGGACATGCAGGGCCTGGGTTTACCTCCACATCACCCGCGGAACAGAGAAGGAGTAGTATGAGGGTGCGGCTAAAGGCTATCAAAACTGGTCGCCTAGAGCGTTGGGGACAGAGAATAAGAGGAGCAGGTTTCTGGGCATGGTAGAATATATTCAGGGCATAATGCGCAGACAGGGGTATGGTGGGGTGCGGGTACAGCGGAGGTAAGCCCAGGCACTGGGTGATGATGAGGGAGGTTGTATCTCTGGACATGCTGGTAGTAATGGGTGAGGTCACCGCATGTGTGGGAGGTGGGACAAAGGAGTTATCAGGGGCGTGAAGAGTGGAACTAGGGGCTCCATTGTGAACTAAAACAATGATAACTAACCGGAACAACAGTATACAAGGCATATTGACATTTGAGAGAGACATACAGCGAGGCATACAGTAATCACAGGTGTTGAATTGGGAAAGCTAGCTAAAACAGTAGGTGAGACAACAGCTAATCAGCTAGCACAACAACAGCAGGTAAAATGGCGTAGACTAGGCAACGGGGCCAACAGATAGAACAAACAAGCAGAATGGAGTACCGTGATTAATATTCCTTTCAACTCGTTAATACTCCCTTCAACTCGTTAATACTCCTATAGTCTTGTTAATACTCCTTTCAACTCGTTAATACTCCTTTCAACTTGTTAATATTCATTTCAACTCGTTAATATTCCTTTCAACTCGTTAATATTCCTTTTAACGAGCTGAAAGGAGTATTAACGAGCTGAAAGGAGTATTAACGAGTTTAAAGGAGTATTAACGAGCTGAAAGGAATGTTAACGAGTTGAAAGGAGTATTAACGAGTTGAAAGGAGTATTAACGAGTTGAGAGGAGTATTAACAAGACTATAGGAGTATTAACAAGTTGAAAGGAGTATTAATGAGTTGAAAGGAGTATTAACAAGTTGAAAGGAGTATTAACAAGACTATAGGAGTATTAACGAGTTGAAAGGAGTATTAATGAGTTTAAAAGAGTATTAACAAGTTGAAAGGAGTATTAACAAGACTATAGGAGTATTAACGAGTTGAAAGGAGTATTAACGAGTTGAAATGAGTATTAACAAGTTGAAAGGAGTATTAACGAGTTGAAAGGAGTATTAACAAGACCATAGGAGTATCAACGAGTTGAAAGGAGTATTAACGAGTTGAAAGGAGTATTAACAAGACTATAGGAGTATTAACGAGTTGAAAGGAGTATTAACGCGTTGAAAGGAATATTAACGAGTTGAAAGGAGTATTAACGAGTTGAAAGGAGTATTAACAAGACTATAGGAGTATTAACGAGTTGAAAGGAGTATTAACGAGTTGAAAGGAATATTAATGAGTTGAAAGGAGTATTAACGAGTCGAAAGGAGTATTAACGTGCTGAAACGAGTATTAATGAGTTGAAAGGAGTATTAACAAGTTGAAAGGAGTATTAACAAGACTATAGGAGTATTAACGAGTTGAAAGGAGTATTAACGAGTTGAAATGAGTATTAACAAGTTGAAAGGAGTATTAACGAGTTGAAAGGAGTATTAACGAGTTGAAAGGAGTAGTAACAAGACTATAGGAGTATTAACGAGTTGAAAGGAGTATTAACGCGTTGAAAGGAATATTAACGAGTTGAAAGGAGTATTAACGAGTTGAAAGGAGTATTAACGAGTTGAAAGGAGTATTAACGAGTTGAAAGGAGTAGTAACAAGACTATAGGAGTATTAACGAGTTGAAAGGAGCATTAACGAGTTGAAAGGAATATTAATGAGTTGAAAGGAGTATTAACGAGTTGAAAGGGGTATTAACGTGCTGAAACGAGTATTAACGAGTTGAAAGGAGTATTAACGAGCTGAAAGGAGTATTAACAAGTTGAGAGGAGTATTAACAAGACTATAGGAGTATTAACGAGTTGAAAGGAGTATTACCGAGTTGAAAGGAGTATTAACAAGTTGAAAGGAGTATTAACAAGACTATAGGAGTATTAACGAGTTGAAAGGAGTATTAACACGTTGAAAGGAGTATTAACACGTTGAAAGGAGTATTAACAAGACTATAGGAGTATTAACGAGTTGAAAGGAGTATTAACGCGTTGAAAGGATTATTAACGCGTTGAAAGGAATATTAACGAGTTGAAAGGAATATTAACGAGTTGAAATTAGTATTAACGAGTTGAAAGGAGTATTAACGAGTTGAAAGGGGTATTAACAAGACTATAGGAGTATTAACGAGTTGAAGGGAGTATTAACGAGTTGAAAGGAATATTAACGAGTTGAAAGGAGTATTAACGAGTTTAAAGGAGTATTAACGAGCTGAAAGGAGTATTAACGAGTTGAAATGAGTATTAACGAGCTGAAAGGAGTATTAACGAGTTGAAAGGAGTATTAACGAGCTGAAAGGAGTAGTAACGAGCTGAAAGGGATGTCAAGGAAAGCGGGATTGACAGATTGAAAAATGCAATATACTGACCTCTACTGGTTTTCACACTTTAAGAGCCAAGTTTAATACGATTGCGTTTTGTCCTCTTCACATGTTTTAAAGAGCACATACACAGTAAACTTAGCATATGTCTGCTCAATAGGAAATGACCTTTAAATGTCAATCGCATTATAACGCAGATCTTCCGTGGTCTGGATTTAATCTAAGAAATTTTACAGGATGCAGACATGTAATTATCTATCTAACCTCAATGAAGACCTTTGCAAACAAAGTGCTCTGAAACAGAAACAAATATTCTGGCCAAGTTCTGTTGCTGACATGGACCTTCCAATCTGTTTGATGAATGTGATGAGTTCTGACTTAGTCATCAGCAGCCCTGTGTCTAGGGACCACCAGCTCACCCAGGCAGTAAAACCAACCTGACAGCAGATGCAGATGTCATGTGGAAATATAAAAAGAAGCCCTGCCTTGGAAGGTGTTACACTACACATCTGTGTGTGTGTGTGTGTGTGTGTGTGTGTGTGTGTGTGTGTGTGTGTGTGTGTGTGTGTGTGTGTGTGTGTGTGTGTGTGTGTGTGTGTGTGTGTGTGTGTGTGTGTGTGTGTGTGTGTGTGTGTGTGTGTGTGTCCGCATGGGGTGGGGGTAGAGAGCACATCTGCCAGGGCAGCTGTCTGCAGGGCAGTGAGTTGCCTGATAGTGTGACAGAGAGATAAATCACAGGACACACAGAGCAAGGAAACACACATTTAACACACTTCCATATTGGGCAACATCCTTATAATTAACACCACCTCCTTATAATGAACACCACCTCCTTATAATGAACACCACCTCCTTATAATGAACACCACCTCTTTATAATGAACACCACCTCCTTATAATGAACACCACATCTTTATAATGAACACCACCTCCTTATAATGAACACCACCTCCTTATAATGAACACCACCTCCTTATAATGAACACCACATCTTTATAATGAACACCACCTCCTTATAATGAACACCACCTCCTTATAATGAACACCACCTCCTTATAATGAACACAACATCCTTATAATGAACACAACATCCTTATAATGAACACCACCTCCTTATAATGAACACCACCTCCTTATAATGAACACCACCTCCTTATAATGAACACCACATCTTTATAATGAACACCACCTCCTTATAATGAACACAACATCCTTATAATGAACACCACCTCCTTATAATGAACACCACATCCTTATAATGAACACCACCTCCTTATAATGAACACCACATCCGTATAATGTTGTGGTAGCCTAGTGGTTAGAGCATTGGGCCAGTTACCAAAAGGAATCCCTGAACTGACAAGGTAAAAATCTGTTGTTCTGCCCCTGAACCCACTGTTCCCTGGTAGGCTGTCATTTATAATAAGAATTTGTTCTTAACTGTCTTGCCTAGTTAAATAAAAAGAATGAACACATAGGATGGGTGTTGTAGGCAGCAGAGGAATGGTGAGTAAACAAAACAACAGTTCCTATACTACCTGTACAACGCCCATCCTACATATTTATGCCGTACATTATAGCTGGATCCTATTGGTTTATGTCAGCGTAAAGGATATGATTCAATGTTTCCAACACTGAGGGACATGAACTTGTCTATGTCATCCTTAAAAGGAATAGCTTCAATTTCTACTTCAAAGACTGCTTGATTGGTAGCCCAAATGAGTTTTCTAATGGTCTTGCAAATGAATCTCACCCCTGCAACTAAAATGTAGTCCATAGAGGTTGATTCTCAGTAATGTGTTCCATGTACTGTGCTCTCAGCTCCTCAGTATGGTAGGGCAGAAACAGACAGTACCCTCCAGTAGAGAACTATAGGTTACACTATGCTGAACTAGTACATTGAATGTACCTACAACCAGTTGTGGAAAAAGTACACAAAAGTCATACTGTAGTAAAGTAAAGATATCTTAACAGAAAATGACTCAAGTAAAAGTGAATGTCACCCAGTAAAATATTACTTCAGCAGAAGTCTAAAAGTATTTGGTTTTAAATAAACTTAAGTATCAAAAGTAAATGGAATTGCTAAAATGTACTCAAGTATCAAAAGTAAAAGTATTAATCATTTAAAATTCCTTATATTAAGCAAACCAGACAGCACAATTTATTTATAATTTTTTATTTACGGATAGCCAGGGGCACACTACAACACTGACATTAATTTACAAACAACGCATGTGTGTTTAGTGAGTCCACCAGACCAGAGGCAGTAGGGATGACCAGGGATGTTCTCTGTTTAGTGAGTCCACCAGATCAGAGGCAGTAGGGATGACCAGGGATGTTCTCTGTTTAGTGAGTCCTCCAGATCAGAGGCAGTAGGGATGACTAGGGATGTTCTCTGTTTAGTGAGTCCACCAGATCAGAGGCAGTAGGGATGACCAGGGATGTTCTCTGTTTAGTGAGTCCACCAGACCAGAGGCAGTAGGGATGACCAGGGATGTTCTCTGTTTAGTGAGTCCACCAGATCAGAGGCAGTAGACCAGGGATGTTCTCTGTTTAGTGAGTCCACCAGACCAGAGGCAGTAGGGATGACCAGGGATGTTCTCTGTTTAGTGAGTCCTCCAGATCAGAGGCAGTAGGGATGACCAGGGATGTTCTCTGTTTAGTGAGTCCTCCAGACCAGAGGCAGCAGGGATGACCAGGGATGTTCTCTGTTTAGTAAGTCCACCAGACCAGAGGCAGTAGGGATGACCAGGGATGTTCTCTGTTTAGTGAGTCCTCCAGACCAGAGGCAGTAGGGATGACCAGGGATGTTCTCTGTTTAGTAAGTCCACCAGACCAGAGGCAGTAGGGATGACCAGGGATGTTCTCTGTTTAGTGAGTCCACCAGATCAGAGGCAGTAGGGAGGACCAGGGATGTTCTCTGTTTAGTGAGTCCACCAGATCAGAGGCAGTAGGGATGACCAGGGATGTTCTCTGTTTAGTGAGTCCACCAGATCAGAGGCAGTAGATGACCAGGGATGTTCTCTGTTTAGAGAGTCCACCAGATCAGAGGCAGTAGGGATGACCAGGGATGTTCTCTGTTTAGTGAGTCCACCAGATCAGAGGCAGTAGGGATGACCAGGGATGTTCTCTGTTTAGAGAGTCCTCCAGATCAGAGGCAGTAGGGATGACCAGGGATGTTCTCTGTTTAGAGAGTCCTCCAGATCAGAGGCAGTAGGGATGACCAGGGATGTTCTCTGTTTAGTGAGTCCACCAGACCAGAGGCAGTAGGGATGACCTGGGATGTTCTCTTGATACGTGCGTGAATTGGACCATTGCCTGTCAAAATGTAACTAGTACTTTTGGGTGTCAAGGAAAATGTATGGAGTAAAAAGTACATTACTTTATTTAGGAATGTAGTGAAGTAAAAGTTGTCAAAAATATACATTGTAAAGTACAGACCCCCCAAAAAACGACTTCAGTAGAACTTTAAAGTATTTTTACTTAAGTACTTTACACCACTGCCTACAACACATCTGTACATACTGTATCTAGTGGTTGCTGGGCAAAATGCACAAGCCCTATGACTGCATTGATAAGTAGTCAGCCTGGTCACCATGTTCTGGTCCCACTAGGAACAACGTGATGAAATGAAGCGAGTGAGAAAGTAGTGTTTTTAGTGCTAGTGGAAATGTAATGTCTTTCCCAAGGCAAGAGGAAGAGCCTCCATCACTTATCAGATTAGGTCCCTAAAAGCTTTGTACTCAACTACAGACTGAGAGGGCGGAGGAAAGTTACCACTATGAAGGTTAAAACTCATCTTTACAAGAGCTCTCTCCAAGAGAACTATACTTTCATAATGATGTCCAATATGGCCATTGAAGGGTGTGGTAGTCCTAAATACCATAGCCAAGGAGCAGAGAGTTTGACCAGAGCCACAGGAACCAAACCAGATGAGGTAAGGAAGATGGATCTGCAGTAATGTGGTTAGTCCACAAGGCAGCTGCTCCAGCCACTGCAGATGGTGGGATCCATGATGCAATGGTCTCATGGGCACACCCAGACTTCCTCAAACTTTCAAAGATTGATCCTCAGTCTTATGCCCTACTGCATCTTCAGATGTGACACACCATATTATTCCTGATTATCCATATATGACATCCACAAAGGTCAGAGGATTGAATGAGGGGGTTTTGGCTCATGGAGCATCATACATTACAGGTCCAGACAATAAAGGTATTCTACATTCTGTGGCTTTTGCCCTCCCTCCTGCTGCCTTTTTCAATACAATTTACTGCCCTTGTTGTAGACAAACTTCAGTGGCTCTTGTCTAAGATTGTATGGTCTTGTCTCTGCCGCCCAGCTTCGAGCCTCTTCACAGCAATCAATCATAGTCTTTTGACGCAACAAAAGCCAAAAGAAAGACAGAAATCACCTCTGACAATGTTTCATGTCTGAAGGTTATAATGGGATTGTCATCTCATCCAGGAGAGGAGAGTGGAGTAAGTTGGGCCAGCCCTTGTTTCTAGGTAACCATACACAAAATTAATATTGACCAGATATTTAGGAAGAAGTCGTAATTTCATGGAGTTTGTAAAAGAAGAAACCACATGGAAAAATTGGTAAGCAAGTTAGGTAAAAAATGATTTTCACAAAGTCAAATGAATTTGTGTTAGAAGTTTTATGATGCTTGTATCTAAACCAAAGTAGATCATTTTAAGATTGTTTATACATCAGATCTATAAGCTACAATATAAGGTCATAAACCTAGGATGAAAGTGCATCCTTGTAGCTGTGTGGGCAAATATTGTCAAAATGTTTGCCTTAGGGTACATTGAGCCAATGGCCATGGGGTAAGTTGAGCCAATGGCCACCATACCCCATACAAATGATGATTACATTTATTCAGTTTACTACACAATATGCATAGTATTTTTGCTATGTGTCATGCATTTGAACTCAAGACTGTTTATTGTTACAGAGCAGACATCATGCCCCGTTTATACAGACGTAAAACAATCAGGGCTCTAGGCCCCTTGAGGTTCTTGAGAGAGCAGCCAAGGAAGTGAGAGATGGGAAGGAATCGATTAGAGCAGCAGCAAGGGAAGGAATCCATTAGAGCAGCAGCAAGGGAAGGAATCCATTAGAGCAGCAGCAAGGGAAGGAATCCATTAGAGCAGCAGCAAGGGAAGGAATCGATTAGAGCAGGAGCAAGGGAATGAATCCATTAGAGCAGCAGCAAGGGAAGGAATCCATTAGAGCAGCAGCAAGGGAAGGAATCCATTAGAGCAGCAGCAAGGGAAGGAATCCATTAGAGCAGCAGCAAGGGAAGGAATCCATTAGAGCAGCAGCAAGGGAAGGAATCCATTAGAGCAGCAGCAAGGGAAGGAATCCATTAGAGCAGCAGCAAGGGAAGGAATCGATTAGAGCAGCAGCAAGGGAATGAATCCATTAGAGCAGCAGCAAGGGAAGGAATCCATTAGAGCAGCAGCAAGGGAAGGAATCCATTAGAGCAGCAGCAAGGGAAGGAATCCATTAGAGCAGCAGCAAGGGAAGGAATCCATTAGAGCAGCAGCAAGGGAAGGAATCGATTAGAGCAGCAGCAAGGGAAGGAATCGATTAGAGCAGCAGCAAGGGAAGGAATCCATTAGAGCAGCAGCAAGGGAAGGAATCCATTAGAGCAGCAGCAAGGGAAGGAATCCATTAGAGCAGCAGCAAGGGAAGAAAACATTTACTGAATGACTCTGGAGAGGTTTACTGACCCGCTTACCTCAAGGTGGCACAATTTACCCTGTCTCTATGCTCAACTTTCCTCACACCCAGAGTAAGTTGTGCCAAGAGACCACTTTTTTGGACTCGCTATGTTTTCAATATTGTTAAATTTACATAAATTCAGATTATTTCCAGGGATACACAACATCCTTAAATATATGTAGATATCTTTGTTCGAAAGAACACTATATTTCCCTTGATGTAGTGATGTTGTGTCACTGGTGTAGAAAGGAGGAGGCAGGAGGCAGTCGCAGGTTTAGAACTACTGAATTTATTTAAGCACCATGGATTAAAGCAGGAAGAAACCCAAACGCTGTTGTGCTCAAAATATATCTTCATAAACATAAAAGGCACAGGGCGAACCCAAAATATAAAGTACTCAGTAAATACAGTACCGCTGGCAACAAAAGTGAGTACACCCCTAAGTGAAAATGTCCAAATTGGGCCCAATTAGCCATTCCCCCCCAGGTGTGTTAAATTTGGTGTCATCGCTCTCACACTCCCTCATACTGACTGGTCACTGGAAGTTCAACATGGCACCTCATGGCAAAGAACTCTCTGAGGATCTGAAAAAAAGAATTTTTGCTCTACATAAAGATGGCCTGGGCTATAAGAAGATTGCCAAGACCCTGAAACTGAGCTGCAGCACGGTGGCCAAGACCATACAGCGGTTTAACTGGACAGGTTCCACTCAGAACAGGCCTCGCCATGGTCGACCAAAGAAGTTGAGTGCACGTGCTCAGCTTCATATCCAGAGGTTGTCTTTGGGAAATAAACGTATGAGTGCTGCCAGCATTGCTGCAGAGGTTGAAGGGGTGGGGGGTCAGCCTGTCAGTGCTCAGACCATACGCCGCACACTGCATCAAATTGGTCTGCATGGCTGTCGTCCCAGAAGGAAGCCTCTTCTAAAGATGATGCACAAGAAAGCCCGCAAACAATTTGCTGATGACAAGCAGACTAAGGACATGGATTACTGGAACCATGTCCTGTGGTCTGATGAGACCAAGGTAAACTTATTTGGTTCAGATGGTGTCAAGCGTGTGTGGCGGCGACCAGGTGAGGAGTACAAAGACCAGTGTGTCTTGCCTACAGTCAAGCATGGTGGTGGGAGTGTCATGATCTGGGGCTGCATGAGTGCTGCCGGCACTGGGGAGCTACAGTTCATTGAGGGAATCATGAATACCAACATGTACTGTGACATACTGAAGCAGAGCATGATCCCCTCCCTTCAGAGACTGGGCCGCAGGGCAGTATTCCAACATGGTAACGACCCCAAACACACCTCCAAGACGACCACTGCCTTGCTAAAGAAGCTGAGGATAAAGGTGATGGACTGCCTAAGCATGTCTCCAGAACTAAACCCTATTGAGGATCTGTGGGGCATCCTCAAACGGAAGGTGGAGGAGTGCAAGGTCTCTAACATCCACCAACTCTGTGATGTCGTCATGGAGGAGTGGAAGAGGACTCCAGTGGCAACCTGTGAAGCTCTGGTGAACATCATGCCCAAGAGGGTTAAGGCAGTGCTGGAAAATGATGGTGGCCACACAAAATATTGACACTTTGGGCCCAATTTGGACATTTTCACTTAGGGGTGTACTCACTTTTGTTGCCAGCGGTTTAGACATTAATGGCTGTGTGTTGAGTTATTTTGAGGGGACGGCACATTTACACTGTTATACAAGCTGTACACTCACTACTTTACATTGTAGCAAAGTGTCATTTCTTCAGTGTTGTCACATGAAAAGATATACTCAAATATTGACAAAAATGTGAGGCGTTTACTCACTTTTGTGATATACTGTAGTACGAGAGATTCCTCTCAGGACAACAAGCAACATTTACAACGACCGAAATAGACAAATGACAGAGGGAGTATATATACAGTGACAGAGTGGCGATTGGAACCAGGTGTTTTTTAATGATGACGAGACAAGTCCGGGGTTGATGACTGAAGGGCGTTTGCCAGCAGTAGGTTCGGCAGCAGCTAGAAGGCCGGCGACGCCAAACGCCTGAGCTGGACAGGAGGGGGAGCCAAAGCGAAGGCTGGTGTGACATACTGAATGTAAAAAATGGCTCAACTTACCCCACTCTCCCCTAAAACTAACCCTATACTGAAATGGTCCTTTAATGTACACAAGCTTCCTAGATAAGAAATGACTTAACAGAAATAAAATGAGACTATATTAGGCTCTTTGACAGAATACCTGCATTTCCTTTTTATATCCGTTTCAAAGCGTCTTAGGTTTGAATTAGTCTAAAGAGTGTTTCTCACTCTAGTTCCTCCTTGGTCCACGCCTGTCCTCCTTTACAGCTGGTATATATTACTCTGGCATGTGCCACAGTTGAGTCCCATTAATCAGGCCTCATTGTATGAGAGCTGAATGTTAAAATTCGCACTCCTCTCCACTCCACATTAACCTTGTAGCTGCTTCAATTCCATCTGCACCCCCCCCCCCACACCCCCCCCCCCCCCTCAAAAACTTGGCAATTGTTTGGAGTGAGAGTGAGCATGGTGAGTATGTGTGTGTGTGTTGTGCTCTCACCAGTTAGTGTGGCAGTTCCCGCCATGCTATAAATAAGATTGGCCACAGGGAGAGGTAGGAGCCAGTGGAGGGTTCTGACAGCAGAGGGCACAGTGGCCTTGTCTCCCTGGGAGATGCACATTCAATCTGGACCCAAAACCAGCCCAGCACACATGGCACCCAGGTAATAAGCCAAGCACCCAATTACTGTATGCAAAATGTCAGTATTACCCCTGAAAGAGGTCTATGTGATGAATGAACAACGGTTCAAGACTGAAAAGCACAAAATGGGTTCCCAGATTAAACAAGATGTGCATAGAAAAGCAATACCACTGAAGTTGGCAGCACGGACCCCTGGGAATATACACTGTCCAACCTGGATGGAACAAAATGCACATTGGATACATAGCTGGAAATTACCCTAGTCAAGCAATGCTGTTCCCAAAGGTGTGGTCCTATTGAACATCCAAACCCTACAGAGTCATGTGGAAGTAACACTGACAGTAATCAAAGTCTTACCTTGTCCCTGGGCATCCAGCATCTGGCCACAGAGGAGGAGGAGGAGTGGGAGGACAGGGAGAGGCACGCCTGCTGGAGGACCTAGAAGTCCCACACTGCCCTGCCTGGGGGCCATTGCACCATTGGATTCTGGGAACACAAAGGACCAACTGAGTTAAACCATAGAAGAAGAACACGTCATAATATCCTAATCGCGACATAATAGTTGATGCCTTGTCTTCTTTAGCTGTTTAAAATAAATATCATCCTTTTGTGGGAGGGGCATGCAGGACTAAGACAAACCATAATGTCACCTGCCTACAAGAAGCTATCAATCTTTCAATAGACATTATGATGACAAAAGAGTTGACAGAGCCAGTTGTCCCTGAATATAACAATATAATTTATTGTAATATAGAATAAATATTTCAGATTATAATTTTTTTGTAAAATCCCAATAGAGGTCTGTTAATACTGCTAAGTAGTTCCTAAGCAGACACTCTGTCATATGAGAGGATACCCAGCCAAGCCTGTTTTAATTCACTGAGTGTAACACTGCTAAACATATAGCAAGTCATTGGCCCGAATGAACCACTCATTAAACACAAAGCTCTTATAAACCATCAATTCATCAAATCTTAAGGATACATTTGTAATCATGCACTTCTGGGGTGAAATTTATGGAGTGACCATTATATTTAATCAAGTATTGTTTTTTTCATGAGCCAAGTGAATCAAATATGCCAGCAGATATACTATGGAACAAGTAAAAAGCTTGGCAGAATGGTCTGGCCAGAATAACTAGAGATAAAAGTCAGATGATAGATGAGGATGAGCTCATTAAGCATCTGAACTTTCCCAAGCCTGTGTAACACCTTCACTATACCCGGTCTGGCTTCAGTCCCCAGTTAATGAGAAATAAGATAGTTTCTCCTCAGATGGTAGATGTCTGTCAGAGGACCGCCCCCCAAAGACACAAAATCCATTCTCATTTCTAACCATGGCATTGTTTGAAGTTAAAGCAGATATTTAACAACTTGACATTTATAAAAAGGACAGTGCCATTCTTCTCCCAGAAGTTGCTGAGCTCTGTCAAAGAGACTATGTGTGAATAGAGAAGAAGTGGATTTGTGACCTCACAATGTATTGCTACAGTATATTCTAAAAGTCTCCACATACCTATTTGAAGACCACAGGCTTCTAGGTGATATAGATACTATTCTCATCTCCATTGTATCCATATGGATGATTTGTACACTGCAGAGTGAAAGACACATTACCGTAGCCCTAGTACCTCCTTTGTTTGTACTGGTAGTAAGAGCTGGGACTGGTCTCCATCTGGGGGAGAATGAAGGTACCACCAACTAGTATTAGCAACGAGTGAAGTAGGACCTATTCCCAAAGTTAAGCCCTGTCCAGCCCGTCCTATAACCAACGTAAGACTACATCACATGACACAGTCCACGAAGAGCTATCAGTCACTGGCATTTCACAACAATCTTCCAAAGGATGGAGGAAAATCAATAGGCACACACTTACATCTCAGACATTTATCTTCTCATCTAGACACCTCTGAGAGATTCATTATTGGTAAGGTGTAATCATTTACATACACATCTCCATGACGCCAAACAACCACACAGCTGTTCCAAGGACAGGAAGTAGGAGATGGTAAAGCTGTTCCAAGGACAGGAAGTAGGAGATGGTAAAGCTGTTCCAAGGACAGGAAGTAGGAGATGGTAAAGCTGTTCCAAGGACAGGAAGTAGGAGATGGTAAAGCTGTTCCAAGGACAGGAAGTAGATGTTGGTAAAAGCTGTTCCAAGGACAGGAAGTAGATGTTGGTAAAGCTGTTCCAAGGACAGGAAGTAGACGTTGGTAAAGCTGTTCCAAGGACAGGAAGTAGATGTTGGTAAAAGCTGTTCCAAGGACAGGAAGTAGATGTTGGTAAGAGAGCAGCAGCAAGGGAAGGAATCCATTAGAGCAGCAGCAAGGGAAGGAATCCATTAGAGCAGCAGCAAGGGAAGGAATCCATTAGAGCAGCAGCAAGGGAAGGAATCCATTAGAGCAGCAGCAAGGGAAGGAATCCATTAGAGCAGCAGCAAGGGAAGAAATCCATTAGAGCAGCAGCAAGGGAAGGAATCCATTAGAGCAGCAGTTTTTGTATGTTTATGGGGCTGTTTATCCTTCTAGGTCATTTGTATGTCTATGGTTGCCTAGATTGGTTCTCAATTAGAGGCAGCTGTCTATCGTTGTCTCTGATTGGGAACCATATTTAGGCAGCCATATTCTGTGGGTACTTTGTGGGTGATTGTTTCCTGTCTCTGTGTTCTCTGCACCAGATAGGACTGTTTCGGTTTTGCCACGTTTGTTTTTTTGTATTTTGTGTAGTGTTCACGTTTATTTCGTCTTTCATTAAAACATGTTGAGCACAAACTACACTGCGTATTGGTCCGATCCCTGCTACATCAGACGAAGAGGAGGAAATCAGCCGTGACAAGACAACTTTTTTGGACTCGCTATGTTTTCAAAATTGTTAGGTTTACATAAATTCTGATTATTTCCAGGGATACACAACATCCTTAAATATATGTAGATATCTTTGTTTGAAAAGAACACTATATTTCCCTTGATGTAGTGATGTTGTGTCACTGGTGTAGAAAGGAGGAGGCAGGAGGCAGTCGCAGGTTTAGAACTACTGAATTTATTTAAGCACCATGGATTAAAGCAGGAAGAAACCCAAACGCTGTTGTGCTCAAAATATATCTTCATAAACATAAAAGGCACAGGGCGAACCCAAAATATAAAGTACTCAGTAAATAGTACGAGAGATTCCTCTCAGGAAAACATTTACAATGACTGAAATAGACAAATGACAGAGGGAGTATATATACAGTGACAGAGTGGCGACAAGGACAGGAAGTAGGAGTTGGTAAAGCTGTTCAAAGGACAGGAATTATGAGATGGTAAAGCTGTTCCAAGGGCAGGAAACAGATGTTGGTAAAGCTGTTCCAAGGACAGGAAGTAGATGTTGGTAAAGCTGTTCCAAGGTCAGGAAGTAGGAGATGGTAAAGTGTGCCTAAGCAGAACAGATACAGTTCACCTAAAATTGAAGTAGTCAAAAGTGATAATTTGTAAACTAGTATTTTCAGTGACAGTGTAATTGCTGTGTGTTATTAAATACAATAATTTGTCTTTCATGAATTGGACAACATTTAGTCAATTTTACTTGTGAAAGTGGAAAGACATTGGGAGTCTCCTCCAAGGTCTTCAGCATGGCGCCAACTCCAGTACTATGCAAGAGGAGGTAAGTGATATATCATCATAAGACATAGTGGACCACTAGGATAATAACAGTTTAGTAACTCACTTAGACCTACTCAATATCTGGTAATGGAATTCTGAAAAGTAGCCAAGTTGTGGAATCATGATCCTCCTAATGGAATTGAACAAACAATAATCATTGAGATCCCTATTTAGGATCCCTACTTCATTGTACAGGGTATTTACCACTATTTAAACCTACTCTTATTAAATCTTCAATGTGAAGTCAGAGTCATGTCTAATTCAGAGAGGGGAGTGGGTGGTCAGAGGCCCTGAGCTGGACACTGTCCCAGGGGGGAACAGATTGGAGAGGAGCGACAGGTGGCTCCGTTAGTCAGTGGTCATGTCTGAAATCTGTCTTGCCTACTACTTACTAAAACAACATACTGTGTCCGATCAGTACTATATATCATTTAGAATGTCCTGTTTAGTAAAAAGGTATGCAGTAAACAACAAACATCAACATACTGCTCACCCATACTGAGAATTCGTCATCTAAGGCCAAACTGAGTTGTTACCCGCCATTCGTTCATTTTTGATACTTGCCGTCATTATCAGCTGATTATCATCTGTTTTCGTGGGTCTGAAAGGACTTTTCTCTTCCTCAATATCATGCAGCGAATTCTACTAGATGTAAAACTGAAATGAGCATTACATCCAGGCATTTACAGCATACTCAATTTCCTAAAGGTCACATACTAAAAAAACATATTTTCGCAATCCCAAAAAGCCTATTATTTACAATGCGAGTATGGGTATTCAGACAGGGCAGTGTGTTAGTCCTCTGCCTGCATGTCTCCTGGAAGAGCAAGATACCACAACATGGTAATGCAGCAACCTATCAGAGATTACTCTCCCCCATCCCACTCAATCTGGCTGCATGGTTGGCATCACCTGGACCAGTGGTGTTGAAAGGACACACCGAGAGATTAACCATCATCTGTTCTACTAGAAACAGAGAAACGCTATAAGGGGAACTGTCCAAGGTCCTGAATCCACAGTACCAATGTGAGGGTTCTACTCTGGCCATGAGTAAGGCACAGACAGCCGTGCTGTCGGATGCGCTGTCAAAATGCAATTATGCAGGAGACCTCCTGTGCCGCTGAGGGGGAAAAAAGTCTGTGAAAAGCATACTGCTGTCACTCTATGCATTTTGTTTTAGCAAGCTGTCTCAGACATCCAACATCGCTATCTTGTGCTGAAACGCAGAATGCCATTATCAAACTATTCAGCAGTGGGCCTGAAAGAAAAAGCTTTTAGAGGGTAATATTGTCACAAACCAATTATGGCTTTCTCAGTGGAGGTAAGGTGATTGAAAAGTGTTCCATGCTGTGACTAGAAACATTCTACCTCCCATTCCATCAGTGACCTCTTAGTATTGGCATGCCATTAACCATAGTGGGAGTCATTGCTTTGCCACCAAATTCAAGTTATCTTTACAATAAACATACATTCTCATTGATTACGCAATGGACTTATTAAAGATAAGGTAAAGACAAATCCCTGAATGTCTATCTTACTGTAGAGATGAACATGTTGGTGTGGTGGGGATAGCTCTATTGGTATCAGGTTGGACAATAAAGGAATGTCAAAATAAACTTCACTGAAATAAAGCAGAGATTATGTTTAGAATGTACAATCACAAAGATACGGTAGTAACAACGACAGTCCTGACCCAAAACACTGCCGACTGGTGTTGATGCCATAAACAGGTATTAATAATCAACCTAAATTCATACATCTAGCATAATATCACAAACAAAGTACTTATCTCCAACTAAACAGTTCTTCAATAAATCAATATCTAATATGAGAGAAAAGCAGTGGCATTTGAGGACTGAAAATGATCCTCTTTCTCTCCAATGCTTCCAACGTCCCTACTAATACACACCTGTCCAGAGAGGGTAATCATGAGCCTACCCTACTGTGGTAAACAAGTGCTCTCCATGGGGAACTAAATACACACACACACACACACACGTTTGTCTTACCTGGATCTGTGGGCTATGTGGCACCACAGGACTGTGTCACTGTTGTATATCCCACAAGCCGGAGAGAGAATCAGGACTCTTGTTCTGCCTGATAGAGCATGGAGATCCTTCTCTCTGCCTCTCCTGCACTCACACAACTGGTAAAGCGCTCTCCCCCTGCCCAAGACAGCCCATCGGCAAAAAGAGAGGGAGGGAGGCAGAGGGGGAGAGAGGGAAGAAAGAGAGAGGGAGGGACGGACGGAGGGAGGCAGAGTGGGAGAGAGGGAGGAAAGAGGGAGAGAGGGAGAGAGATTGCCTTGATAATGCAAATTGTCATAGGAGGGTTGCATTCCTGGTAATCCAATCCAAGTGGAGTAAAAGCCTCTGTCATCTCACCAGAGTTAATTAAACTGATTTGATTCTAGTCTCCTCCATGAAGCTGCTTGGCTTCTTTGCCATTAATTTATTCACATTTTGGCTCCCCAGGTCTTGATCACAAATGAACCTGTCCTGCTGTGAAGTTAATGGGAGTTAAAGTCCAATTATTTCTCTCAAACATTTTCAGGTACAGTACAGTAGAAATATAGCATGTGGTCTGGTGCAGCTACTGGGAACTAACTACAGTATGTCTGGTGTGACTGAAGTGTGTCTTGACCACCAATGCTTCCTATGTCTGTTGGTCTGGTGGTCATTTGTGGCAATCATCATACACACAGACTGTGTGACGTTTCCAGGACAACAGTTCACTGAATGCCAAATAACACAATACTGTATGTACTGTAGTAGTATTGCTATACTATTGCTGAACCTGTTGCCGTTATCCGTGCAGTAGATCTACTTCCATGACACGGCAAATGTATCCTGCTGGAGCTGTAAATTATAAGTGTGTGATTGGTACGAGCACGTTTTTCCTATTATTGTATATTATCAGCAGATTTATACAGTGAATGAAATGTATACCTGTCAAAGGCTGATGTAGTGTCTCTCATTTCAATTCCAAAGGTAGTGCCTCTCAGCCCGGCCGGGCTCCAGCTTCCTCCGGGCACTCTGGAAAGACCACTGGAGTCCATCAGCGTAATTAATACGCCACGCTCCGGAAGAAACGCGGTGTACTTCTCAAAATTAAGCTGGAAAAAAATGTGTCAGAAGGTCACGGTCAATTGATTAATATGGCAGCTGAAGGGAAGAAAGTTGCGCCTCCTGTTTTAACAGCCAGGCTGCCTACTTTTCATTGTGTCCTAAACGGTGGATCACTGGGCCCAGCCTCCCATTTGAAACTTTTTCTCCAAATCTATAGGGATTTCATTTGACTATGCACTTTAAATTCAAACTAATAACTGTGCAAATTGCTTCTGTGAGAGAGCAGTAAAATACAGGGTGCTGTTTCTTCAAATATCAATAAGTCCGGCAACATTCCTCCAATGGAATCACATTAGCAGATCTCACATTTTGGGCAGTGGGCTGTATCTCTCTCAGCAAAAATCTGTCCTGCTTATTGGATTGTGTTATGGACAGTAAATTAAAGGCACACTAATAGGCTATAGAAATTGTTCTCAGTCAAAAGCCAGTCACCCCACTTGATTTGTTGGTCTGAAGCTGGAGATGGGGCTGAAGACATTTATAACTCAATGCAAAGATGGAGATCAGGATGTAAGGACTGACATGAGATCAGATGAACGTATTGTCGCGAACGCCAGGGAACCTGGGTCGCTGGCATGGAAGGCTAACACCCTATGCATCAAGCCAATAGGGTTAACCCACTTGGTGGGAACTGTAAATTGGCTCATCGCCGATCTTGAGTGGTCGACAGAACAGGACCACTAGATCAAGAGTCCTTTCTTATTGTAAGAAACTGAAGTAGAGTAGAAGCACATTATAGTGGAGCACAGTACAGTAGAGTATTTTTTTTATTTATTTGACCTTTATTTAATTAGGCAAGTCAGTTAAGAACTCACCCATCACGCCACTAGGTAATTTGACTGACCCAGACCCAGTCTCAACCGGATCTGGGTCTGAATCTTGGGACCAGTGTCCTGGTATAAATCTTGATCTTGGCTCCTGGATCCTTTCTCAGGCTGCTGTTCCCAAATGCTTCAAGAGGGCCACAGTTGTTCCTGTTCCCACGAAAGCAAAGGTAACTGAGCTAAATGACTATCGCCCGGTAGCACTCACTTCTGTCATCATGAAGTGCTTTGAGAGACTAGTCAAGGATCATATCACCTCAACCCTACCTGACACCCTAGACAAACTCCGCCGCCCCAATAGGTCCACACACAATGCAATCACACTGTCCTAACCCATCTGGACAAGAGGAATACCTATGTAAGAATGCTGTTAATCGATAACAGCTCAGCATTTAACACCATAGTACCCTCCAAATTCGTCAATAAGCATGAGAACCTGGGTCTCGACCCCGCCCTGTGCAACTAGGTCCTGGACTTTCTGATGGGCCGCACCCAGGTGGTGAGGGTAGGAAACATCTCCACCACGCTGATCCTCAAAACTGGGGCCCCACAATGGTGTGTTCTCAGCCCTCTCCTGTACTCCCTGTTCACCCACGACTGCGGGCCATGCACTCCTCCAACTCAATCATCAAGTTTGCAGACGGCGCTACAGTTGTAGGCTTGATTACCAACAACGACGAGACAGCCTACATGGAGGAGGTGAGGGCCCTCGGAGTGTGATTTCAGGAAGATAACCTCACACTCAACGTCAACAAAGGAGATGATCATGGACTTCAGGAAACAGCAGGAGCAGCCCCCTATGCACATCGACGGGACAGTAGTGGAGAAGGTGGAAAGATTTAAGTTCCTTGGCGTACACATCACGGACAGACTGAAATGGTCCACCCACACAGACAGCGTGGTGGAGAAGGCGCAACAGACTCCCAAAATGTTATAGATGCACAACCGAGAGCATCCTGTCGGGCTGGATGTAATAAATGTATCACTAGTCACTTTAAACAATGCCACTTTATATAATGTTTACATACCCTACAGTACTCGTCTCATATATATATACTGTACTCTATACCATCTACAGCATCTTGCCTATGCCGTACGGCCATCACTCATCCATATATTTATATGTACAGTACATATTCTTAATCATTCCATTACACATGTGTATATAAGGTAGTTGTTGTGAAATTGTTAAATTACTTGATATTAGATACTAGATATTACTGCATGGTCGGAACTAAAAGCACAAGCATTTTGCTACACTCGCATTACCATCTGCTAACGTGTATGTGACCAATAAAATTAGATTTTTCAATTATTTGAAAATGATACTTTTTTCAAAGTATCTGTCTTTTTCAAACAAGCATTGCAGAGCTGGCTAAAGTTTCAATTTCATCTCCTTGAAATGGTGGAACAAATATTACATTAAATATTATGGCTGAACTCAAATGTGCTGGTTGATAAAATACCTGTATTTATGGGAAAGATGTTTGAAAAGGGAATTTTGTTCTTAAATGATATTGTAAATTGTAATGGTAGAGTTATGTCCTTCATGGAGGTATCAGAATTGTACGGGAAGGTCTGTTCAATCCAAGAGTACAACCAATTGATTACAGCATTGCCCCAAAATAGGAGGCGGGTGGCAGCTGGGGGAGGTAGGGAACTGGTCTGTCTGCCCAATATAAAGGATCAAAACTGGAGGAGGCAGGTGGGAGGAGGCAGGGAACTGGTCTGTCTGCCCAATATAAAGGATCAAAACTGGAGGAGGCAGGTGGCAGCTGGGGGAGGATGGGAACTGGTCTGTCTGCCCAATATAAAGGATCAAAACTGGAGGAGGCAGGGAACTGGTCTGTCTGCCCAATATAAAGGATCAAAACTGGAGGAGGCAGGGAACTGGTCTGTCTGCCCAATATAAAGGATCAAAACTGGAGGAGGCAGGTGGCAGCTGGGGGAGGTAGGGAACTGGTCTGTCTGCCCAATATAAAGGATCAAAACTGGAGGAGGCAGGTGGCAGCTGGGGGAGGTAGGGAACTGGTCTGTCTGCCCAATATGAAGGATCAATACTGGAGGAGGCAGGTGGGAGGAGGCAGGGAACTGGTCTGTCTGCCCAATATAAAGGATCGAAACTGACAAGAGGAATAGAAATAGCATAGATAGGAAAGTATACCAGTTTCATTTCAGGACAAGGATGTTGACAGCTGGGCCATACAGATTGCAAAAATAGAGATTTTTTATGTACCGATTCCATGGTACAGGGTGTATGAGTTGATATATAAAACAATGCAAGATTCAAGACTTCGTGCTTTTCAGCTAAAAATATTATATAGAATTCTTGCCACCAACAAAATGTTGAATATTTGGGGCATAAAATCATCGAAGCTCTGCAGATTTTGTTGTGAGGATACAGAATCAATAGACCATTTATTTTGGTATTGCCCTGTCGTGATGTTGTATTAGTTAATGTGACGACTGTTGTTCATCGAATGATTAAAGTTTCTAATTGTGTGATTAACTGAATCAAGCTATTATTAACTCAATAACCTGGGCACCATGGGAAAACTAGTTTTTATTGAATTTCTATTTCCCAAATGAACTCAAGGAATATCAGAATATCGATTTTACAACAGCCACTAATTAACCAGTTGCCTCAACCAATTTCGTTCTGAACGTCGTATAGCCCGTGAATCTGCACGGACCCGGGTCTCACCAATGAGTTCACACCACACCAATCTTAGTTGAATATTTATTTACTAAAAAGTTTAAATGATGATAAAAGATACACATAGGCAAAACACATTATAGGCTATTGATTAGAACTGAGTATAATGGGCCAACACACTATGGCGCGTGTTACCCACAATGGGGATTTCAAAGGAGAGAGAAAAAAGAAACTAGAAATATACATTTGGGTGAATTTGTCAGCTATGCTATTCTAACCCTAGCCTTGCCCCAAACTGCCGCTCTTATGGGTCAGAATATAATGAGGTAATTACGTGGGGACGATCTCCGAGGATTCTCTTCGTGGACCGTCCAGGCTGCTCGATGACGCACTACTCCGGCACACCTCTCTGACCGTCCTCCCGATGTCAGTGTCCTTTTGGCTTAGGAGTCTGTTCCCTCACCCTTTGCTATGGAAGGGGTCTTTGAGGACAGACAGCTCTATAGCTCAGAGCTCACAGCATAAGAATGAAACGATTCGATGGGAGATGGAGGCTAGGTGGTTCGACTTGAATTCACCCGCTTAGACACAGCTACTCATCCGTAGCTTGGGTAGAAAAGGATTTCTTTGTCTTCAAACTTGTTTTGCGTTCTGTGTTCATTTACTTTTAGACCTTGCTGCAGCTTGGGTCACGTAGTCTTCCTGTAAATTCTATACTCACAGGTTTTATATCCTTGGGTCAGAAGTGGGCGTAACCGCCTTTTCTGGGCGTACCAAGTTAATGAGGCAAGGTCTAGAGTTTAGTCAAATCCAATTTTAGACAACTAACTTAACATTTCATCTTCCCCAAAACATTCCCTTTGATTTGGACATTTTCCACACAACGTACAATGTATAAACATCAAACATATACTAGGAAAACTCTTCACGTTACAATGTTTTCGTAATAACTTCATCTATTAACCTTTAATAACAAAACAAAAATGACATACATTTTCATATTCCATCTATCGTCATGACCACCATTGTGGCTGACGGAAACCATTGTTCCAAAGTCCCTTTATTTCATGTTTAATGTTCTGAGGCTGGTTCTCCATAGTAACAGGACAAAGGAATTTGTCTGTGGTCTGAGATTTACCAGGGGCGTGAGAGATCATAAAACCCCCCACATATTCAGACCCCTAGATCTCTCCTTGAGAGATAATCTGTAAGGTTGTGGTCTCCTGTAACCTGACCTGATCAGGACAGTCATGACAGCCCTCAGGTAGCCTGTTTCTGGTCTCAGGTTCAGGAATGGCTGAAAATGCATAACACTGATCTAAAATTGACACTCGAAATAGTACTGTTAGGAGATCTGGAGAGACCGGGTCAGTCAATTACTAATACACCAATACTCTTAGTAAAAGTATTTATCTTCAACACGCAATCTGTATATTCTATTCGATTAGATAGATTCCAATTGTACGTTAAACATCATAGCATAGTTGAAAGATATGTGTTGCATAGAAACACGAAGTGGTTGGCCAGCAGAGATAGATGGGATGGGCTGAAGGAAGCTGAGGGTTGGGATGTGGAATTGGAGACAAGTGGGAGTGGAGTTGCTGTGTGAGAGAGAGATAGATGGGATGGGCTGAAGGAAGCTGGGTTGGGATGTGGAATTGGAGACAAGTGGGAGTGGAGTTGCTGTGTGAGAGAGAGATAGATGGGATGGGCTGAAGGAAGCTGGGTTGGGATGTGGAATTGGAGACAAGTGGGAGTGGAGTTGCTGTGTGAGAGAGAGATAGATGGGATGGGCTGAAGGAAGCTGGGTTGGGATGTGGAATTGGAGACAAGTGGGAGTGGAGTTGCTGTGTGAGAGAGAGAATGATGGGATGGGCTAAGGGAAGCTGAGGGTTGGGATGTGGAATTGGAGACAAGTGGGAGTGGAGTTGCTGTGTGAGAGAGAGATAGATGGGATGGGCTGAAGGAAGCTGGGTTGGGATGTGGAATTGGAGACAAGTGGGAGTGGAGTTGCTGTGTGAGAGAGAGAATCATGGTCAACAGATAAAGGGAAAAAAAGTTGAAATAAAACATAATGAAAGTACATTTGAATGACACTAAGGGACAGTGTTTTTACAACTAATGCCGATTTGCCTGAGGCTGATGCCGTGCAGGTGTTTGTACACATGCATATACACACACTCTCATTCAAATAAACACCTACAAGAACACACACATACATGTAATAGTGCCAGACATGCACACGAACATATAAAGTAGGCATTGATGTTATGATTTCAGATGTCCTTGATGTCCATTGTTTTAAATGGATTGTTTTGCTTTATTCTTTTTGCATCGTTGTTTACTGTTTTCTTCCATCTTTTCCTGTTTTCTCTTTAGTTCATTCTCTTGGTTGTTGGTGCATTGGGGGGTTCTTGGGGGTGGGGAATGGAATTCATTGTATTTTATATATATTTTTCTTCCGGGGGGGGACTGTGGGAGGGGGCTCAAATGGTTGAGGGACAGCTATTGGGGAACTGTGGGGGATCTTGGAGGGTTCGGGCTTCACAAGTTTGTGATCATGAAAAAGGAAACTATGACACGCACCCTCACACATAAGGATGGCTCTGTTGTGGAAAGACTGACACATGTTTGATAGTGTCTTGATGCTGTATTGTTTGTCCTTGATGTTCTAATACTTTAATGTTACCCCTTCCTTGTGTGTTTTGTAATAAAAAAATATTTTAACATTTAAAAAAGGTTTTTTCTTTTTTTACCTTGGCAAGTCAGTTAAGAACAAATTCTTATTTTCAATGACAGCCTAGGAACAGTGGGTTAACTGTTTGTTCAGGGGAAGAATGACAGATTTGTACCTTGTCAGCTTGGGGGTTTGAACTTGCAAACTTCCGGTTACTAGTCCAACGCTCTAACCACTAGGCTACCCTTGGATTTTAACAAAAGATAATTCTCTGATCATTGGCTGATCACTCCCAACCCAGAGGAATTCACACCAAGTTGACAACTTTTAAATGGTGGAAGCCCTCAATGGCAATGTCTATGTCACGACTTCCGCCGAAGTCAGTCCCTCTCCTTGTTCGGGCGGCGTTCGGCGGTCGACAAAACCGGCCTTCTAGCCATCTCCGATCCACTTTTCATTTTCCATTTGTTTTGTCCTTGTCTTACACACCTGGTTACAATTACTTGTTCATGATTTAACCCTCTGTTCCCCCATGATTCTGACCAACATTGTTATGCTCCTCGTTTAGGGAATGACCGGACCAAGGTGCAGCGTGGTAGGCGTACATTTATTTTTTATTGATGACACCAAAAGCAAAATAACAATGACAAAAACAAAGGTGCACAGTTCTGTAAGGCAAAATAAACTATACAGAAAACAAGTTCCCACAAAACCCAAAAGGAAAATGACAACTTATATATGATCCCCAATCAGAGATAACGATAGACAGCTGCCTCTGATTGGGAACCATACTCAACCAAAGACACAAAGAAATAGAAAACAGATTTTCCCACCCGAGTCACACCCTGACCTAACCAAACATAGAGAATAATAAGGATCTCTAAGGTCAGGGCTTGACAAACATTGAGCATTTTAGAGAGGACCAGTGGAGATAAATGCAAATATAATTTCTAAAATGTATCTGGAATAGAAGGTTCATCAAAATGATGCATGGTTCTCTTTTTATTGCTACGTTCCCACTATGTTTTGGTAGTGGCACATTTAGTGGGGTGGTAAGGAATTCAGGTAAATATTTCAAATATGCAATACAAAGTGTGTGAGTAGTATACACTAAGTATACACAACATTAAAAACACCTGCTCTTTCCATGACAGACTGACCAGGTGAATCCAGCTGAAAGCTATGATCTCTTATTGATGTTACTTGTTAAATCCACGTCAATCAGTTGAGATGAAGGGGAGGAGACAAGTTAAAGAAGGATTTTTAAGCCTTGAGACATGGATTGTGTATGTGTGCCATTCAGAGGGTCAATGGGCAACACAACAAATGTAAGTGCCTTTGAAAGAGGTATGGTAGTAGGTGCTAGGCAGTTTGTGTCAAAGGACTGCAATGTTGCTAGGTTTTTCACACTCAACAGTTTCCTGGTTACCTTGTAGAGTCGATGCCCCGATGAATTGATGCTGTTCTGAGGGCAAAGGGAGAGAGGGGTGAGTCCAGTTCAATTTACACAGGAAAACACAATTAAAAATGCTAAATTCTCTGAATTCCAGAACCCTCCTCCACAACACCCCCACTCTCTCCTCACATACTTTGTCCCCCCTCTAAAATAATGGCTGTATGACGCCTCTGTGTAAAATGGGATTATCACAAACGGTCTAGCCTAGTTGTTTGTTACGAACATTGCTATCTGACTTAACTATTCTACCAATAGTCACGTCAAACATGATTTGTACATTATTAGTCATATAAACAAACAAATGCAAGTTTGGTTCCCAGTTATATAGAAATGTTTGTATTTCTTTTGGGAAAACGCAAACCTGTCTCCACTCACCATATCTGTGAGTTTCCTCTGCCATATCTGTGTGAGCGCGCCGGTCAAGTGCATGGCTTTTATGCACAGGTTTCGCGCCTCTCATTAATTGGTTCCTGCTGTTTTCATTGTCTAACAGAAATGTTCATTTTTATGCTAATTATATCTTTATACTTTTTACTTTAAATGATTTTATATCGAGGTATACTCTGCACATAGCCTATTGTTGGAGACGGTCACTTTGTTGATGGACCATAGCTGTAAAATCCATGTGAACATCAGTCGATAACCTACATTAGGCTATAAGCAACAGGGCCATAGGCCCTTTGTGGGATCTTAAAGTGCCTACATTGTTAATACACCACAGATACCCATTTCCAGGTCTGAGATCAGAATTAAAATGATATAGAAACATTGAAGAGAAATGAGACACCGTACAAATCCTAAAACCTCGATGAGATGCTCTGTGATAATTGGTGTACTCCTCTTGGGAGGCGCCTGTTACTGGTTGTTCTGTTGCGTTAACGTGCTCTGGTGGGAATCCCCAGTGCTGATCTACACAGTAGCAGAGGTAAAAGCAGAAGCAGGCAACACAGAGGCAACAGGTCTCTGCTCTGACTGTCTGGAGCATTAGGTCTCAGTCTGTTCTCCTCAAGCACGACTTAACGACCAGTCTTATATGGACTTACATTATGCATTACAGATGAAGGTTCTCGACAAGGAGGATTTCATTTGTTGTCCCTGCTAACCAACATGGACAATATTACGGTAAGACTTCCTGTGCTCTAATATTGTTGTACCGTTTTATGTAAACAAAACTTTTGGGTTACACTTTGAATGTTTGAATAACTGATTACTCTGATATATATAGCCTACTATGAGATAAAAACATTGTAGTTACTATATAATATAAATGCCGAAAATATTACTGAGTAAAATTGTGGTTCATAACACGATATTCTGGATAATTGTATTCAATTACTGTACATTACAACATGTCATGTTAAATCCTCTCTCAGCCAGACCAATGGCAGGCGATTGTGAACAAAAAGCTTAATTTCCCCCCGGAGCTGATAGCAGCCATTCAAGAAGACAACGCAATTCTGGTGGGCAGCCTGCTGTCCACAGGGGATGGCATCATCCGCCAGCTGGATGAGTCTGAGGACCGTCTGTGGAGAGAAGCCCTGAACCTGTCCATCCGCATGGGCAATGAGGACACTTTCTCCGCTCTGATGCTGGGCGTCAAGTTTGACTTTAGGCAGATTTACGAGGCGCTGCTGGTGGCGGTGGACACCAACCAGCCCCGGGTGGTCAAGAGGCTCCTGGACCGACTGGACCAGGAAAAGGGCAACAAGATGGATGTGCGCTCATTCTCCATGGCCATATTTGACCACTCCATTGATGACTCCCAGTTTGCCCCCGGAGTGACCCCGCTGACCCTGGCCTGTCAGAAGGACCTGTATGACATTGTCACAATGTTGACTAAGAAGGGTCATGCCATCCCTCTGCCTCACTCTATCTCCTGTACCTGTCTGGAGTGCAGGAACGGCCGTCAGTATGACCTGCTGAAGTTCTCTCTGTCTCGTATCAACACCTACCGGGGCATGGCCAGCCGGGCATACCTCTCCATCACCACAGAGGATGCCATGCTCAGTGCCTTCAGACTCAGCCGGGAGCTACGCAAGCTCTCCAAGAAAGAACCTGAATTTAAGGTATGAGTTAATTGATGTTGTGGGTAAATGACAACGTAGTACAATATTATTTACAGTTTTTTACCCTTATTTTACCAGGTAAGTTGACTGAGAACACATTCTCATTCTCAACACCCTGGGGAATAGTTACAGGTGAGAGGAGGGGGGATGAATGAGCCAATTTGTTGGTAACATTTTAACATCAAGGTAAAGTAAATAAAATTTGAATGTTAGCTCACATGAAGTCAAGAAAAGGAAGAACGAAGGCTCACATATCTAAAGGTCTGCTGGTGTATCTAGTTGTTTCAGTCTCTGTATGTCTCTGTTTGTGTTCCTCAGCCCCAGTACCTGAGCCTGGAAGAGCTGTGTCAGGAGTTCGCAGTGGAGATGCTGGCCATGTGTCGCAACCAGAGTGAGGTCACAACGGTCCTGAACATCTGTGATGACGATAATGAAGATGAACTGGACGAGCAGACCTTTGAGGAGGGGATTCCAACCCTGTCACGCCTACGCCTTGCAGTCAATTACAATCAAAAACTGGTAACTACTTTACCTACCCCATACCACCTGTATTGTACTCAAACTAAATTATCTTCAAATGAATAAAAGTAGAAACGTTTATAACATGTGTTACTTTCACCGTTTTTTCTCCACTTCTAGTTTGTGAGTCATCCCATCTGCCAGCAAGTGCTGTCGTCCATTTGGTGTGGAAACATCCCAGGGTGGCGGGGCAGCAAGACGGTCTGGAAGCTCACGGTGTCTCTTGGGATCTTCTTCACCATGCCTCTCCTCTGTGTGATCTACTGGGTCGCTCCCAAGTCCAAGGTGAGCTAAGAGTAGGGTCTGGATTCAATCCATATCACAGAAGTTTTGCGGAAGTTCCGAGTTTATAGCTCAATTTAAATTTAAAGACAATGTCCCTGTGTTTGCGGAGACTGCATTCACAGTTAACACTGCATATGTCGGCTCAATCGGAAATTGTCTTCATGTTTTAACGCGGATCTTCCACGATACTTCCCCCGATATTGATTGAATCCAGCCCTAGAGTAAAATACATTTTTCAGATGTGTTGTAAGGATTTGTGTTTCTATTTCAGATTGGAAAGACTTTGAAGATACCTGTGATCAAATTCCTGCTGCACTCTGCCTCCTACCTGTGGTTCATCATCGCCCTTCTAGCTGAGTCTATTTTCATGGAGCTGTACCGCGATGAGTTCGCATCTCGGCAGCAAAACATCCTCTACAACTCCCTCCATATGATCTGGGTGGTCGGTAGGTCTATGTTATAATTTTTTACTATCAATTCATCAATCTCTCATACCACAAACTCTTTACAAACTCTTTGTAAAGTATAGGCTCCTTTATACACTGAGTGTACAAACATTAAGAACACCTGCTATTTCCATGAAATAGACTGACCAGGTGAATCCAGGTCCACTTCAATCAGTGTAGATGTTGGGAGGAGACAGGTTAAAGAAGGATTTTTAAAGCCTTGAGACAATTGAGACATGGATTGTGTATGTGTGCCATTCAGAGGGTGAATGGGCAAGACTAAAAATGTAAGTGCCTTAGAACAGGGTATGGTAGTAGGGGCCAGGTGCACCGGTTTTTGTCAAGAACTGCAATGCTGCTGGGTTTTTCACACTCTGTGGGAAGCATTGGTGTCAACATGGGCCATCATCCCTGTGGAACGCTTTAGACACGTTGTAAAGTCCAATCCCCGACAGATTGAGGCTGTTCTGAGGGAAACTCAATATTAGGAAGGTGTCCCTAACGTTTGGTATACTCAGTGTATGTAGCATGTTAGAGATGAAAGTTTAACTATAAATGCTATTAGCATAATGTGAAAATATGGGAACGACATGATCCTTCCCCTCTAGGTTTCTTCTGGAGTGAGTGTAAGAATGTGTGGGCGGAGGGTCTGAAGGGTTACATCGTGGACTGGTCCAACATTCTGGACATGATAGTACTCAGCATGTACTTGGCCTCCTTCGGTCTGAGAGTCCTCATCATGGCAATTGGTCATTTTGTTTGCCAAGACCAAAACTTGGTTGAGAAGTGTGCCTACTTCACCCAAACACGTGAGCTGTACATACCAACAAGACATCGGTATTGTATATTATATTTAATTCCGGAACATACAACTCAACATCCTGTTACTGTATATGATCACCTAAAGTACACTATTGGGTGTAATCCTACTGATCTTTATGAATTTTCATGTATGGCTATTTCCTGTCTTATTGCAGTGCGGGATGAATGGTGGCAGGAGGACCCTCAGCTGATCTCAGAGATTCTGTTCGCTGTGACCAGCATGCTCAGCTTCACCCGACTGGCCTACATCCTGCCTGCCCATGAGTCTTTGGGTACTCTACAGATCTCCATTGGTATAATGATAGATGACATGATGAGGTAAGACAAGGACACGTCAGGACACTTTGTATTTCGAAATGACACTCCAGAAAGTAATGCGCAAATATAAAAATGAACTTAATGTTGTATAGTTCAAATTACTACAACACAAATACAACACTTCTTCCCTCTTCTCCTTTAGGTTCATGTTTCTCTTGATGATCATTGGAACAGCTTTTCTCTGTGGACTGAATAATATCTATGTGCCCTACGCAACTTCTCCACATCTTGGACGGTATGACAGTTCTAAACTTGCCAAAATCTTCCAAACCTTCAGAGCTCTATGCATTCATTCCTATTGCACTTTTCCTTTGGTTTCAGCTTCAATGAAACCTTCAGCTTTCTCTTCTGGACCATGTTTGGTGCATCTAATCAAGGCTATGTGGACATGCCAGATTTTGTCCTGGCTCAGTTTGTGGGCAGGGTCCTGTATGGGGTCTTCACTCTCGTCATTGTCATTATCCTGCTCAATATGCTTATCGCCATGATCACTAATTCATTCCAGAAAATAGAGGTATAAAATAATAATCTTGCATCGCAAATCAATATATCAAACATGTTAACATGTGCATGATACATGTGAGGGAAACTTATTCAAAAAACAAAAAACGTGTTTTAACAATGTCCTCTTTGACTGTCATCCTTTTGGTCCCTGTCAGGATGATGCTGATGTTGAATGGAAGTTTGCTCGTTCAAAGCTCTACTTGAGTTACTTCAGAGAGGGCTCCACTATACCTGTACCCTTCAACCTCGTCCCCTCTCCAAAGGCCTTGTTCTACTTACTGAGGTAGGCTGGCCACTGACTGCAACACCGGTCTCTGTAACAAGCTTTAAACAGTGGAAATTGTCATCAAACCGTTCGGCAAGTGTTTTTTTCCCTTTGTAATAGGGGCTTTTTCTGTTGCTGCAACCGAAAGAAAATTCCAGACTATCCTCCTATTGCCTCTATGGTGGGTTATAGATATATACACATTATATTTACCAACCTTACTACACAGAAGCATAATCACTTCAGACTCATACGTTTTTTCCTTTACACTTCCAGTCCAACAGTACAATGAACAACAGTGGAGAGGCAGGGATGGACCGAGTGTCATATCGCCTGCAGGTGGTCAAGGCGCTGGTACAGCGCTACATAGAAGCAGCCCGCAGGGAGTTTGGAGAGGCGACACGTAAAGGTAGAGGGACTAAATGTGCCCACAGTAAAGCATGTATTAGCCCTATACAGGTACCTTGACCTAAAGTTGAGAACAGTGACTGCTACATATTGTTCTTTGTGTTTCTATCTCTCATGGGGTTTTGTTTTTAAACAGATGTGGGGAACAGGATCACAGAGCTGAACAAGGGGGTGGGGAGACTTCACTCTGATATGAAGAAGTTCCATCAGAACCTGCAGAACAGCAAGTCCTTTGGCTCAAAGGGCGATGGAGGCAACTTCCTGGGCAAGTACATAAAAGGAGCAAAGAACAACTTTAAGAACTTTGATAAAAATGAGGCAATGGGGAATAGCCCAGACCTGTTACCAGTCAATCTGCACCTCGTAGGGGTGGTGGAGGAGGGGAAGTAAGAGGAGGGGAAAACAGAAATGATCCCAGGAGGTGTTTGCAGAGAAAAACACCCCCACAAATAACAGTGAGAGCTCCCCAGACATCAGCCCTGAGTCTCATAGTGGGCAGGAGTTCCTGGAGAGAGAAACAGAGAGTACCTGCACACAGGGAACAGTAGAAGAAAACACTAGCATCATGTAGTGATGTAATCCCTGCCTGATAGCTTTCTGTAAATATTCACAACAGCTATGCTTGCTTATTATGTAAGCTGCCTACCATTATGTGAGAAACCTACCACTCCTACATATTTTGTCTGATTATGCGTGTCATAACAATGTAGCAATTAGCAAAAGCATGTTTATGAAAAAAATAACCAAATAATTGCATGGATAACCTGATGATCAGTTTAAAATGTAGTAATTATGTTTCCTGTACCATAACATGTCTATATAGATAACTCTTGTATGAAAAAACATGGTAACACTTTATTTGACACCCAGTGTCATAACATAATATGTCATAACAGCTGACATAACTTGTCATAACCTGTCATGACCTGTCACAACTTGTCATAATATGGTCACAACACTGTCATGACCCATATATTTACACCTGTTGTAAGATATATTGCATTATTTTATGGCTGATATCAACACCTACAGTGTCAAAACCCATCTGAATTCAGTTTCCTTTAGTTTGAAGGTTTGTTTCTTAAATCCTTTGTTGTTGGAACGAATTCTTTACGTTGTCTTTTTTCATTATTTTTTAAATAATTTGTAGAACACATACACTATCACACTGTTATGAAGCATTATGACCATACTGTGTCACTTTACTTGGACTAAGAAAATACACTTTATGACACTGTTATGAAGCATTATGACCATCATAACCATATAAGCAAGATGGGCCCTTATATCAGTCATCATTCAAAAAGAGGTGGTTTTGTCCTGCTCCTGAAATCTAACATGCCTGACATCAATGTGTGAACAATTGCAATGATAATATATGGTGAATTTCAGAAAATGTTATAAAACATACACATACTGTTGACAAGTAGACTATGGTGTAATGGAATGTTTTGCCTTGTGTGGTAGGTTTTATGGGTTTTGACACTCGTGTGTAGGTGTCATAACCAGCCATAAAATAACGCAATTTATGTCACAACAGGTCTAAATATATGAGCACTGACAGTGTTATGACCATATTATAACAGGTTATGTCAGCTGTTATGACATATGACATGTTATGACACTGGGTGTCAAGAAAAGTGTAACCGAAAACATGTGGTAGAGAGTAATGTAGACAGAGTAATGCAGAGAGTAATGTAGACAGAGTAATGCAGACAGAGTAATGCAGACAGAGTAATGCAGACAGAGTAATGCAGACAGAGTAATGCAGACAGAGGAATGCAGAGAGTAATGTAGACAGAGCAATGCAGACAGAGTCATGCAGACAGAGTCATGCAGACAGAGTCATGCAGACAGAGTCATGTAGACAGAGAAATGCAGACAGAGAAATGCAGACAGAGTAATGTAGACAGATTAATGCAGACAGAGTAATGTAGGCAGAGTAATGCAGGCAGAGTAATTTAGACAGAGTAATGTAGAGAGTAATGCAGACAGAGTAATGTAGACAGAGTAATGTAGACAGAGCAATACAGACCGAGTAATGCAGACCGAGTAATGCAGACCGAGTAATGTAGCCAGAGTAATGTAGACAGAGTAATGCAGACCGAGTAATACAGACAGATTAATGCAGACAGAGTAATGTAGACAGAGTACTGTAGACAGAGTAATGTAGACAGAGTAATGTAGAGAGTAATGCAGACAGAGTAATGTAGACAGAGTAATGTAGACAGAGTAATGCAGACAGAGTAATGCAGACAGAGTAATGCAGACAGAGTAATGTAGACAGAGTAATGCAGACAGAGTAATGCAGACAGAGTAATGTAGACAGAGTAATGCAGATAGTAATGCAGACAGAATAATATAGACAGAGTAATATAGACAGAGTAATGCATAAAGAAATGCAGACAGAGTAATGCAGACAGAGTAATGTAGACAGATTAATGCAGACAGAGTAATGCAGACAGACCAATGTAGGCAGAGTAATGCAGACAGAGTAATTTAGACAGAGTAATGTAGAGAGTAATGCAGACAGAGTAATGCAGACAGACCAATGTAGGCAGAGTAATGCAGACAGAGTAATTTAGACAGAGTAATGTAGAGAGTAATGCAGACAGAGTAATGCAGACAGAATAATGCAGACAGAGTAATGTAGAGAGTAATGCAGACAGAGTAATGTAGACAGAGTAATGTAGACAGAGCAATACAGACCGAGTAATGCAGACCGAGTAATGCAGACCGAGTAATGCAGACAGAGTAATGTAGACCGAGTAATGTAGACCGAGTAATGTAGACCGAGTAATGTAGACCGAGTAATGTAGACAGAGTAATGTAGAGTGTAATGCAGACAGAGTAATGTAGACAGAGTAATGTAGACAGAGCAATACAGACCGAGTAATGCAGACCGAGTAATGTAGACAGAGTAATGTAGACAGAGTAATGTAGAGAGTAATGCAGACAGAGTAATGTAGACAGAGTAATGCAGAGAGTAATGTAGACAGAGTAATGTAGACAGAGTAATGCAGACAGAATAATATAGACAGAGCAATGCAGACAGAGTAATGCAGACAGAGTAATGTAGACAGAGTAATGCAGATAGTAATGCAGACAGAATAATATAGACAGAGTAATGCAGAAAGAATAATATAGACAGAGTAATGCATAAAGAAATGCAGACAAAGTAATGCAGACAGAATAATATAGATAGAGTAATATAGACAGAGTAATGCAGAGAGTAATGCAGACAGTGTAACGTACTGTCTGCTTTTGAGTGTATGGGGAGATCGGACTGTGACGTTACCACACAGTAAAACACACTACAATGTTACCCATCCAGCTCATGACTCAGTCATTTCATGTTGTTTCAATTAGAAGGGTAACTGTGTGCTTTCCAGGCTCCAGTGTGTCTGTGTACAGGTGTCAGCTTGCTGTTCACCTGCTGTTTGTGCCAGGCCTGGTGAACCCCTGGGGCGTGACCAGTCATTCATTACCAGGAGCCCTGGAGCCCAGAGGCCAAGAGCACGGTCCTCTATGGGCCTGGGAAATGACTATGTTCAGGGACACCACGGTATTAGTCACTCCCCACCCCCTGAATGATCGGTTCTACACTGGAGCCCCAGTCAATAAAAAACAATGATTTGTCAAATCAGTTTGCTTTATTGATACACCTCAATCAGAAGAAAGTTCTGTAAACCATGATCATACAGTACATAGGAATGAATTTATACATGACATTTTGGACATTGTACTATCTTCATTCCAGATAAAACAAAGATAAAAACACAAGACAATTTATCTTTAGCTATAAAAACTAACTCTGTAAAATGAGAATACTTTGCTCCTGGGAGTTGCTCCTGATACAGTAATCTTCCTCATAGTTTTGATAGGCTGATGGGCTTCCTGGTCCTAGGGATAATAAGACATGATAGGTTGATGGTATAGAGACACAGGACGAGACCCAAATGCAGACAGAGGAGGCAGATGGTTCAAGTCTCTGATATTTATTAACAGACAAGGGGCAGGCAAGAGGCAGGTCGAGGACAGGCAGAAGTTCGTAAACCAGGACAGAGTCAGATGGGTACAGGACGGTAGAAAGGCTCGAGGTCAAGGAAGGCAGAAAAGGTCGGAACCGGGAGGACTAGAAGACAGACTAGAAAAACAAGTACAGGAAAACATGCTGGTAGGCTTGACAAACTGGCAACAGACAAACAGAAACTACTGGTATAAACTACTGGTATAAATATGTTAAATATCTATGTTGAATACTACAAGTTCAATATTCCAACATCATACATAACTTGATAGAGGCACTGTAGGTCTTTTGGAAAGACTGCAGATATGCACTGGATATCGCAAATCTGCAGGGCAAGTAGGACTCAGCTGTGCCGTTGGAGTCTCTACACATATGGAAAAGTATAGGAATTGTACAGTAAGAACAGCCTAGCCAGTTGACAGTAATATAGTACCATCATACTCTCAGGTTGGATGCAAGGCAGTCGTTGTGAATGGTGTACAGTGGCAAAGTACATACCTGCAGTAAAGTGTAGTCGCCAGCTCAGTGTTATCTGCCATGTAATGCTGTGTCAGACCCAGTTCAGACAGGACGGACAACGGTAACCCCTGTTCCTCTTGAACAAGCACACCAAGACTGCACCAGCCCTGTGAGAAAAAGCATGCATGCAGACACACACACACACACACACACACACAAAAGGATGGCAGATGAATGTGACGGCATTCCTTTAATGAGATGGTAATGGCATCACACTCCTTAGTGCTGCCTGTTTGTACATCTCTGCTGCTGCCACCCCTCTCTGTCCCTGCTCATGTCCTTCATACAGCAGGTCACCCATCCTGATCAGTGCTGGAGGGATGGATGGAGATACAATGCATCCAATGACAGAGTCAATGCAGACCTGTTTATAACTCCATGTGTGTCACTCATTGATTTAGTTGTAGTTATGCATTGATACTGCATATAATCACTGTGGAAACAAGTTTCACCAATTACAGTTACAGCCTTATTCTAAAATTGATGAAATGACTTTTCCCCTCATCAATCTACACACAATACCCCATAGTGACAAAGCCAAAACATTGTTTTTGCTTTTTTTTTATTGTTTACATGTGTTTTCAGACCTTTTGCTATGAGACTAGAAATTGATTGGACAACTTGATTGGAGCCCACCTGTGGTAAATTCAATTGATTAGAAATGATTTGGAAAGGCAGATACCTGTCTATAGAAATATGAACGGAGCAAAGTACAGAGAGATCCTTGATGAAAACTTGCTCCAGAGCGCTCAGGACCTCAGACTGGGGGCGAAGGTTCACCTTCCAAAAGGACAACGATCCTAAGCACACAGCCAAGACAACGCAGGAGTGGCTTCAGGAAAAGTCTCTGAATGTCCTTGAGTGGCCCAGGCAGAAGCCGGACTTGAAGCCGATAGAACATCTCTGGAGAGACTTGAAATTAGCTGGTCAGCAACGCTCCCCATCCAACCTGACAGAGCTTGAGAGGATCTGCAGAGAAGAATGTGAGAAACTCCCCAAATACAGGTGTGCCAAACTTGTAGCATCATACCAAGGAAGACTGGCGGCTGTAATCGCTGCCAAAGGTGCTTCAACAAAGTACTGAGTAAAGGGCCTGAATACTTATGTAAATGTGGTAGTTCATTTATTTATTTATTTTAAATACATTTTCAAAAATAGTAGTCCTTCTCAAACTGCTCATAGCACCAGCCAATCGCTGGCGTGAAACCCTGTGGGATAGAATGGTATGATGAGCAATTGTGAAGGTGTCATTGTAGTCCTACAGCCCATGCATAATGATAACGTTCAGAACATAATTTGGACCAACCTGCTCTACTGCTTCTTCAGGAAAGTGACGCCCTTGGAATGTCTTTCTTGACTCCTTGGCCCTTAAATGTAATGATGGTCTTGTCAAACTTAGAATGACTACAGAGACTGATGACGGTGTCATCAAACTGAGTGTTTCACCTCGGACCTGCATGAGGACTATGGCCTAGTTTTACATGGACACTGGGTCCCCGCAGACAGACAACTCCGCTCTCGTAGTGTCTCACAGCAGTCTGGATGTCTGGAGACACGCCCTGCTGGCCCCAGAACAGCATACGGGCCACAGCTTGTTATAGAAGAGCAGTTCAACCATTATCACAAAGATTTCGTCAGATGTTTAATACTGAAAACCATCAGACAGATGAATAGAACCTCTGCATCTGCGGCTCCATTGCGGGCCTGGAGTTTTAGCCAGTGGAAGATATCATGGTTTCCTTTGATTTGGAACAGATTCTACAAACATCTACAATACAGACAGAGCAGAGGAGGAGTAGTTTTCATTAAATGACCTGTTTTAGGATTGTGTAATACACACTGCCGAGATGATCTCGATTCAAGCACGAATGCCTACCTGCTGAGGTGAGGGGTTGTGCTGGTCAGAGAATATCCACTTGGCGATGTCAGAGTAGTAGGGATAAAGTATAAATAAACTCCTGGCTCTATTCATCAAGACAGACACCTGAATAGCCAAACTCATTCACCCACCCTATTGGCCTGCCTCTCCACTTCTGCACCACTGCTGTAGAGCACTGATGAGAGGTGTAGAGCTCTGTTGTTCCCCAGACAGCCAGCTTGCAGCAGAAGGGCCATTATCCTGTTAACTAGTCGAGTGGATCCAGTGCTCTCTTAACACAGTTAAAACAAGAGACAAGGAGTACAAAGCTCTTCCCACTGATGCCAGATCAACCTTTCTGCCCCCTGGGTATACAGTATAAACAATAACATTAGAGATTTCAACATCCTCATTAAATGGTGTTAGCTGGTGTGACACTTTCAGAGGTAAAAATAGTTTAATTTATCATTATAACCAGCTCTTACTTACCATGCTTGGAGGCCAGTAGCTTTGGCAGTCATACTGCACAATGTCTTTAAGGGGCAATGGATGTCTCCCAGGGTTCACAGTGTGGTGTCACAGCTAGATGATATTTAATGTCTGCTCATGATAAGCATCCATACATTTCTCTGGAAAACAGAGGTCGTGTCAGTTTGGATGGAGTGACACTAACTTTGTGAGCCACTAAATATTTTATACACCATCATGCCATCTAGTGGATGTTACACATCATTACCAGACTCTTGTTTCGGTCTGGCTCTCAATAAATATCCAGTCAACCTGACATGAAAGCTCCAACTGAAACTCCTGACAGGACTGTAGCCATCCAGTCAATTTCAGACTCCTAATATGGTCTGGAACAACGACTTCAGACTGTGGGAGACGAGTGAATACAGGTATAACATGTTTTGTTTAATTAAAGATGGATTTGAATGTGTCTGACTGTGATTCTTACCATCCTGAAGTCAGGTATTATGTTACGATACTACACCAACGGTCCATAATATCCTACAATTCCTCTCATAAACTGACCATAAACTGACCTCCACTACACCAGTCAGCCAGTCAGGCAGGTACACCAGTCAGTCAGTCAGGTAGGTACACCAGTCAGTCAGTCAGGTAGGTACACCAGTCAGTAAGTCAGGCAGGTACACCAGTCAGTAAGTCAGGCAGGTACACCAGTCAGTAAGTCAGGCAGGTACACCAGTCAGTCAGTCAGGTAGGTACACCAGTCAGTCAGTCAGGTAGGTACACCAGTCAGTCAGTCAGGTAGGTACACCAGTCAGTCAGGCAGGTACACCAGTCAGTCAGGCAGGTACACCAGTCAGTCAGTCAGGTACACCAGTCAGTCAGGCAGGTACACCAGTCAGTCAGTCAGGCAGGTACACCAGTCAGTCAGGCAGGTACACCAGTCAGTCAGTCAGGCAGGTACACCAGTCAGTCAGTCAGGTAGGTACACCAGTCAGTCAGTCAGGCAGGTACACCAGTCAGTCAGTCAGGTAGGTACACCAGTCAGTCAGTCAGGTAGGTACACCAGTCAGTCAGGCAGGTACACCAGTCAGTCAGGTAGGTACACCAGTCAGTCAGTCAGGCAGGTACACCAGTCAGTCAGGCAGGTACACCAGTCAGTCAGGCAGGTACACCCGGCTCACAGTTCCAGTGTCTCTGGAATACCGTGTTGAGGAGAAACAGGAATAAACACCTATCCAAGTAATACTGGTTCATGGTCCAAGTGTGGGGATGTTTCATTTGTTTAAGATGGCTGCTCAATAAAAAGTAGGTTTAAATGATTTTAGCACAACGAAAGACAAACACTAAAATCAGTCAAATTAAAAGGTTACCAGTAGATACACAAATAAAAGGGACATATAGTCAAATCTAGTTTACAAAAGCTATGGTAGAAACCTGAGAAAAAGTTCCAATCACAAGAACCCGGACTAACACCCTCCCAGCGGTGAAAAGTACTTATGTAAAAATACTTTAAAGTACTGCTTAAGTAGGTTTTTTTGGAGTATCTTTACTTTACTATTTAGATTTTTGGCAACTTTTAATTTACCTTCACTACATTCCTAAAGAAAGTAATGTACTTTTTACACCATACATTTTCTATGACACCCAAAAGTACTCGTTACATTTGGAATGCTTAGCAGGACAGGAAATGGTCTAATTCACACACAGTATAAAGAGAACATACCTGGTCTTCCCCTACTGCCCCTGATCTGACAGACTCACTAAACACATGCTTCGTTTGTAAATTATGTCTGGGTGTTAGAGCATGCCCCTGGCTATCCGTGAATACATTTAAAAAAGAAAAGAAAATTATGCTGTCTGGTTTGCGTAATATAAGGAATTTGAAATGATTTATACATTTAATACTTAAGTATATTTTAGCAATTACATTTACTTATTTGGTTTATGCTTAAGTATCATACTTTTACTCAAGTAGTAATTTACTGGGTGACTTTCACTTGAGTCATTTTCTTTGAAGTCATCTTTACTTTTACTTAAGTATGACAAAGGGGCAGGGTAGCCGACAAGGTACAAATCTGTCGTTCTGCCCCTGAACAGGCAGTTAACCAGTTCCCAGGCCGTCATTGAAAATAAGAATTTGTTCTTAACAGACTTGCCTAGTTAAATAAAGATAAAATAAAATGACAAAATGTCCAGTACTCTGCCCACCACTCCATCCTGCTTTGTCCAGCAGCTAAACAAGTCCGGTACTCTTCCCACCACTGCATCCTGCTTTGTCCACCAGCGAAACAAGTCGGGGACTCTTCCCACCACTGCATCCTGCTTTGTCCAGCAGCGAAACAAGTGCTTAAGTAAATAATGCAGACCTGTCTCCCTGTTAGCACTAAGCAATCAGACGCGTCACGTCATTTAGGGATTATTTGAGACGGGGTCCAGTCAACTCAACCAAACATTCGCTCTGAATTTGTTACGGAATTCAAAAATATTCACATATTTAATACATATTGCGCCTGTGATTTCCTGTGAACTAGAGGGATAAGTAAACAAATAAAATGGATATATAATAAATGACAAAATCCCGGTATATCATGTCTGTTCATTATGCAGTGCCAATTACTCTGTGATAACAGCACGTACCTTGCTACTGTTTTGTGTTAGCATCATTTCCCCCCAAACAAAGACGTATCTGATAAACACAATCCATGTCTTTCATTCAAAATAGTTTATTGCTATCATGCAGGAGTGCCATAAAAGTCGAGAGAACGCCACAGAAGATGCAAAATATTTGTTTTTCTCTGTACAAATATATGTATTCATAAATAGAAGCTCAAAATGAGAAGTTTGGGTTTAAGTAGGGGTGAGCAGATGATGCTCGAGCTGAACTCTGCCTCAAGCCCATTATAGACGTTAATACAGTAGCTGACATGCATCAAAACAACTCAGTGCAGTATCCTGGCAACAGACAGACATCATAATCCATATTACAGCTTCATCGTGCAGAAGAGGTACAAACTACACTTTAAAAAGTACCAATAGGAAGTTCATGTTTTCAACTGATCAATGAAAGAATATGACATTTCTTTTTCATCCATACCATCAATCTCACTGTGTGAGGCCTCCATTGGGGGGCAATGGTGTCGTTAGCAGCACTGCTTTGGTTATCAGATTCAGGAGCAGTCGAGCAGGTCAATTGTTTAGGAAGTTATTAGGAGAGTCCCTACTACCAGAATGCATTGTGACATCCATTTCTAAACCATATGTGCTTTCACAAAACCAATAATGGCAAGTGAGTTTATAATGGTGACCTATAGATGCCATTAGTGTGTGCTTGACTGTGGAGCTGTATAATGTGTATCTAGGTGATCTGGGTCGTCTACAGTCCAAGCTAAAGTAGCGAACACCTCAAAAATGCTCAACACACAACTTGGGAGTCTTCGAATTACAAATGCTGCCTGCAACTCCCTGCTTGAAATGTTGTGGGTGACCATGTCAAATTGATCACCTGATTTTAGTCCCCAGATAAAAACAGAAGGCAGTGCTACTCATTCTAAAGCTGCCTCTAATTTACAACAGACAGTACATATATAGTTGTTGACAAGAATAAAGGCCACTGGACCAGAGTCTTTGTTTTGGCACTTAAAAAGATTAGCGTCTCCTACAGCACTCCTAATGATTCACGTGATATCTCCTACAATTACACACAACATAGATTGATATGGTAGGCAATTTGCAAATGTAGAGGTTTACTTCAATAAACATACATTGATACAAAATTCATATAGTTCAAATTAGTCATTTTAATAACCTCTATTAGGGAACTTAGATCAGGGCTATGATTGGGACCAATAGACAAGGCAGTTACACAGGCTACCTAGCTTTGTTTTCAAGGGGATTAAATGAAGTTAGCACTTCCACTTCTAAAGGTGCTCTATCCCAGGGAAATGTTTGCCTAGTGTGTGTCTTGCTGTGTCTGCAGCTGTACTGGAAGAGTTGTGATAACATTGACTACTAGATTTCTTGTTAGCACAATTGACTCGAGAAGTTTTTGCAAGTATTGTTCAGCCCTTTTCAGCCCCCCCCCCCCTCCCCTCACCATTGACCAACACTGACTGGCAATGTCCATCTGACACATAACAAGGAGGTGGTCGGGGATTAACGACAAGAAACAGCTGAGTTTTTAAGTGTTGTCTAAGCAGAATAAGGACAAGAACCAAGCACACACCTAAGAGAATCCAGAAAATATCAGTCAAACAAAGGTGAAGACATGCAAACTGATACAGGTTGAAGTAAAACAGAAGACATCCATCCAGGAGACTTGTTTCCCTCTGAGCGACTGGCACACTTTCCTGCTAAATAAATAGTGCTTACATTCCACTATACAACACCACCCATTGCAAACATCATCGAATAGCTGCTTGCTCCCACAGTCCCTCAGAGAAAGTACCTACAAAACCCTAAAGGCAAAGATTTGCGCCATCGCTTGTGACCAGTGAACAACCCAAAACAAGTTTTCCAAAACAGAAATAATAATAAGTGAAACACCTTTAATAGCTCTTTAAAAGTATTCAGTAGCCCTTGTCATTATTTCTTCTGTTTTTTGAAGATCTTGAAGGTGTGTTTCTTACGACTGGCGACGGAGTCTGTGTCTTCTCCCGTGGAGCCGCTGTCTTCCTCCAGAGGGCTCTTCTTGGAGGAGAGTTGAGGGATACGGCTGCTTCCCTTGGCCCCTGCAGCCCCAGGCTGGCACCCCGTGGGGGAGGGTGTGTCGGCATCGGTGGAGTTGAGGCTGAGGGAGCAGGAGGACTCTGACATGGACATACCGATGAGGCCAACGTCCATCTCTCCCAGGCTGGCAGATTTCTCGATGCTGTACACCTTCTTCATCAGGATGGGGCTCTCGGGGACTGGCTCGGTCTGGGCTCCTCCCTCGTGGACACGGTTCCCTCCGTTAGGTGTGTGGGCATGCAGGGAGGGCTCGTCGGAGGCGGAGCGGACAGGGGGACCATACAGTAAGGGGGTGGGTTTCACCAGGTGGCCCTTGGAGCTGTAGGCAGACAGACGATCACCGATTTGGGAGAGGGACAGGGAGGAGTCTGAGTCTGAGCGGTTCAGATCCCTGTGAAAGAACAGAAGAGAGTTGGTGGAGGAAGAGAGGGACAGTGAGGTACGGTCCAGAGACATTCTACCGCCTCTACCACCTAGGCACTTCAGGTAGATCTGAAAGAACTCCATTTTCCCCTCTGATAGGCTAGGTGGATGTTTTACCACCAGATGGAATGCTTATACCTTTATAATCCTTTCAGAACTATAGGGTACCTATGGGGTAGAGGCTAGGAATTGTTTCTGCACTGGGCCTGACTGAAAAGGGGATCCAAGCTAAAGCACTGCATGCTGGAGGTAATCTATCCAATGCCTGTAAAGCCAAGGACACTGTGGGCACTACTCGCCAACAGGACACTGTGGGCACTACTCAGAAACTGGAACTCCACTCCTGTTAGTAGTGCAGGCAGGGGTCAGGGTAGTTTGGGCAACCAGGAAAGACACGGGTTGGGAGTAGATGTAAAAAAACTCAGATATGAAAGAATAAAACAACAAAATGGATTTTCAAAGAAAAGTATTAATGGACAGGTTGTAACATGGGTGAGTTATAGTCAGAGGAAACTATCCTTAATGAAAATGAGAACACAGATGTGGAAAACAATGTAATATACTACAGGTGAAATGAATGGGAGAAAAGCCAACGCGCATGCGGTGCGTGTGGAGGGAAGAGAGCAGAGTGGTACCCGAAGCTGCTGCTGCGCTGGAAGTCTGGGATGGTGTCCATGGGCTGGAAATAAGACGAGTGATAGACATGGGAGGAATGAGGAGCGGAGGCGTGTAAGGAGGAGGAGGAGTGGAAGGAGTGGGGCTGACGGTAAGGAGGAGGTGGAGAGGAGCAGATGATCGAGGGGTGCGAGACAGCCGAGGACAGGGGAGGCAGGGGGAGAGCCTCAAACTGTTGGAAGGACTGGCTGTGTGACTGTTGGAGGGTGGCCCTAGATCTGGATGGGTAAGAGGTGCAGTCTCCCTGCTGCCCCGCCAACAGGCATGTCTCTACCAACCTCTGAGAGCCCATGGCCAGCTGGGAGTCCATGTGGCGCTGACGCAGGGACATCATACTGGGAGCTGCTGACACAACACAGAACAATAACATTATCAACAACCAAAGTCTGATTATACACAACACACAGGGTGAGGGAAAACAGTAGGCTGGAATTAGACTGGGAGGGCAGTAGCAGACATGGGTGTTGGGGACATTTCAGTACTGAATTGGTGTTCTTGACCTCTGTTCTGAGCACTTCAGTAACGTTTGGTTGTGATGAAGGCAAGTGATGGCTGTTCAATTACCTGGGCCTTAGCTATGCCAACAAGAGAAAATGAGGGATGGCACTGTCTGGTGAGACGTTTGGATGGTGTCTGGTGAGACGTTTGGCTTGTGTCTGGTGAGGATTTTTGCAGGGAGTACAAAAGTTAAATATTTCATCATAACTAATCCTTCATGTGTAAAATCAGACAGTGCTGTGTGTTGTGAGAGGGTCTAAGAGTTCTCTGGGTGATGAGGATCAGAGAAAGAAGAGCAAGTCATTGGACAGCTTGGGACAGTAAGGCCAGGGGTACATGAACACAGCATAGACAGTTTTCCTTCCCTATCTACAGTCCCTGTCCCAGGCCAGCGTGTTACAGCTATATCCATCTACAGTCCCTGTCCCAGGCCAGAGTGTTACAGCTATATCCATCTACAGTCCCTGTCCCAGGCCAGAGTGTTACAGCTATATCCATCTACAGTCTCTGTCCCAGGCCAGTGTTACAGCTATATCCATCTACAGTCTCTGTCCCAGGCCAGTGTTACAGCTATATCCATCTACAGTCTCTGTCCCAGGCCAGAGTGTTACAGCTATATCCATCTACAGTCTCTGTCCCAGGCCAGAGTGTTACAGTTATATCCATCTGCTCTGTGAGGCTTTGACAGGGCTGTGTGACTTAAGGAGAGAGAGCGTTGAGGTCAGGACAAAGGGGTATAAGTAGCTAACAGGCCAACCAGAGTATTTCCTGAGGGACTGGCTGCCAGAACCCATGGACCACAGATCACTGGCTCGCCGGTCCTTGACGCAGTTGCTGTCTGTGGGTGGACCAGAGACACGAACGGCAGCCGCAGCCAAAAACCAAAGAGACAGTGTTGGTGGGAGGAGAGAGAGGAAGTGAGGGAGGGAACATGTAATTAATGTGGATTAGAAGACTTACTAGAGGACTGTAGTGACAGAGCTCTAGAAGGAGACTGTAGCACCAGAGCTCAGATTACCACTGCAGTAAGTATCAGCCCTTCTCTCTGGGTCAGCTATAATCATAGCCCAGATAGTTAGTATCAGCCCTTATCTCTGGGTCTGCTCTCTCTGGGTCAGCTATTATCATATCCAAGACAGTATCAGTCCTTCTCTCTGGGTCTGCTCTCTCTGGGTCAGCTATTATCATATCCAAGACAGTATCAGTCCTTCTCTCTGGGTCTGCTATAATCAAATACTGCCCAGTAGAGCTCAGAGCTGGGTACCAGGAGACCAGTACATATTGACTTTATATGTCAACATTATGTTGCGACAAATATAATATATTTAGGTTGGCAAAAGACGAGAAATAGACATAAGAACTAAAGTATGTTGTTCGCATCATAACTCCCTTTGAGACTGTAACTGGTCAATAAAAGCTGTAATTCTCCATTCAAAAGAAGAAACCCTGAGTATGTAATTCCTTAGTGGCTGAAAAAAAGTGATACAGTGCATTCAGAAAGTATTCATACCGCTTGACTTTTTCCACATTTTGTTACGTTACAGCCTTAATCTAAAATGGATAATAAATAAAATCCTAAATCTACACACATTACCCCGTAAAGACAAAGCAAAAACAGGTTTTTCACATTTTTTTTGCACATTTATAACCAAGCCATCAGGTCAAAGGAATTGTCCATAGAGCTCCGAGACAGGATTGTGCCCTACTGTGAAGTATTGGCAGCATCATGATGATGTGGGGATGTTTTTCCGCGGCAGATACTGGGAGATTAGTCAGGATTGAGGGAAAGATGAACGGAGCAAATTACAGAGAGATCCTTGATGAAAACCGGCTCCAAAGCGCCCAGGAACTTCCAACAGGACAATGACCCTAAGCACACAACCAAGACAACGCAGGAGTGGCTTTGGGACAAGTCTCTGAATGTCCCCGAATGGCTCAACAAGACTCAAGACTTGAACGCGATCGAAAACCTCTGGAGAGACCTGAAAATAGCTGTGCAGCAACACTCCCCATCCAACCTGACAGAGCTTGAGAGGATCTGGAGAGAAGAATGGGAGAAACTCCCCAAATACAGGTGTGGCAAGCCTGTAGTGTCATACCTAAGAAGAGTTGATGCTGTAATCACTGCCAAAGGTGGTTACAGTACTGAGTAAAGGGTCTGAATACTTATGTAAATGTCAAATGTACATTTTTTTATACACTTGCCCAAAAATCTAAAAACCTATTTTTGCTTTGTCATTTGGGGTAGATTGTGTAGATTGATGGGGGGGGGGGGGGGGGGCTGTTTAATCACTTTTAACTTAATAAAATGTGGGAAAGGGGTCTGAATACTTTCTGAATGGAGTATAACATGTACCCCCAGGGGAATGACAATATAAAGCAAGGCTATGTGAGAAAGTAAAACAAACAGTCATCCAGGCAGCACAACAAGGCCATTGTGCCTTCTTTCCCAAATATAGGCCTAGACCAAAGCTAAAGCCTTATAAAGCTTACAGGAGTACAACAGCCTTTCATATTGCTTACTATTACTTCATGTTCAGCACATTCCATTGGTCAGACTAGGAGACAACTGCTAAAAATAGATCAGCACAAAGATTTGGTGTCATGAAGCATGTATTTTTTCAGAGGTAAAATTTTCACAGCATGGGATATCAACATTGTGCACCTTGTTCTCATCTTACACTCCATCCCAGAAGTGAAATTCCCATATGTCAAGTCAACACTAAATTCCAAAATGGAACAAAATAACCAACTGAAAACATGTATTTAAAAAAACAGGTGAAATTACAATTCATATATTATAGACTTGCAAACACACAACACCCTCAAATCACAGACAAACACCCTGAATCGCTTCACCAACAAGGCTGCTCATTTTGTAAATTCATAGAATCATTGATAAATCGTTAATGATAATACTTTGTGGCTGTATGCTAATTTTCATATGAGAGCTGATTTTTGGATTTCCCCAGGAGGCCCTTGGTGTATTTAGGGGGTATTTTGCTACCGAGTCCCACAGTGAAGCCGAGGGAGACGGACGAGCCCTTACATTGCAGAGTTCCGGGCGATATGATGTCCTCGTCCATGTCGTCCATGTCATCAGACATAATGAAGTGCTGGGGCGTGGCCCGGCCACCCATGATGCTGGGGTCAAGGTTCAGGGTGGAGGCCAGGGAGGTAAGCCCAGGGTTGTTGACGATGGTGAACCCCGTCAGAATCTCAATCTGCTGCCAGCGGTGCAGCCTCTCCCTCAGAGCAGCAGTCACCTCACCCAGGGCTTGTCTGGACCGGAGGAGAGGAGGGGGAGACGGGGAGGGCAGAGGGATACAAGCACAGATCACAATGTGAACATAGTTATAGGAGATATTGGCTTAGACAAATCCCAATCTTTAATTAAACTCACTTGGCTGTCAGAATTTGGTGATCCACATTATCCAGACAGGAGCTGTGTGCCACATGGAAGGTCCCAAATATGGTGTTCCTCTTCTTCTTGATCTTCTCTGCCTGCAGTCACACACACACACACACACACACACACACGATAAAACATTACTCTCCCGTTCTGTCACACTAAGGGTTCAGAGTTTCTCCTGCTCACATGGACAGGGAAATCTCCTGGACCTACTCATACAGTTGCTGTGTCTCTGGCTGATTAAATTATATGACAGGCTATTTTATCAAATCGATTACCTAACATTTGATTGATTACGTGATTATACATCAATAGCAGTCAATTACTCATCGTCACCTTATTCAGTCTCATATGAAAGTCGTAAAATTCTTGGTTATCTTCAAACTCTGGCTAACAAGTTGAATCAGTAATACAAAAATTGGCTTAATTATTTATTTACTAAATAGCTAAATAATCACACAGAATTACATACAAAGGATGGATCATACATTGATTACTAATTATGTCATAAAAAATAAATAATTAAAGAGTCCCTAACGGATAAAACTGTCATGACGGCTGGTTACACAAAGAAAGGGGGTTAGGTTTGAATGAAAGAGCGGGAAGACTGAAGGACAAAGGGATTTGGTCTCTATCGGACCTTGAGAAGCAATGCAACCGTAAACACAGAATCTTATGCATTCTAATAAACGCCCATTCAGAAAAGGAATGGGCTAGGAATGTGTAGACTTTCCAAGATACAATTTATATTGTCCATCATCAGATATAATGTCCCAGACAACAACTGATCTGACATCATATTCTTTAAGTAGCAACGGATGCTTTCAACTGGTTGGATAACAGAAATATTGTTCCATTCCCAATCTTTTGACGTTATTGTATTACAAAGTCTCTGTGGTAACAACGGATTTTCAAAAGTTAATTTTTGTAGAGTGGAGAGAGAAGGGGTAAAGGTATTTATGGGGGGGGTCATAAACCGGTGGGGGGGAAAGACACGGCCTCCCTCCCTAGTCCCCGTACGGCATATCTCCCTCCCTCCCTCCCTCCCTAGTCCCCGTACGGCATATCTCCCTCCCTCCCTCCCTCCCTAGTCCCCGTACGGCATATCTCCCTCCCTCCCTCCCTAGTCCCCGTACGGCATATCTCCCTCCCTCCCTCCCTCCCTAGTCCCCGTACGGCATATCTCCCTCCCTCCCTCCCTCCCTCCCTAGTCCCCGTACGGCATATCTCCCTCCCTCCCTCCCTCCCTAGTCCCCGTACGGCATATCTCCCTCCCTCCCTCCCTCCCTAGTCCCCGTACGGCATATCTCCCTCCCTCCCTCCCTCCCTAGTCCCCGTACGGCATATCTCCCTCCCTCCCTCCCTCCCTCCCTAGTCCCCGTACGGCATATCTCCCTCCCTCCCTCCCTCCCTCCCTAGTCCCCGTACGGCATATCTCCCTCCCTCCCTCCCTAGTCCCCGTACGGCATATCTCCCTCCCTCCCTCCCCCGTACGGCATATCTCCCTCCCTCCCTCCCTCCCTCCCTAGTCCCCGTACGGCATATCTCCCTCCCTCCCTCCCTCCCTCCCTCCCTCCCTAGTCCCCGTACGGCATATCTCCCTCCCTCCCTCCCTCCCTCCCTAGTCCCCGTACGGCATATCTCCCTCCCTCCCTCCCTAGTCCCCGTACGGCATATCTCCCTCCCTCCCTCCCTCCCTCCCTCCCTAGTCCCCGTACGGCATATCTCCCTCCCTCCCTCCCTCCCTCCCTCCCTAGTCCCCGTACGGCATATCTCCCTCCCTCCCTCCCTCCCTCCCTCCCTAGTCCCCGTACGGCATATCTCCCTCCCTCCCTCCCTCCCTCCCTAGTCCCCGTACGGCATATCTCCCTCCCTCCCTCCCTCCCTAGTCCCCGTACGGCATATCTCCCTCCCTCCCTCCCTCCCTAGTCCCCGTACGGCATATCTCCCTCCCTCCCTCCCTCCCTAGTCCCCGTACGGCATATCTCCCTCCCTCCCTCCCTCCCTAGTCCCCGTACGGCATATCTCCCTCCCTCCCTCCCTCCCTAGTCCCCGTACGGCATATCTCCCTCCCTCCCTCCCTCCCTAGTCCCCGTACGGCATATCTCCCTCCCTCCCTCCCTCCCTAGTCCCCGTACGGCATATCTCCCTCCCTCCCTCCCTCCCTAGTCCCCGTACGGCATATCTCCCTCCCTCCCTCCCTCCCTAGTCCCCGTACGGCATATCTCCCTCCCTCCCTCCCTCCCTAGTCCCCGTACGGCATATCTCCCTCCCTCCCTCCCTCCCTAGTCCCCGTACGGCATATCTCCCTCCCCTCCCTCCCTAGTCCCCCGTACGGCATATCTCCCTCCCTCCCTCCCTCCCTAGTCCCCGTACGGCATATCTCCCTCCCTCCCTCCCTCCCTAGTCCCCGTACGGCATATCTCCCTCCCTCCCTCCCTCCCTAGTCCCCGTACGGCATATCTCCCTCCCTCCCTCCCTCCCTCCCTAGTCCCCGTACGGCATATCTCCCTCCCTCCCTCCCTCCCTAGTCCCCGTACGGCATATCTCCCTCCCTCCCTCCCTCCCTAGTCCCCGTACGGCATATCTCCCTCCCTCCCTCCCTCCCTCCCTAGTCCCCGTACGGCATATCTCCCTCCCTCCCTCCCTCCCTCCCTAGTCCCCGTACGGCATATCTCCCTCCCTCCCTCCCTCGTCCCCGTACGGCATATCTCCCTCCCTCCCTCCCTCCCTAGTCCCCGTACGGCATATCTCCCTCCCTCCCTCCCTAGTCCCCGTACGGCATATCTCCCTCCCTCCCTCCCTAGTCCCCGTACGGCATATCTCCCTCCCTCCCTCCCTCCCTAGTCCCCGTACGGCATATCTCCCTCCCTCCCTCCCTCCCTAGTCCCCGTACGGCATATCTCCCTCCCTCCCTAGTCCCCGTACGGCATATCTCCCTCCCTCCCTCCCTCCCTAGTCCCCGTACGGCATATCTCCCTCCCTCCCTAGTCCCCGTACGGCATATCTCCCTCCCTCCCTCCCTCCCTAGTCCCCGTACGGCATATCTCCCTCCCTCCCTAGTCCCCGTACGGCATATCTCCCTCCCTCCCTAGTCCCCGTACGGCATATCTCCCTCCCTCCCTCCCTCCCTCCCTAGTCCCCGTACGGCATATCTCCCTGCTCCCCGTACGGCATATCTCCCTGCTCCCCGTAGGGCATATCTCCCTGCTCCCCGTAGGGCATATCTCCCTGCTCCCCGTAGGGCATATCTCCCTGCTCCCCGTAGGGCATATCTCCCTGCTCCCCGTAGGGCATATCTCCCTGCTCCCCGTAGGGCATATCTCCCTGCTCCCCGTAGGGCATATCTCCCTGCTCCCCGTAGGGCATATCTCCCTGCTCCCCGTACGGCATATCTCCCTGCTCCTCGTACGGCATATCTCCCTGCTCCTCGTACGGCATATCTCCCTGCTCCTCGTACGGCATATCTCCCTGCTCCTCGTACGGCACATCTCCCTGCTCCTCGTACGGCACATCTCCCTGCTCCTCGTACGGCATATCTCCCTGCTCCTCGTACGGCATATCTCCCTGCTCCTCGTACGGCATATCTCCCTGCTCCTCGTACGGCATATCTCCCTGCTCCTCGTACGGCATATCTCCCTGCTCCTCGTACGGCATATCTCCCTGCTCCTCGTACGGCATATCTCCCTGCTCCTCGTACGGCATATCTCCCTGCTCCTCGGTACGGCATATCTCCCTAGTCCTCATACGGCATATCAGGATGAGCCTGCAGGAAGGGTACCACATGAGGAGGATGTCTTCCCTGTATCGCACAGCGTTGAGATTGCCTGCAGTGACAACAAACGCAGTCCGATGATGCTTTGACACTGTCCTAGACGGACTCTCTACCTCCAAATCGATCCTGCTCCAGAGTACAGGCCTTCGACGACAAACACGAAACCGACCATTACCCTAGGAGAGACAAAATCGCGACTCGTCAGTGAACAGCACTTTTTGCCAGTCCTGTCTGGTCCAGCGACGGTGCGTTTGTGCCCATAGGTGACGTTGTTGCCGGTGATATCTGGTGAGGATCTGTTTTACAACAGGCCTAAAAGTCTAGGCTCTCTCAGCCTATTGCGGACACTCTGAGCACTGATGGAGGGATTGTGCATTCCTGGTGTAACTCGGGCAGTTGTTGTTGCCATCCTGTACCTGTCCCGCTGGTGTGATGTTCGGATGTACCGATCCTGTGCAGGTGTTGTTACACGTGGTCTGCCACTGCGAGGACGATCAGCTGTCCATCCTGTCTCCCTGTAGCGCTGTCTTAGGAGTCTCACAGGACAGACAATGCAATTTTTTGCCCTGACCACATCTGCAGTCCTCATGCCTCCTTGCAGCATGCCTAAGTTTGCTTGAAGAAATCAACTGTGGGAGCAATTATTAGGAAATGGAAGACATACAAGACCACTGATAATCTCCCTCGATCTGGGGCTCCACGCAAGATCTCACCCCGTGGGGTCAAAATGATCACAAGAACGGTGAGCAAAAATCCTAGAACCACACGGGGGGACCTAGTGAATGACCTGCAGAGAGCTGGGACCAAAGTAACAAAGCCTACCATCAGTAACACACTACGCCGCCAGGGACTCAAATCCTGCAGTGCCAGACGTGTCCCCCTGCTTAAGCCAGTACATGTCCAGGCCCGTCTGAAGTTTGCTAGAGAGCATTTGGATGATCCAGAAGAAGATTGGGAGAATGTCATATGGTCAGTTGAAACCAAAATATAACTTTTTGGTAAAAACTCAACTTGTCGTGTTTGGAGGACAAAGAATGCTGAGTTGCATCCAAAGAACACCATACCTACTATGAAGCATGGGGGTGGAAAATGCATGCTTTGGGGCTGTTTTTATGCAAAGGGACCAGGACGACTGATCCATGTAAAGGAAAAAATGAATGGGGCCATGTATTGTGATATTTTGAGTGAAAACCTCCTTCCATCAGCAAGGGCATTGAAGATGAAACGTGGCTGGGTCTTTCAGCATGACAATGATCCCAAACACACCGCCTAGGCAACGAAGGAGTGGCTTCGTAAGAAGCATTTCAAGGTCCTGGAGTGGCCTAGCAAGTCTCCAGATCTCAACCCCATAGAAAATCATGGTAGGGAGTTGAAAGTCTGTGTTGCCCAGCAACAGCCCCAAAACATCACTGCTCTAGAGATCTGCATGGAGGAATGGACCAAAATACCAGCAGCAGTGTGTGAAAACCTTGTGAAGACTTACAGAAATTTTTGACCTCTGTCATTGCCAACAAAGGGTATGTAACAAAGTATTGAGAAACTTTTGTTATTGACCAAATACTTATTTTCCACCATAATTTGCAAATAAATTCATAAAAATCCTACAATGTGATTTTCTGGAAAGTGTACCTATGATGAAAATTACAGGCCTCTCTCATCTTTTTAAGTGGGAGAACTTGCACAATTGGTGGCTGACTAAATACTTTTTTGCCCCACTGTATATATCTAGTCCTCACGCCGTG
>NC_034191.2:14399985-14684985 GCF_002021735.2 Oncorhynchus kisutch | reverse complement strand
AGCCAAAGAGGCATCCACCCGCCCTTAGACTCAATCACTGACAAGCCTTTATGGAGCAGCACTGGGCCAGCCAGGGGAGCAGGGAGCCTGAAAGTCATGTGCACAGGGAGAGTTAGGGCTAGGTGAGCAGGGAGCCTGCAAGCCATGTGCACAGGGAGAGTTAGGGCTAGGTGAGCAGGGAGCCTGCAAGTCATGTGCACAGGGAGAGTTAGGGCTAGGTGAGCAGGGAGCCTGCAAGCCATGTGCACAGGGAGAGTTAGGGCTAGGTGAGCAGGGAGCCTGCAAGCCATGTGCACAGGGAGAGTTAGGGCTAGGTGAGCAGGGAGCCTGCAAGCCATGTGCACAGGGAGAGTTAGGGCTAGGTGAGCAGGGAGCCTGCAAGTCATGTGCACAGGGAGAGTTAGGGCTAGGTGAGCAGGGAGCCTGCAAGCCATGTGCACAGGGAGAGTTAGGGCTAGGTGAGCAGGGGGCCTGCAAGCCATGTGCACAGGGAGAGTTAGGGATGTATATGGGGCCATGTGACATCTGTGTGGTTATCTTTCCTGATCAGGCAGGCATGAGGGCTGACCTGGTTTGACCTCCACTGGGACTTGACAACAAGATAACAGACCTCCAGAGAAACCCTACAGATGAAATGATCATTCTAAATCCTGTGAAGAACTAGGCCATGGTTTAGGGTGCAATATGCCCTGTCTACAGTCAGGAGCGGTGAATCTAATCCTTACTTGATATGAAAACATTCTGATCCATCATGCCTACGAAGAGAGCAGACACACACACACACACACACACACACACACAAGCTCTTCGTAGGCATGGAGGGAGCCATCTCAGGCCCTTTCTCTAGTCATATCTTGAGAACTGAAATCAGATAAAGGAGTGACTATTGCTTCCTCCAGCAGACTAGAGTTTTCTCAGGAGACCATAGTGATCGTAGTAGAATGAAGAGTACACAACATGAGCCCTCTGCTCAGCTGCCCTGTGTGGGCCGACCGCTCCTTCTTTTCCTGCCATTTCCCTGATGGGCAAAGAGCTGAGTGGGAGTTATGCCTACTGATAGCATTCTGCATCTGATCCATCTAAATGTTTAGCTGGCTCCCTAGAATATAGAGTGGTTAACAGGGTTCAGTCAAGTCTCCCCTCTCTGGAATTAATCTACAGGATCATGTTACTGGCCTCAACCACACCTTGTTTCCCAACAAGTACCCCGCTAGAATAATTCCCCCTCTCTCATCCACATGCATTTGTTCTCCACACCTGTCCCTCCCCAAAGTGGTACAGTCCAGTACCTGGTCCAGCTCCTCCTCGGCGTATTTCTGCCGACTCAGCTCGTTCTCGGTGCCCTCGCGGAGCTCCTTCAGCCGCTGGGCCTCCTGCTTGGCACAGTTGATCTCATCCCTCAGCTTCTGTTCCAGGTTCACCTTCTCCACCTCTACTGTACGGTGCTCCTCCTGGGCTATCTGCAGCCTGAGAGCGAGAGAATCTTTTACTATCTCATCCTGGAATATACAAGGTCTGAGGTCATCTGCCTTTGGCCTAAAGAGCAGGAGCCCAGACTTAAAGATATTGGAAATACAGACATTGTTATCCTACAAGAAACATGTTATAGAGGAGACGGACCCACTGGTTGGCCTCTAGGTTACAAAGGTGGTAGTCCCATCCACCAAACTACCAGGTGTGAAACAGGGAAGAGACTCAGGAGGTATGCTAATTTGGTATAGAGCAGACTATACGTACTTTTTGGAGAAATGTCCTCTGGTCTGATGAAACAAAAATAGAACTGTTTGGCCATAATGACCATCGTTATGTTTGGAGGAAAAAGGGGGAGGCTTGCAAGCCAAAGAATACCATCCCAACCGTGAAGCACGGGTGTGGCAGCATCACATTGTGGGGGTGCTTTGCATCTGGAGTAGCCATCACAAAGCCCTGACCTCAATCCCATAGACAATTTGTTGGCAGAACTGAAAAAGCAATTATTTGTGACCTGTTGCCACAAGAAATGAGCAACCAGCGAAGGACAAACACCGTTGTAAATACACCCATATTTATTTTTCCTTTTGTATTTGCACATCGTTATAACACGTCTCTATTACTTTGAAACTTGTGAGTGTAATGATACCTGTACATTTTTCATTGTTTATTTAACTTTTGTATATTATCTATTTCACTTGCTTTGGCAATGTAAACATATTTCCCATGCCAATAATGCACCTTGAATTGAGCGAGAGCGCGAGAGAGAGAAAAAAGAGAAAGAGAATCAGACAAGGAAAAGCATGAGATGTGATCTGTTCTTTTCCTGATCACATGGCATGACCAGGAAGAATTTTGGGACCTTATTACAGGTGCTCATAATCAGTGACTCATCAGGGGCAAACAATAGAAGTGCCTGTATAATTTTACTACTAGATTCCAGGTAGCCTGGCATGTCCACATAGTATCCTCCAACCAGCTGTCCTTGGACCTTGTTGCTCCTTGCTATAAAGAATGACCACTATAGAGCCCAAGGAAGCCAGGGATCCATCATTTCTGATATATATGCTACATGTAGTTGAGATTCCCTGGGCAGAGATAAAGACATGGTTTGTTTTACAGGCAGGGTCCGGTTTCAAGCGCTAACTACAGTAGGGGGAAGTACACTGACTGTAGCAGCCTGTTGCCTTGTAACTACATCAACCAGTTGAGCACTAGTCTGTAGTTCCGGACTGTAAGCCTATCACAGGAATTCAGAGAACTTCCACGCTTTACATTTTACACATAACTCACCAGATATTCTTGAAAAACAACATAAATACGTTATTCAGTGAAACTAAAGCAGAGAGCACAGATCATACAGTCAAGCGAGTGTCTTCTCCAAAGGTCTTAGTACTTTTATATATACATATATACACAGTGCCTTGCGAAAGTATTCGGCCCCCTTGAACTTTGCGACCTTTTGCCACATTTCAGGCTTCAAACATAAAGATATAAAACTGTATTTTTTTGTGAAGAATCAACAACAAGTGGGACACAATCATGAAGTGGAACGACATTTATTGGATATTTCAAACTTTTTTAACAAATCAAAAACGGAAAAATTGGGGGTGCAAAATTATTCGCTTGAAGTCATAAACAGCAGCACTGCTGGCAAAATGCACAAAAGTGCTGTTTGAATGAATGCTTATGAGCCTGCAGGTGCCTACCATCGCTCAGTCAGACTGCTCTATCAAATCATAGACTTAATTATAATAACACACAGAAATACGAGCCTTTGGTCATTAATATGATCAAATCTGGAAACTATCATCTCGAAAACAAAACATTTATTCTTTCAGTGAAATAAGGAACCGTTTCGTATTTTATCAAATGGGTGGCAACCCAAAGTCTAAATATTGCTGTTACATTGCACAACCTTCAATGTTATGTCATAATTATGTAAAATTCGGTCTTCACACAGTTTGCAACGAGCCATTCGGCCCAAACTGTTGCATATACCCAGACTCTGCTTGCACTGAACGCAAGAGAAGTGACATAATTTCCCTAGTTAATATTGCTGCTAACATGAATCTCTTTTAACTAAATAGGCAGGTTTAAAAAAAGATATACTTCTGTGTATTGTTTAAGAAAGGCATTGATGTTTATGGTTAAGTACATTTGTGAAACGATGGTGCTTTTTTCATGAATGCGCTTTTCTTAAATCATCCCCCTTTTGGCAAAGTTGAAGTAGGCTGTGATTCGATGATAAATTAACAGGCACCACATTGATTATATGCAACGCAGGACAAGCTAGTTAACCTAGTAATATTATCAACCATGTGTAGTTAACTAGTGATTACGTGAACAGTGATTGTTTTTTATAAAATAAGTTTAATGCTAGCTAGCAACTTACCGTGGCTCCATGCAACCACAAGGTCCTTTTGACGCTACACTCGCGTAACAGGTGGTCAGCATTAGAGGTCGACTGATTAATCGGAATGGCCGATTAATTAGGGCCGATTTCAAGTTTTCATAACAATCGGAAATCAGTAATTTTGGACGACAATTTTTTTTTTACAACATTATTTAATCTTTATTTAACTAGGCAAGTCAGTTAAGAACACATTCTTACTTTCAATGAAGGCCTAGGAACGGTGGGTTAACTGCCTTGTTCAGGGGTAGAACGACAGATTTTTACCTTGTCAGCTCAGGGATTCAATCTTGCGACCTTACGGTTAACTAGTCCAACGCTCTAACCACCTGCCTCACGAGGAGCCCATCTCAAATTAAATCAAATTTTATTTGTCACATACACATGGTTAGCAGATGTTAATGCGAGTGTAGCGAAATGCTTGTGCTTCTAGTTCCGACAATGCAGTAATAACGAACAAGTAATCTAACTAACAATTCCCAAAAAACTACTGTCTTATACACAGTGTAAGGGGATAAGGAATATGTACATAAGGATATATGAATGAGTGATGGTACAAAGCAGCATAGGCAAGATACAGTAGATGATATCGAGTACAGTATAACATATGAGATGAGTATGTAAACAAAGTGGCATAGTTAAAGTGGCTAGTGATACATGTATTACATAAGGATGCAGTCAATGATAGAGTACAGTATATACATATGCATATGAGATGAATAATGTAGGGTAAGTAACATTATATAAGGTAGCATTGTTTAAAGTGGCTAGTGATATATTTACATAATTTCCCATCAATTCCCATTATTAAAGTGGCTGGAGTTGAGTCAGTGTCATTGACAGTGTGTTGGCAGCAGCCACTCAAATGTTAATGGTGGCTGTTTAACAGTCTGATGGCCTTGAGATAGAAGCTGTTTTTCAGTCTCTCGGTCCCAGCTTTGATGCACCTGTACTGACCTCGCCTTCTGGATGACAGCGGGGTGAACAGGCAGTGGCTCGGGTGGTTGATGTCCTTGATGATCTTTATGGCCTTCCTGTAGCATCGGGTGGTGTAGGTGTCCTGGAGGGCAGGTAGTTTGCCCCCGGTGATGCGTTGTGCAGACCTCACTACCCTCTGGATAGCCTTACGGTTGAGGGCGGTGCAGTTTCCATACCAGGCGGTGATACACCCCGCCAGGATGCTCTCGATTGTGCATCTGTAGAAGTTTGTGAGTGCTTTTGGTGACAAGCCGAATTTCTTCAGCCTCCTGAGGTTGAAGAGGCGCTGCTGCGCCTTCTTCACGATGCCGTCTGTGTGAGTGGACCAATTCAGTTTGTCTGTGATGTGTATGCCAAGGAACTTAAAACTTGCTACCATCTCCACTACTGCTCCATCGATGTGGATAGGGGGGTGTTCCCTCTGCTGTTTTGTTAAGTCCACAATCATCTCCTTAGTTTTGTTGACGTTGAGTGTGAGGTTATTTTCCTGACACTGTTATGCGAATGCAGTAAGAAGCCAAGGTAAGTTGCTAGCTAGCATTAACCTCTCTAGGGTATGTGGGACGTTAGCGTCCCACCTGGCCAACATCCAGTGAGATTGCAGAGCTCCAAATTCAAATACAGAAATACTCATTATAAAAATTCAGAAAACAAAACATATTTTACATAGGTTAAAAGATTAACTTCTTGTGAATCCAACCACTGTGTCAGATTTACAAAATGCTTTACGGCGAAAGCATACCTTACGATTATTTGAGAACATAGCCCAGCAGACAAATCATTACAAACAGTAACCAGCCAAGTAGAAGAGTTACACAAGTCAGAAATAGAGATAAAATGGATCCCTTAACCTTGATGATCTTCATATGGTTGCACTCAGAAGACATTCATTTACTCAATAAATGTTCCTTTTGTTTTGTTCACACATTTTCTTCAGTGATCCACCGGCCCAAACGCAGTCAAAACAGGCACACAAAAAAAATCAAAATTGTATCCGTAAAGTTCATAGAAACATGTCAAACGATGTTTATATTCAAGCCTCAGGTTGTTTTTAGCCTAAATAAATCGATAATATTTCAACCAGACAATAACGTGGTCAACATAAAAGGTAAACAAGAAAGGCACTCTCTCAGTCGCGTGCATGAAAAAGCTCTGTGACACTGCAGGGTCCACTCATTCAGACTGCTCTTACACATTTTTCAGAATACAAGCCTGAAACAATTTCTAAAGACTGTTGACATCTAGTGGAAGGCATAGGAACTGCGATTTTAGTCCTAAGTCAAAGGATACTGTAATGGCATTGAATAGAAAACTACAAAACCCCCCAAAAACAACTTCCTGAATGGATTTCTCTCAGGTTTTTGCCTGCCAAATCAGTTCTGTTATACTCACAGACACTATTTTAACAGTTTTGGAAACTTTAGAGTGTTTTCTATCCAAATCTACCATATGCATATCATATCTTCTGGGCCCGAGTAGCAGGCCATTTAATTTAGGCATGCTTTCCAAAATTCCGAATGCTGCCCCCTACCCTAGAGAAGTTCAACTTAATCAATCATAATCACTAGTTGTAACTACACATAGTTGATGATATTACTAGTTTATCTAGCGTGTCCTGTGTTGCATATAATCGATGCAGTGGGCATTCGCGAAAAAGGACTGTCGTTGCGCCAACGTGTACCTAACAATAAACACCAATGCCTTTCTTAAAATCAATACACAGAAGTATATATCTTTAAACCTGCATATTTAGCTAAAAGAAAGCCAGGTTAGTAGGCAATATTAACCAGGTGAAATTGTGTCATTTCTCTTGCATTCATTGCACGCAGAGTCAAGGTATATGCAACAGTTTGGGCCCCCTGGCTCATTGCGAACTAATTTGCTGGTTCCTGGTTCGGAACGGTTCCGTATTTCACTGAAAGAATAAACGTCTTGTTTTCGAGATGATAGTTTCCAGATTTGATCATATTAATGACCAAAGGCTCGTATTTCTGTGTGTTATTATAATTAAGTCTATGATTTGATAGAGCAGTCTGACTGAGCGATGGTAGGCACCTGCAGGCTCATAAGCATTCATTCAAACAGCACTTTTGTGCATTTTGCCAGCAGTGCTGCTGTTTATGACTTCAAGCCTATCAACTCCCGAGATTAGGCTGGTGTAATGTGAAATGGCTAGCTAGTTAGCGGGGTGCGTGCTAATAGCGTTTCAAACGTCACTCGCTCTGATACTTGGAGTAGTTGTTCCCCTTGCTCTGCATGGGTAACGCTGCTTCGAGGGTGGCTGTTGTCGTTGTGTTCCTGGTTCGAGCCCAGGTAGGAGTGAGGAGAGGGACGGAAGCTATACTGTTACACTGGCAATACTAAAGTGCCTATAAGAACATCCAAAGGTATATGAAATACAAATGGTAGAGCGAGAAATAGTCCTATAATTCCTATAATAACTACAACCTAAAACTTCTTACCTGGGAATATTTAAGACTCATGTTAAAAGGAACCACCAGCTTTCATATGTTCTGATGTTCTGAGCAAGGAACTGAAACGTTAGCTTTCTTACATGGCACATATTGCACTTTTACTTTCTTCTCCAACACTTTTGTTTTTGCATTATTTAAACCAAATTGAACATGTTTCATTATTTATTTGAGGCTAAATTGCTTTTATTGATGTATTATATTAAGTTAAAATAAGGGTTCATTCAGTATTGTTGTAATTGTCATTTTTACAAATAATTTTGTTTATTTTAAATTATTATAAAAAAAATTAAATCGGGCGATTAAATCGGTATCTGCTTTTTTTGTCCTCCAATAATCGGTATCGGTGTTGAAAAATCATAATCAGTCGACCTCTAGTCAGCCTGCCACGCAGTTTCCTCGTGGATTGCAATGTAATCGGCGTCCAAAAAGGCCAATTACCGATTGTTATGAAAACTTGAAAATCGGCCCCAATTTATCGGCCTTACCGATTCATCGGGTGACCTCTGGTATGTACATGTAAATAGAGTTAATGAAAGTGACTACTTTATACTACTTGCTCTGTAGACAATGCCATTGGCTAAACACCAGCCTTATAGTAGGCTAAGAATGTGAGTGAGGGGCTGCAAAGATAGCATGAGGGGCTTGCATCTTACAGTATGTGGCTGAAAACAATGGCTAATGTGTAGAGGGCAGAGGACCTTGGGCAGCTGTCACAGTACTGAATGATGTCAAGGCCAGGCCAGGCCAGGGCCCCAGTGGTGACAGAGCCCAGTACTCTATGGCCGTTGTGTATTGGGATCATGGTGCTCTTTTTCTGCCACATGTCCCCAGTGCCTCAGACATGACTATATAAATGACCAACAAGGAGCCCATTTGTGGGATGGGTGGCTGTGTCATGCTGGGTTAGTACGTGTCACGTCACGCCATCCTGTGAGGTCGGTCACAAGACCACAGTTCAAACACACAGAGGGCCCACTGGGAGAAATAGGACTATAGATATTCATGTAAAATCTACAAGGACACTGCTTTAGCTTGTACACAGCCTAGCTTGCAATGTTCTAAAAGGGGTCACAGCATATGTATGAGATTATCAATATCTGATGAGAATTGGTACATTGAAATTATGAACAGCATTTCAATTAATATAAATGAACCTGAATCCATGAAATACCCGCATGAGTTAAAAAAAGACATCAGTAATTTTGAGAGCAGGTTTTACATGGCGAATTAAGGTTGAGATGAGAAAGGAGGCAGGAAGTGTAATGCTGTTTTACATCACCAGAGAGCAGCCTCATCCCACCAGAGGAAGAGGAGAAGGCAGAGGGCTGCAGTCATGAGTAGCCTGAAGTATCACCCCGAATTCAATTCCGCTGCTCTATTGAATCCGCCATCCGACAAGTTGTTTGTGTGACTTCATTTCAAAATGACGGGGCACATTGTACAAAACAAATTCATCAGCGAATGGATCGTCTAACAAATCCAACCAGTCACCATAACAAAGTTGACAATGTCATCATGCAGGTCTGCTCAGACCCAACCCATCGGTTTCTGGGACGAATCAGAACGGTCAGAATTTGTTCGCATTCTAGATATCGTCAGGGGGGGAGGCAAATCCAGACTCATGGTGGAGAAGAAATGTTGGAGTGATGTGGATGGGTAGCCAGGCAACAGTGAAAGGTGATCCGGGGGGCTGAGGATGGAAAATGTGGGCAGTGGGCCCTCCCACTAATGCTCTTGACCCTGACCTCTACCATTCACTAGCCACAGCTTCAGCAGCAACAACAGCAGGGCAGGCACACAACACTGCAGACGCTCAGCCCCACTGCACTGCAGGGTACAAGCAAACAACATCAAAGCCTATATGCAGCACCGGCTCAGTAGCTCCAGGCTGACTGGGCTGTTAGAGATTTGTATGAATAGCATTCCTACGAGTGAGTCTAGTTTTAAATCAATATCATTTATGAGTAACTGGAATACGAGCAGCAGCAGAACGTGGATCAAGTATAGAGCATTCAGAAAATATTCAGACCCCTTGACTTTTTCCACGTTGTTACATTAGTCTTATTCTAAAATGTAATAAATAAAAACAATTCCTCAATCTACACAAAATACCCCATAATGACAAAGGGAAAACAGGTTTTAGACATTTTTGCCAAAAAATATATATATCCAAAACTTATTTACATAAAGTATTCAGACACTTTGCTCTGAGACTCGCAATTGAGCTTAGGTGCATCCTGTTTCCTAACATGTTTCGACAACTTGATTGAAGTCCACCTGTGGTAAATTTAATTGATTAGACATGATTTGGAAAGGCACACACTGGTCTTTGTAAGGTTCCACAGCTGACAGTGCATGTCAGAGCAAAAACTAAGCCACGAAGTTGAAGGAATTGTCGGTAGAGCTCGGAGTCAGGATTGTGTCGAGGCACAGATCTGGGGAAGGTTACCAAAACATTTCTGCAGCATTCAAGGTCCCCAAGAACAAAGTGGCCTCCATCGTTCTTAAATGGAACAAGTTTGGAAACAACAAGATTCTTCTTAGAGCTGGCTGCCCGGCCAAACTGAGCAATCGGGGGAGAAGGGCCTTGGTCAGGGAGGTGACCATGGACAGAACTCCAGAATTCCTCTGTGGAGATGGGAGAAACTTCCAAAAGGACAAGAATCTCTGCAGCACTCCACCAATCAGGCCTTTATGGTAGAGAGGCCAGATGGATTCCACTCCTCAGTAAAAGGCATATGACAGCTGGCTTGGAGTTAGCCAAAAGGCACCTAAAGGACTCTCAGACCATGAGAAACAAAATTCGCTGTTCTGATAAAACCAAGACTGAACTATTTGGCCCAAATGCCAAGCATCACATCTGGATGAAACCTGGCACCATCATCATGCTGTGGGGACGTTTTTTTTAACAGTAGGGACTGGGAGACTAGTCAAGATAGAGGGAAAGATGAACGAAGCAAAGTACAGAGAGATTCTTGATGAAAATCTTCTCCAGAGCACTCAGGATTTCAGACTGGGATGAAGGTTCACCTTTCAACACGACAACGACCCTATGCCAAGACAACGCAGGAGTGGCTTTGGTACAAGTCTCTGAATTTCCTTGAGTGGCCAAGCCCGAGCCCAGACATGAACCCGATCGAACATCTCTGGAGAGACCTGAAAATAGCTGTGCAGCAACGCTCCCAATCCAACCTAACAGAGCTTTAGAGGATCTGCTGAGAAGAATGGGAGAAACTCCTCAAATACAGGTGTGCCAAGCTTGTAGCGTCATAGTCTCGAGTCTTCTAGGGTGTAATCGCTGCCAACGGTGCTTCAACTGAGTAAAGGGTCTGAATACTTATGTAAATAAGGGACGTTTAAAGACACAGAGGACATGACCCCTCTCCCCTTCAGCTCTCAGAGAGCCCCCCAGCAAGGGGTTAGGAAGAAGGGACGGCTACAGACAGAGAGGACATGACCCCTCTCCCCTTCAGCTCCCAGAGAGAGCACAGGAGACACGCCAGCCTGTCCACGTAGTCACACTGAGTCACCCTGTCTTGCATGTTCTCTTCCCCTGCCTCCATTACAGGGCTCACATAGGAGGCATGTTGGCCTGTCCCACCAGTCCCACACAGTCAGTCTGTATGCTCCCATTCACTGTTACAGTAATAAGTGTTTAACAGGAGGGTAGCAAGCATCTCAATGTCAATGCTCTAGTTTGCTGTGGTATAACTGTAGACGAAGGTCTATAACCCCATAGGTAACAAACCACAAAACAGCAACAATACAAAACTGCATGCACATTAGTTAGTATGCATGAGATGTTGCAATCCTCTCTAAAAAAAATATCAATTGGCATTTCACATTGTCATTTAGTGTCAGTGGATGTTCACTAGGTGTTTCAGAGAGTTGCAGCAGAGTAGATGTATATACCCAGCCTCACCTGCATGTCCCACAGCAGCAGGGGGTGAGATGGCGTGAGGAATGGCAGAGATGTTTTACTATCACAGTGAATGAACAAGGAGGGCATGACTAACCCCTGTAACCAACTGACAGGATGTGATATTCAAAGTTCCTGTCTGGGGAGAGAGGGACGTCAATAAAGGCATAACAGGACTCTGTTCCAAGGCCGCTCTCCTCTCAGCACAGCAGAGGACACAGCCCCGGTAACGCTCTCAGCTAGCAGACATCTAGCCACTTATCAAACCAAATGAATAGCAGACATCTAGCCACTTATCAAACCAAATGAATAGCAGACATCTAGCCACTTATCAAACCAAATGAATAGCAGACATCTAGCCACTTATCAAACCAAATGAAAAGCTTATTTTGTCAAATCTTATATGTATATGTAAACGTGACATAGCACATTTTTAAATGGTATTGAAAAACATACCGTCGGTATTTGGAAATAAACAGTTTATATCGTATACCGTGGTATTGCCCAAGCCTAGACTACAGCATTAAAAAGGTGTGGTCAGCAAAGCAGTCTGTCTGCCAAGGGGGAGGAGAATTTGAACCTCCTGCCAAGGGGGAGGAGAATTTGAACCTCCTGCCAAGGGGGAGGAGAATTTGAACCTCCTGCCAAGGGGGAGGAGAATTTGAACCTCCTGCCAAGGGGGAGGAGAATTTGAACCTCCTGCCAAGGGGGAGGAGAATTTGAACCTCCTGCCAAGGGGGAGGAGAATTTGAACCTCCTGCCAAGGGGGAGGAGAATTTGAACCTCCTGCCAAGGGGGAGGAGAATTTGAACCTCCTGCCAAGGGGGAGGAGAATTTGAACCTCCTGCCAAGGGGGAGGAGAATTTGAACCTCCTGCCAAGGGGGAGGAGAATTTGAACCTCCTGCCAAGGGGGAGGAGAATTTGAACCTCCTGCCAAGGGGGAGGAGAATTTGAACCTCCTGCCAAGGGGGAGGAGAATTTGAACCTCCTGCCAGGGGGAGGAGAATTTGAACCTCCTGGCTTGTCGCCATATTCAACAGGAACAATACACCGTGCTGCGAGATATACTCTCTGCTCCACCGTTACAAAACACAAACCCCCCACCAAAGCAGCTGTGAGGTGTACTATAATACTAGTGGGAGACAGACGTGATACTGTAGTGACAGAGGAGGAAGGGGAGTTGAGCTCTAGTGACAGAGCCAGGACAGAGAGAGTACGCCACAGAGGAAGAAGGGGAGTTCAGCTCTGTAGTGACAGAATCAGGACAGAGAGAGGGCCACAGAGGAAGAAGGGGAGTTGAGCTCTGTAGTGACAGAACCAGGATAGAGAGAGAGGGCCACAGAGGAGGAAGGGGAGTTGAGCTCTGTAGTGACAGAACCAGGATAGAGAGAGAGCGCCACAGAGGAAGAAGGGGAGTTCAGCTCTGTAGTGACAGAACCAGGATAGAGAGAGAGGGCCACAGAGGAGTTGAGCTCTGTAGTGACAGAACCAGGATAGAGAGAGAGGGCCACAGAGGAGGAAGGGGAGTTGAGCTCTGTAGTGACAGAACCAGGATAGAGAGAGAGGGCCACAGAGGAGGAAGGGGAGTTGAGCTCTGTAGTGACAGAACCAGGATAGAGAGAGAGCGCCACAGAGGAAGAAGGGGAGTGAGCTCTGTAGTGACAGAACCAGGATAGAGAGAGAGGGCCACAGAGGAGTAAGGGGAGTTGACCTCTGTAGTGACAGAACCAGGACAGTAACTAGCCATATCCTAGCTCAGATTTCAAAAGGTGTTTGCGGAATAATCATAAGAAAATAATTTCCATGGACAGTTGATACCAAGTCCCTCTTGTGATCAGCTGTGAGACTTACTTCAGAGAAACTTCAATGATATTCCATAGAGAACAGTTCCACAATGTGAGGAAAGGATATTTTGCCAACTTGCATAATTACTACAGCAATCTCTAGAATGAGCTCTATATGAGGAACTCAACTGATGGCTTCAGACCAGTTAATCCTTCACTTCCCGTTTCTGTTGTATCTGTGGCTTCAACATGATGCACCTGAAAAACGTATTTAATCTGCCAATTCCTGACCAAATGAACACTGACGGTCCCCAAGTTCTCGTCAAGCCACCACGACGTCAAGCCACCACGACGTCAAGCCACCACGACGTCAAGCCAGTGGATAATGACATCATTCAGAGTCACTACTTCTATGGGCCTGCTTCTTCGGGTACAGTGGTTGAAGGGAAAGACAAACTCACTTCTTCTGCAGATCATGCAGGCTCTGCTCAGCCCTCTGTAGTCCATCCAGGTCCGTCATCATCTTCTTCATGTGGTCCTTGGAGTAACGGTTCTGGATGTAGGCGAACCAGCAGCCTCCAATGCCGATCACTATGGACACCACCAGCATGAAGTCCTTCAGGTGGTTATGAGTGTTCACTGGGGAGAGAGAGAAGTGTTAGGTTAAACAGTATACTTCAGGATTTTGGCAATGAAGACCTTTATGTCCTTCCCCTAGCGTTAGCGCAAAGATTGTACGTTTATGGTAACAGCTAGTATGCTAGCAGATACCATAGGCTTCCAGTCATTGCGCTAACGCTATTTAACATTGGCTCGCGAAACTCTCTTTAACCTACTTTATACTGGATGCAGAGACATAAAAATAGTACATATCGATTTTGGATCGTCCCTTCATCCAACAAAACTCATTGGTGGTGAACTAATGTTGTGAAAGTGTGTGAAACGGAATGAACTCAAGTCATGGCAACATTATGACAGAGGACATTCACACCTCTCTACACGGGCCGAACCCCTCGCCTCCAGAGGACAGGAAGGGCAAGACAGAGGTTGCCGGGGCTTTGATTCGTCGCCTCGTGTAAATAGTGTGTTAATCTGCCTTTACCTTGGTCTTTTAGCCTGGTGCCTCCTCAACGCATCCCAACTACTACCGCACATCTCTCTTGGAGAGACCCCGGCAACCTCGGTCTTGCCCTTCCTGTCCTCTGGAGGCGAGGGGTTCGGCCCGTGTAGAGAGGTGTGAATGTCCTCGGTCATAATGTTGCCATCCTAATGGATTCAGAACAGTCCCATTCCTCACAGTCACTGCCAGCACGCCAACCAGGCAGGCAGCAACTAACACTCATGTAAAATCAGCCAAGAGGCCTTAGACGTGATCCATCCATCATCCTTAAAGAACAGACAGATGAAGACTACAAAGGCCATTCTCTTAAAGCTGTGAAGGCTGAGACGTCGTAGGGCCTTATATAAAGGGACAAGCTCTGAGGTAACACATGATCTCTTAGCAAGCACAGCACTTATGTCCTGGAGTGAAACAAAAGAGGAAGTGGAGTGTCAGCTAAAGCCTGGGCCTGGCATCTCTTTATACAGGCGCATAGAGGGCGTGCCAACTTACAAACAAGCCTTACACACTAAGCTCTCTCGGCTGGCTGTTATTGACAAGGAACAAAAGACCTCCCTTCGCCTCACAGAAAAACAACCTCCACGCTGACACCGACATAGGTTATTGATGTAGAGTAATGATGCATGGTAATGTGCTCATTAGGCCAGCAATGTTTTCTTGCCCTCTGTCATCAGTCAAGAGCTGTGTGTGTGGGCTCTCGTAGCCTCGTCTACACAATCCAGTACAAACACAGTTGGCCATTAACAGCAGAACTTGGCCGGATAGTGAAGAACATTTATGACTAGACTGGTGTCAGAGCAGTATTACAGAAACAAGGTGAACCACATGACAGTGGCCTAGCCCTTTCCCTTATAAAGCTCTAGGGCAGGGGTCCCCAATTACACTCAGCCCTGGGACGATTTTTCCTTGAGCAGATGTTCGGGGACCGGAACATAGTTCTAAATCATTTGTACGCTGCAAATTTACCACTATAATCCAAAACAGATATAGTATTTGATCAAAACTGAACTATTTCAAACCTTGATTACAATGGGATACAATCACATATCCCTCTATTTAATACCTGGGAACAGATTTTCCTAAATTAAAAATCACTATGCTGATTTGATGTTGATTTTACAGTGTTATCTCCAACACACAGAAGAGATAACATGGTTTCTAATATTATTATTATCTAATATACATCAGGCCAATCATCCGTTCCCTCCCGCAGGAAAACAACTCCCTCTCGCATTGCTTTCAGCATTGCTTTCAGCATCTTCTCTATCAATTTGTCTTGGGTCTGCAGCATTAGAATCCTACTCTTCGTCTGTGGAAGACCAGACAGAGAAATATCTGATCCCTATGGACATCCTCTACTAAATAATTTGTATCTCCTGTTGCTACAGTTCAATTACTGGTCGTTGAATAGAACCAGTTCAACACACACAAACAGGCACAGCTAACTGCCAGAATAAAACGGGTAACTGCCAGAATAAAACGGGTAACTGTAACTGCCAGAATAAAACGGGTAACTGCCAGAATAAAACGGGTAACTGTAACTGCCAGAATAAAACGGGTAACTGTAACTGCCAGAATAAAACGGGTAACTGTAACGGCCAGAATAAAACGGGTAACTGTAACGGCCAGAATAAAACGGGTAACTGTAACTGCCAGAATAAGGAAACCCTTCGTAAATGAGGGATACAAAGTATATTGAAAGCAAGTGTGGTTCCTGAGTTAAATAAGCAGTTAACATTACATTATGCTTAGGGTCATGTATATAAATGCCCAGTTCCCATTATTTTGGCTACTATGGATAGAAGAGATCTCAGAGACTTTGAAAGACTGGTCTCATTAAGGTGTGTGTGTGTCTCAGTCACCAGATCTCAACACAATCGAACACTTATGGGAGATTTTGGAGCGACGCCTGAGACAGTTTTCCACCAACAAAACACCAAATGATGGAATTTTTGGAAGATACCCGTAGGTCTTTTCCTCTAGCTAACACAATCCATTAGCCTTTTCTGTCTGAAAACACGTTGCTGATTAGCAGGAATGTTGGCTAGAAAATCCAAAGTGACATGCCTAACTGACCATTAGACTGGGAACGACATGGCTCAAACCGGTCTTTCTCGGTTCTCCTTCAGGTGAACAGTCCAGTTGCATCTAATAGGTTGTGAAAAAGGCAGGGGAATGGGTCCACTTTGATAAATGCGTCAGCCATTAAGAGAAGGACAAGTGTCCATTTTTGATGGGGCCCATTGTGAAAGGTGTCTTGAAGTGCTGCTGCTGTGCACAGCCAGTCTGTGGGACGATCAGCAGGACCTGTGGCTTTAGGCTCAGGCTGTCATCTCCAGACGACCTCCTCTCTTCCTCCAGCTGAGACTCTTCACTAAACACACACACAATGATACATGCCAGACACAGATCCCTAACTCTCCCTTATCCTGCTGCAACCTTTCTATAAAACAACCCAAATTCTCCCCCTCCCCCTGCCTCTTTCCCCTAACACCCCCCCCCCCAGACTCTTTCTTCCCCCTCTCTGCACAGTGTCCTCTTCTTTCTCTATTATGGAGAGCAGAGCAGACAGAACTTCAAGGCCAGAGGAAGGACTAAGGCTCATTCATATTCTGGTTTCCTTACATAATCTGACCAGGGATTCTTGATCTACACCTAAAAATATACAATTATTATATTTTTCACAGACCTGAAAGGTGGTCTCCTGATGTGGTTTAAGCCTCGTTGTAGTTAGAAAAAGAACAACATTGGATGTTCTATTTTTAATTTATTTTAAGTGTGATTTTGAGAGAAAAAAAACTGAAAATAAATACTATAGAAATGTTAAAAAACTGGGGGAAAACTGAGAAAACGGAATCAAAAAAACACAGACGCACAATTCAGTCCCAGTCAACATCTTATTTTCCCAAATTGGTGTTTGTTGACTATTTTTGTGAAGACATCTGGTCCCCACAAGTATAGTGAAACACACGTGCACACACACACTGCAGCCCCAGAATGTGAGCCATCAGGTTCTCCTTCCCTCCCCTGGGCTAACCCACTGGTACGATTCCCAGGAACCACCTCGTCTGGTGGTGACATGACATCAGCAGGTTCTCCAAAGCCCCAGGGCCAGTCTGACGGGGAATGACCAACAAAATGCCATACATTTCCAGTAGGTAAACAACATCGGGGGAAACTGGTGCCCAACCACTGATACAGCAGCAGCCTCTGGGGACTAGAGGCTGTTACAACATGAAGTATGTCACTGTGAGATAGCTGTCAGGAACAAACTGCTGCGTGTTTCCTGCTTCACCAGGCCCAGGGTTGCTGTGGAAACGACTAATCATGATCCACATAACTACAACGGACATGTTCTGTTTCCTGTCCTGTCTAACAGCTTTCACACAGTGCAGGTGCTTTTAACTCCATAACTGGTAGGACTTAGTGCCAGGTTGGGACATGCACCTCGTTAATGAAAGTGCGCACAAGCAAGAGACCGTTGTTTTAGTTAGCAATGTTCTGGTATCACTCATGTGATTGCAGAGTTGGCAAAACAAATGGCCACTGGATTGAGGAAAATAATCCTGATCTCATTCTGCCAGGTAGGCTACTTTGTAGTTAACATTTAATATAGAAGGTTTATAGGAGAGCCTTTCCATCTCTACCAGAAGATAGTTATCATTAGCATCATCGCTAACGGCTACACAAAGTAGACACACAGACAGGGGAATTCCTGTGCTGTTTCAAATAGTTACAGGAATACATCTAATCACTGATGCATCTTGTCTTGTGATTATCTTGGGCAAATTAGTTTATAATAAGTTCAACACATTTATTATTGAGTTCCATGTTAATGTCTGGATTCAATGATGCTGTCCACAACATTGATTATTGTAGGGTCCTAGAGGTGTGGTTTTATAGGGTCCTAGAGGTGTGGTTTTATAGGGTCCTAGAGGTGTGGTTTTATAGGGTCCTAGAGGTGTGGTTTTATAGGGTCCTAGAGGTGTGGTTTTATAGGGTCCTAGAGGTGTGATGGTGTTTGTCTCAGTGTGCCAGAGGTGTGATTTTACAGGGTCCTAGAGGTGTGGTGTGTTTGTCTCAGTGCGCCAGAGGTGTGATTTTACAGGGTCCTAGAGGTGTGGTTTTACAGGGTCCTAGAGGTGTGGTGTGTTTGTCTCAGTGCGCCAGAGGTGTGATTTTACAGGGTCCTAGAGGTGTGGTTTTACAGGGTCCTAGAGGTGTGGTGTGTTTGTCTCAGTGCGCCAGAGGTGTGATTTTACAGGGTCCTAGAGGTGTGGTGGTGTTTGTCTCAGTGCGCCAGAGGTGTGATTTTACAGGGTCCTAGAGGTGTGGTGGTGTTTGTCTCAGTGCGCCAGAGGTGTGTGCCTAGAATACAGAGTAGCTCAGCCTGAGCATCAACTCACTTCCTCTTCCATAGTAATGCTCTCTCTCTGCTGAGGCTGGAAAAGCCTTTGGGAAGGCACAGAGCACCTCAGAATAGCCTTTCTAAAGAGGGCTTCACTTACTTTAGGGGAAAGCATGGTGCTTTCTGGCTTCAGAGTAACCCTGCTGATACTCATACAATTATGTTATTTATCAGAGGACATTGTAGCAGAATTTAAATGGATCATACGGATTTACTGTATTCTGTGCTGCAGCAAGAAGGCTGACTGCAGGTAGTCCAAATGATTAACTAAAACATATAGGGGGAGGGGCTTTTTTCTTATTTTTCTTCTATCTTATGTTATTTTTAGTATTACATTGTTCTTGGTTACTGCATTGTTGGGTTTATAGCTTGCAATAACGACATTTAACTTGTGCATGTGACATTAATACTTGATAGGAACAGATTTTCCAGCACTGCCAAGCTGCTGCTTGAGACTAATGAACACATTTTGGAGTTGTTTTCTTTTACCAACTGTCTCCCTTTGGAGAGACAAACAGAGCAGACACTGTTCTTCCTCATAGAATTACATTCACAGTCGCTTCAGTATCCAACAGAAATCCTCCTTTATCGGTCTGGGTGAAAGATAAACACACTACTAAACACTAATAGGTAATGTATTGTAAAAACTTACTGAGTGGGGCTCCAAACAGCACAGTGTCCAAGGCCTTGAGCTGCAGCTTCTGAACATGGCTGCGATCCAGCATCTTCAGAATGGACACTGTCAGGGTGGCGTTCTTCACAGCCAGCCTGAAGGAAACAGACAGACAGATTGAGACTCTACAGTGCAGTTAAAGGAAGATTGGGGAGGAGAGAGAGCATAGGAGGGTTGGTAGGAAGGACCCTGTGGGTTAACTTACCTGGGCATGACAGTGCCGTTGAAGTGCATCTTGCGGAAGGCATCCACATACTGCGGCAGCTCCACGTGGGTGAGCCACAACACCACATCGTCCACTGTCCAATTGTACACTGCAATACACAAACATGATATTACCACACTATCCTTGCTTCTCAACTCTCTCTAAAGACCGTTTCAGCCTCAGTAATCTCCAGCACTGGTTATATGCCAACGTTGAGGCAACGCAGATCCTCACACAGAGAGAGAACATTTGACTCTGCTTTATAATTTATGAGTGTCGCCGTGAGACGAGTGTATCCAAAAACCCTTAGCGGTATCCCCTATCATAACACACTTAAATGTAGCTACACATGTTGGCCATCTCTCAATAAAAGCCAAAGGGAGACGGGACTGGCAGGGAGTCAGCAGCAGTGAGGTTTGGTGTGGGCTCAGGCTGACTAGCTAGCTGGGTTAATGTGCTTCTGCAGTTTCCTGGCTCCAAACCTCCGCTCTGAGCAAACCCCTGACAGGAAGCTGCAATGCAGAGACTCCGACACAACCAGAAAGGGAAACGGGGGGGGGGGGGGGGGGGGGGGACAGAAGAGAGGTAGGGAGAGGAGAGGGTGGAATGAGAGAGACAGATAAAGAGAGAGGGAGGAAGGAGGGGTAAGGGACAAAGAGCAGTGAGTGTAATGCCAGCAGGTCAAGAAGAGGGCGGCGTAGCTGGTACGTCAGTGTGGATGGTTGTTATCTGTGTGTGTACGTTCTGATGACAGGTACACTGGTCACCCTCTGCCAGGATGCTTGAGCTGCTAAGTGGTCTGCACTTCACTTGACAATGATGACATACCAACTGATACATTTGACAACTCTGTCTGGGCAGCCTAACTGCAGAGAGGCTGAGAAAATATTCCCCCTTACCTAAACAGTAACCAGACAGAACATTTCAGCTTTAAATCCAAATCGAATTACTGATGATACAAATGTAAAAACAACGCAGTGCTTTAAAAACTAACAGTACAAAGCACAGGGAGGCTCAGAACAGCAGGGAAGGGTTCTGATATGCAGTACCAGTCAAAAGTGTAGACACACCTACTCATTCAAGGGATTCTTTATTTTTACTGTTTTCTACATTGTAGAATAATAGTGAAGACATTAACACTATGAAATAACACATATGGAATCCAACAGTAACCAAAAGTGTTAAATCAAAATATGTTGTAGATTTTAGATTCCTCAAAGTAGCCAGCCTTTACCTTGATGACAGCTTTGCACACTCGTAACATTCTCTCAACCAACTTCACCTGGAATGCTTTTCCAACAGTCTTGAAGGAGTTCCCACATATGCTGAGCACTTATTAGCTGCTTTTCCTTCACTCTGTGGCCCAACTCATCTCAATTGGGTTGAGGTCAGGTGATTGTGCAGGCCAGGTCATCTGATGTAGCACTCCATCACTCTCCTTGGTCAAATAGCCCTTACACAGGCTGGAGGTGTGTTGGTTCATTGTCCTGTTGAAAAAACAAATGATAGTCCCACTAAGCGCAAACCACATGGGATGGCGTATCACTGCAGAATGCTGTGGTAGTCATGCTGGTTAAGTGTGCTTTGAATTCTAAATAAATCACTTTGTCACCAGCAATGCACCCCCACACCATCACAACTCCTCCTCCATGATTCACTATGGGAACCACACATGCGGAGATCATCTGTTCACGTCATCTGCGTCTCACAAAGACACGGCATTTGGAACCAGAAATCAGACCAAAAGGACAGATTTCCACCGGTCTAATGTCCATTGCTCGTGTTCCATGGCCAAAGCAAGTCTCTTCTTCTTCTTATTGGTGTCCTTTAGTGGTGGTTTCAGCAATTCAACCATGAAGGCCTGATTCATGCAGTCTCCTCTGAACAGTTGATGTTGAGATGTGTCTGTTACTTGAACTCTGAAGCATTTATTTGGGCTGCAATTTCTGAGGCTGGTAACTCTAATGAACTCATCGTCTGCAGCAGAGGTAACTCTGGGTCTTCCTTTCCTGTGGCGGTACTCATGAGATCTCGTTTCATCATAGTGCTTGATGGTTTTTGCGACTGTACTGAAATTTTCCGGATTGACTGACCTTCATGTCTTAAACTAATGATGGACAGTTGTTTTTCTTTGAGCTGTTCTTGCCATAATATGGAATTATACCAAACAGGGCTATCTTCTGTATACCACCCCTACCTTGTCACAACACAACTGATTGTCTCAAATGCATTAAGGAAAGAAATTCCACAAATAAAATGTTAACAAGGCACACCTGTTAATTGAAATGCATTCCAGGTGACTACTTCATGAAGCTGGTTGAGAGAATGCCAAAAGTGTGCAAAGCGGTCATAAAGGGAAAGGGTGAATACTTTGAAGAATCTCAAATATAAATATATTTTGATTTGTTTATCACTTTTTTGGTTACCTTATTCCATGTGTTATTTCATAGTTTTGATGTCTTCACTATTATTCTACAATGTTGAAAATAGTAATAAAAAATAAAAAAGAAGAACTCTGAAATTAGTAGGTGTGTCTAAACTTTTGTCTGGTACTGTAGCTAACATGGTGTCAGTCAGCAGTGAGACCTCAAACGAGGAGGGCTGGACGGACAGAGCAGCGCTCTCAGAGGAGAACACAGTGTACTGAAAGAGATTCATCGTCTGAGACTCTCCTATATGCACACGGATGCACTAAGTGGGGCAGCGTGCCTGGAGGGGAGACTGGTTTGTACTGCTAGCCTGTAGAGAGCAGTGACAGAGCGGGAGGCTCCTGTAACACCACGGTGTTAGTTACAGCGTAGTTCCAGCACCTTTAGAACCCTTCCAGGTATTCCACAAGTCTTCCACACTGATGAACTGGTCGTCTCCGTGGAAACTGTTGTGCTTGGCTTTGGGATCGTGGTAGTTCAGGTCCTCCCTCAGGAACTGGAGGTCGCCAGGGTCACATTGAGGGAAACAGAAGGGAAGACAGAGAGCAGGTAAGAGAGAAGTGAAGAAAGAGCAGGGGATGTATCAATCAAATCAGCCAAAAAGATTGTGTGGCCTGTCACTTATAGATGATGCAATCAAACCGTTACATCAAGGCTGAGGGAGACCTAAGAGACTGTGTCAGCTATACCAGGGAAGTATAAAAAGATATCTGTACGGCGTGCTCAGAGAATAACCAGAGGCATGCCCTGAGCCTTCCCCAACCTGCAGAGTCAGACAGCTAAGCTTACTGCTGCAGACTGTGTGCACCCAGCCTTGTTACTGTAGCAGTGTGAGGTAGAGAGGAGCCTAGCATTAATGGGACAGCCAGGAACATTATGCTTTATTCACAACACACACTCGGAGAAGGGGCTAGAAAACAAATGGCCTTTTGCGACTGAATGACAATTAAGACCTAGACCTGGTCTTTCCAAGTGAATGTCAATAAAGATCTATACGTTTGGTCATGTACAATATTTTACACTGAAGCTTTACTGGCCTGTGATCCTGTGATGGAAAGTACAAACCTATAACTCCAGTTCTAACAGCAGTGGACAATAGATCATTATTTGATGAGGAACACAAACAGGAAATCAGGTGTTCCTCCTACTCTAAACACTCACCAAAATTTCAATCTAATGAGCCTACTCTAAGTAATATCAGACACATTAAGTGTCTCCAGTTCTCTTGAGCAACAACATAGAAGCACAGCAAAAGGGCTTAGATGACATTCTGTTTCCTCCATCGCTAGCCAGCCCCCATGCTGTTATCACTGGGAGGAAGAAGCTTGGCTGCTGTACGACACACACGCCCCCACAAAGAACATCTCAAAGAACATGGGCGCAGGACAAGCCATGATGCTGATTTTCCTTCTTCAGAGCTTAGTGTGGGTGGTTTCCACTACAGGGCGGACACTCACAATCAATCAGGCAATAAATCATACCGTTTCTTTGACAATGTAGCAAAATAGCTGATGTTTAAAGAACATCCTGGTCCGGTGTGTTTTTTATCTGCAACATGCTGTTTCAATCATCTTAGCTTTAGATTTTTATTTAACCGTTATTTAACTAGGCAAGTCAGTTAAAGAACAAATGATTTTTTGCAATGACGGCGTACACCGGCCAAACCCAAACGACGCTGTGCTCTGCCCTACGGGACTCCCAATCACAACCGGTTGTGATACAGCCTGGAATCGAAACAGGGTGTCTGTAGTGACGCTTCAAGCACTGAGATGCAGTGCTTTAGACCGCTGCGCCACTTTAAACGTATGTAGTTCTGGCCTTGAGCTGTTCTTGTCTATTAATATTCTGTATTATGATGTTTCATGTTTTGTGTCGACTCCAGGAAGAGTAGCGTCTGCTTTTGCAACAGCTAATGGAGATCCTAATAAAATAACCCCCAAAAATGATGAAACATGATCATAACATTTTTGTTTCTCTAAGAAGATCCCAGGCATCAGAGCTGTTTCGGTCCAAGCACTCTACATGTCTTGTTCAGCTTTTCTCAGTGTCGGCTCTGAGCCAGGACTGACACTGGAGATGTGCTTAATACACAGGCTGGCTGCTTCAGGGATGTCTGCAGAGCCAGTGTCTCCTTCTCAAACTGCTTAGCCCCTGCAGAAGACGCTGCAGAGGAAGACAGCTCTAGCCCAGACCAGAGCCTCCTGAGGTGGGCCTCCCCTCTCCCGGCCTGGTCGTGGCTGCCCCACAGGCCTCCCCTCTCCCGGCCTGGTCGTGGCTGCCCCACAGGCCTCCCCTCTCCCGGCCTGGTCGTGGCTGCCCCACAGGCCTCCCCTCTCAAGGCCTGGTCGTGGCTGCCCCACAGGCCTCCCCTCTCCCGGCCTGGTCGTGGCTGCCCCACAGGCCTCCCCTCTCCCGGCCTGGTCGTGGCTGCCCCACAGGCCTCCCCTCTCCCGGCCTGGTCGTGGCTGCCCCACAGGCCTCCCCTCTCCCGGCCTGGTCGTGGCTGCCCCACAGGCCTCCCCTCTCCCGGCCTGGTCGTGGCTGCCCCACAGGCCTAACCTCTCCCGGCCTGGTCGTGGCTGCCCCACAGGCCTCCCCTCTCCCGGCCTGGTCGTGGCTGCCCCACAGGCCTCCCCTCTCCCGGCCTGGTCGTGGCTGCCACACAGGCCTCTCCTCTCCCGGCCTGGTCGTGGCTGCCACACAGGCCTCTCCTCTCCCGGCCTGGTCGTGGCTGCCCCACAGGCCTAAAATAACAATAACAAGGCTATATACAGGGGCCACCGGTACCAGGTCAATAGTCGGAGGTACAGGTTAGTCAAGGTCATTGAGTTAATATGTACATGTAGGTACAGGGGTAAAGTGACAATGCATAGAAAATAAACATTGAATAGCAGGGGGGGGGGCAATGCAAATAGTCTGGGTGGACATTTGATTTACTGTTCAGCAGTCATCTGGCTTGGAGGTAGACACTGTTAAAAAGCCTTTTGGACCTAGACTTGGCGCTCAGGTACCACATGCCGTGTGTTAGCAGAGAGAACAGCCTATAACTAGGGTGGCTGTAGTCTTTGGCCATTAATAGGGCCTCGGATGGCAGAAAGCTTAGTCCCAGCTAGGAAAGACTTGAACGGAGCTCATCCAGTTCATTCTCCAATGATTGCACGTTGGCCAATAGGACGGATGGTAGAGGAGGGTTATTCACTTGCCAACGAATTCTCACAAGGCACCCGGACCTGTATCAGCGTCTCTTCTTCATGCCAATTATGGGAATTTGGGCCTGGTCAAGTATCAGCAGTAAATCCGTCGCGTCTGACTCATTAAAGAAAAAATCTTTGTCTTGCTCGAGGTGAGTAATCGCTGTGCTGATATCCAGAAGCTCTTTTCTGTCATAAGAGACTGTGGCAGAAACATTATGTAAAAAATAAGTTATAAACACGCAAATAAACACACAAAATAGCAATTGGTTAGGAGCCTGTAGAACAGGAGCCTGTTCCTCCAGCGACATAGTAAAAACCAGCAGGGGTTTCTACTCAGTGAACTCAAGCACAGCACTACAACATGAGAAGCAGGAGGAGCACAAATCCACCACTTACTTCAATAGCAAAGTAAAAGCCATTACCGAGCAGCCATTAACTAATCTCATTATCTGTCATCCCTGCTGGTGGATGACAGGGGATTAAAGTACCGATACCGTCTGGCCACTTTACTGTGACTCACATAGACAGGTTTGACTGGTACCATGCAGGACAGTAGTGACATCCTCTCCAACACATCACAATGTGAAAACACCTGTAATCTATCAAATGCTATTGAAATGTATTGAAGTAGGGAACTTGGTGGTGCTACTCACCCAGTCCTTCTCTGACATGCCCAGATTGTGTAGGGAACCTGGTGGTACTACTCACACAATCCTTCTGACACGCCCACATTGTGTAGGGAACCTGGTGGTGCTACTCACCTAGTCCTTCTGACACACCCACATTGTGTAGGGAACCTGGTGGTGCTACTCACACAGTCCTTCTCTGACACACCCACATTGTGTAGGGAACCTGGTGGTACTACTCACCCAGTCCTTTTCTGACACACCCACATTGTGTAGGGAACCTGGTGGTACTACTCACCCAGTCCTTCTGACACACCCACATTGTGTAGGGAACCTGGTGGTACTACTCACCTAGTCCTTCTGACACACCCACATTGTGTAGGGAACCTGGTGGTACTACTCACACAATCCTTCTGACACGCCCACATTGTGTAGGGAACCTGGTGGTCCTACTCACCCAGTCCTTCTGACACACCCACATTGTGTAGGGAACCTGGTGGTGCTACTCACCCAGTCCTTCTGACACACCCACATTGTGTAGGGAACCTGGTGGTGCTACTCACACAGTCCTTCTCTGACACACCCACATTGTGTAGGGAACCTGGTGGTACTACTCACCCAGTCCTTCTCTGACACGCCCACATTGTGTAGGGAACCTGGTGGTGCTACTCACACAGTCCTTCTCTGACACACCCACATTGTGTAGGGAACCTGGTGGTGCTACTCACAGTCCTTCTCTGACACACCCACATTGTGTAGGGAACCTGGTGGTGCTACTCACCCAGTCCTTCTCTGACACGCCCACATTGTGTAGGGAACCTGGTGGTACTACTCACCCAGTCCTTCTCTGACATGCCCACATTGTGTAGGGAACCTGGTGGTACTACTCACCCCGTCCGTCTCTGACACATCCACATTGCCATTAGCATCGTCATCCATCTGCTTGTGGATACTGCGGATAGCCTCGAAGCTGAGGATGGTATTTTCATCGTGGCACCGAGGCTCATCGATGCGACAGAGTTCTGAGAGAGAAAAGACAAGTTCAACTTGAGTCAACAGTTGTACAGGGCCAGCAATTGTACAGGGCTCCCAACAATACCTGAACTTGGGCAGTAAATCATATATATTGTATACCGGTAGAAATTTCCAAGAGTTTGGGGCACCCTAAAGCTACGCCACTGCTTGTAACTATAAGTTACACTATCAAAGATGTGCCAAATAAATTATTTCCAACTCAGGGCTCCAACTATGCATTTGGTTTGCTAACGCACTAGCTAAGTGGCTAGCTAAGTGGCTGGCTAAGTGGCTGGCTAAGTGGCTGGCTAAGTGGCTGGCTAAGTGGCTGGCTTGCAAGATCAAGCTTCTTAGAGAAGATACAATCTACTACTGGATCAAGATCCCTGCTGCCAAAATTTGTTTTTTGTGTCAAAAGAATAATGTATATATTTTTTGGTTTGGAAAGAAATAGCAGCCTTTGTGTGCACTGCCAGTAATACCGTATACCCCAGTATGGTACAGGCATGTTTTGAAGGTATCTGGGTACAACACAGTAGGTCTAGTGTAGGGTTGTCCACAACAACAAAAAACTTGGTTGACCAAGAGCCGTCTGTTCTTTCGACCAATCAATTGGTCTACATTTTTAAACTTGTATTTTCCCAAATATAGACACACCCTATGTTTGAATAAAATCAACTACATGTAGGCTACTGAGCTTGTCTGATGCACTGCGATTCAAAATGAAGACACACAAATTACTAAAGAGGGAAACAGATGAATATAGCCTACCCAGAATAAAACAAAAAATAAATATGTTCTCCTCCTACCAGCTGCTGCCTTTGCAGATTCTGCCATTAGGCCGCTGAAGGCCACAACAGCAGTCGGCAACCTTTTCCATTTGGAGTGCCAAGCTTCCGTATGATTTCTACTGATCTATGTGCCAGTTTTATATGTACACTTCTGTGGAACAGTTTTATTTCATGTCTTCATATCTCAAAATCAATGTCATGTGGTTCATCAAAATTATATCTAAATGAAAATGATACTTTTATAAAAGTAACTTTTATTGCCATCTACGTAAAAATAGACTACTTAAAGCCAACAAATAAAAACATTGCAGCCTGCAGGTAGAGAATATCCTGATAAAAATAAATATCCTATAAATCACATTGGCTATGCATGGCCTGTCTGCAAGAAACTTGAAACATTGTATCAACTATTAACTTGGTATGTCCCAAAGCTAGTGCTAGCAAACTTGCAACATTGCATAAAATATTCTGTGCGCTCAGTTTCCCCTGCCACAGACACAGTTGTAGACTATTTGCGCAAGGGATAAGAAGTAATTAGGTAGGCCTATTTTAGGACTTTTACACCAGATCAGAGCATGACATTTTTTCCTCCTTTCATGCGGAGTGGTAATCAATAGAGAGACGCAAAAACATGTATAAAGTAGGCTACATTGAGGAACTACTGTCACTCTCTATGGATGTAAAAACACACTTTATTTACTTGCAGTTTGATGGGAATAAATGTTTTCTTTGAAAAGCTCCTTTGTGATGGTTAAGACAATCAGAAATAGTATCAAATGGGCACATTTATAGGCCTATATTTGCAGGTAGGCCAGGTAGTCTAGGCCTACTTCTATGCATAATCAGGTGCATGTCCTTACTCAAGATTGACAAGAGAGCTGCAAAACAAAAGACAATGAATAATTTGACAACTCGTAAATGGAATGAAATAAAAACAACTTTTTTCTAACAAGTGTAGCCTAAGTTGTGCTCTCTGCAAACAACGTGTCCTACAATGACAACAGTAAGATTATAATAATACATAAAATAAATTAACAGAAATTACCATAACAAACAAACATTGTAGATGAGAAATGGGAAATAACAGTAATTGTACTACTGGCGATACTGGTGTGCCATTCCCGCAGCCTCCACAATGGGTTAGTCCACTCAGACAAGCCTCCACAATGGATTAGTCCACTCAGACAAGCCTCCACAATGGATTAGTCCACTCAGACAGGCCTCCACAATGGATTAGTCCACTCAGACAGGCCTCCACAATGGGTTAGTCCACTCAGACAGGCCTCCACAATGGATTAGTCCACTCAGACAAGCCTCCACAATGGATTAGTCCACTCAGACAAGCCTCCACAATGGATTAGTCCACTCAGACAGGCCTCCACAATGGATTAGTCCACTCAGACAAGCCTCCACAATGGATTAGTCCACTCAGACAGGTATGAATCAGACAGGCCTCTGCAATGGGTTAGTCCACTCAGACAGGTATGAATCAGACAGGCCTCCGCAATGGGTTAGTCCACTCATAGGCCTCTGCAATGGGTTAGTCCACACAGACAGGCCTCCGCAATGGGTTAGTCCACACAGACAGGCCTCCACAATGGGTTAGTCCACTCAGACAGGCCTCCACAATGGGTTAGTCCACTCAGACAGGCCTCCACAATGGGTTAGTCCACTCAGACAGGTATGAATCAGACAGGCCTCTGCAATGGGTTAGTTCCCTCAGACAGGTGTGAATCAGAAAGGTGTCTCTCGTGTGCCATAAATAATTTTTGTATATTTGCCACTGCTCCCCCATAAAATCTTGGTGAACCAACAGCCTATTGACCAAACAAACAATCGACCAGTCAACTAAATGGGGTCAGCCCTAGTCTAGTGACAATCAGCTTGTAACACACTTCGGCTTATGGGTAGGCTAACAACAGCCAAAATGATGTCCACCTTGAAACCAAAGCAAGCCATTTGTTCAAATCCACATTGTGGCCTAGGAACTTTGCTGCTCACTGCAGAAAACCACAGGGGTGTTAAATGTAGCAGAGCATTAACTAAACCTTGCAAGAGGCTATTTATAACCAAGCTGTGTTGTGGGGGGTAGCTGCTTTCTTTTCAACAGTGTAACCTGAGTGTTGTCAACACTCAGAATGACAAGGGTGCGGATGTTATGTCATCAATCCCAGTGCAACACATGTGTAGGGAAGTAGAGTTGTGGTGAGGGAGAAGTCAAAGACTAGTAACCGAAAGGTTGCAAGTTCAAATCCCCGAGCTGACAAGGTACAAAATCTGTCGTTCTGCCCTTGAACAGGCAGTTAACCCACTGTTCCTAGGCCGTCATTGAAAATAAGAATTTGTTCTTAACTGACTTGCCTAGTAAAATAAAGGTAAAAAAAAATAAAATAAAAATAAAAATAAAAAGACCAGAGGGCACTATGGGTTCAAAACATCCAAATCCTTACTAGCCTAATGTTATTTTCCTTTACTTAGTATGGAATAAAGCCTACTACTAGTAGTACATCCTCTTTAAACCTGCGTATTCCTCCAAACCTCAGTTGTCCTGAGTCTGCACAACTCTGCCAGGACCTAGGATCAAGAGAGACGCTCAAGTGTTTTAGTACTATATCTCTTGACACAATGATGAAAATAATCATGGCCTCTAAACCTTCAAGCTGCATACTGGACCCTATTCCAACTAAACTACTGAAAGAGCTGCTTCCTGTGCTTGGCCCTCCTATGTTGAACATAATAAACGGCTCTCTATCCACTGGATGTGTACCAAACTCACTAAAAGTGGCAGTAATAAAGCCTCTCTTGAAAAAGCCAAACCTTGACCCAGAAAATATAAAAAACTATCGGCCTATATCGAATCTTCCATTCCTCTCAAAAATTTTAGAGAAGGCTGTTGCGCAGCAACTCACTGCCTTCCTGAAGACAAACAATGTATACGAAATGCTTCAGTCTGGTTTTAGACCCCATCATAGCACTGAGACGGCACTTGTGAAGGTGGTAAATGACATTTTAATGGCATCGGACCGAGGCTCTGCATCTGTCCTCGTGCTCCTAGACCTTAGTGCTGCTTTTGATACCATCGATCACCACATTCTTTTGGAGAGATTGGAAACCCAAATTGGTCTACACGGACATGTTCTGGCCTGGTTTAGATCTTATCGGTCGGAAAGATATCAGTTTGTCTCTGTGAATGGTTTGTCCTCTGACAAATCAACTGTAAATTTCGGTGTTCCTCAAGGTTCCGTTTTAGGACCACTATTGTTTTCACTATATATTTTACCTCTTGGGGATGTTATTCGAAAACATAATGTAAACTTTCACTGCTATGCGGATGACACACAGCTGTACATTTCAATGAAACATGGTGAAGCCCCAAAATTGCCCTCGCTAGAAGCATGTGTTTCAGACATAAGGAAGTGGATGGCTGCAAACTTTCTACTATTAAACTCGGACAAAACAGAGATGCTTGTTCTAGGTCCCAAGAAACAAAGAGATCTTCTGTTGAATCTGACAATTAATCTTAATGGTTGTACAGTCGTCTCAAATAAAACTGTGAAGGACCTCGGCGTTACTCTGGACCCTGATCTCTCTTTTGAAGAACATATCAAGACCATTTCGAGGACAGCTTTTTTCCATCTACGTAACATTGCAAAAATCAGAAACTTTCTGTCCAAAAATGATGCAGAAAAATTAATCCATGCTTTTGTCACTTCTAGGTTAGACTACTGCAATGCTCTATTTTCCGGCTACCCGGATAAAGCACTAAATAAACTTCAGTTAGTGCTAAATACGGCTGCTAGAATCCTGACTAGAACCAAAAAATTTGATCATATTACTCCAGTGCTAGCCTCTCTACACTGGCTTCCTGTCAAAGCAAGGGCTGATTTCAAGGTTTTACTGCTAACCTACAAAGCATTACATGGGCTTGCTCCTACATATCTCTCTGATTTGGTCCTGCCGTACATACCTATACGTACGCTACGGTCACAAGACGCAGGCCTCCTAATTGTCCCTAGAATTTCTAAGCAAACAGCTGGAGGCAGGGCTTTCTCCTATAGAGCTCCATTTTTATGGAACGGTCTGCCTACCCATGTCAGAGACGCAAACTCGGTCTCAACCTTTAAGTCTTTACTGAAGACTCATCTCTTCAGTGGGTCATATGATTGAGTGTAGTCTGGCCCAGGAGTGGGAAGGTGAACGGAAAGGCTCTGGAGCAACGAACCGCCCTTGCTGTCTCTGCCTGGCCGGTTCCCCTCTTTCCACTGGGATTCTCTGCCTCTAACCCTATTACAGGGGCTGAGTCACTGGCTTGCTGGGGCTCTCTCATGCTGTCCCTGGAGGGGGTGCGTCACCTGAGTGGGTTGATTCACTGTTGTGGTCATCCTGTCTGGGTTGGCGCCCCCCCCCCCCCCCTTGGGTTGTGCCGTGGCGGAGATCTTTGTGGGCTATACTCAGCCTTGTCTCAGGATGGTAAGTTGGTGGTTGAAGATATCCCTCTAGTGGTGTGGGGGCTGTGCTTTGGCAAAGTGGGTGGGGTTATATCCTTCCTGTTTGGCCCTGTCCGGGGGTGTCCTCGGATGGGGCCACAGTGTCTCCTGACCCCTCCTGTCTCAGCCTCCAGTATTTATGCTGCAGTAGTTTATGTGTCGGGGGGCTGGGGTCAGTTTGTTATATCTGGAGTACTTCTCCTGTCCTATTCGGTGTCCTGTGTGAATCTAAGTGTGCGTTCTCTAATTCTCTCCTTCTCTCTTTCTTTCTCTCGGAGGACCTGAGCCCTAGGACCATGCCCCAGGACTACCTGACATGATGACTCCTTGCTGTCCCCAGTCCACCTGGCCATGCTGCTGTTCCAGTTTCAACTGACCTGAGCCCTAGGACCATGCCCCAGGACTACCTGACATGATGACTCCTTGCTGTCCCCAGTCTACCTGGCCATGCTGCTGCTCCAGTTTCAACTTCCACCTGACTGTGCTGCTGCTCTAGTTTCAACTGTTCTGCCTTATTATTATTCGACCATGCTGGTCATTTATGAACATTGAACATCTTGACCATGTTCTGTTATAATCTCCACCCGGCACAGCCAGAAGAGGACTGGCCACCCCACATAGCCTGGTTCCTCTCTAGGTTTCTTCCTAGGTATTGGCCTTTCTAGGGAGTTTTTCCTAGCCACCGTGCTTCTCCACCTGCATTGCTTGCTGTTTGGGGTTTTAGGCTGGGTTTCTGTACAGCACTTTGAGATATCAGCTGATGTACGAAGGGCTATATAAATAAATTTGATTTGATTTGATTTGAATGAAGTGCCTTTTAATATATACCACATGGACATTTCTATAAATACGGTTTTTTTATATGAATAAAAAAAAATGAAAAAAATTATCTGCATTGTGACATGTCCCTCGTCATATTTTTCCAACTTTCCTGGGAAGAAGATGGAACCCCAACACTTCTTCAGGTTTTCACCATCATTGTAAAGCCCTAGTTATGTTGTTGCTTTGATTGTCCTTTCTGAAGATGATGATTCATTTAATTTGATTAATGATTCATTTAATCCTGTTCATCATTCTTAATGTCAACCCTGTTACGTCAACTGAACTCTCATTTTATTTAATATAGTAAAACTATATTCCTTTATTTAAAACATTTTTTTTTTTAAGAAACATTGAAATATAACAGTCAAATCATAGTATTTACTCTCCTTTTCTGGTGTTTAGTGATGGAAAACTAAGCATAACATCCTGTTACTAATAGATGAGCTAGAAATGTTTTAACAATGTAAAAAAATGTGAAGCTTGCATTGAATTGCCCTTCCCTGTTGTACAAAGCTTCCCTTCTCCATATCAAGGGCTAATTAATGGCTAATTAAGATGAAAACTTCAACCCTGTTACGGTCAACCGTTACTTTAATGGCATGTACTATAGGCTTGTTGTTACCCCCTTGAGATTATAAAAGATTAGAGGTCGACCGATTATGATTTTTCAATGCCGATACCGATTATTGGAGGACACCAAAAAAAAGCCACTACCGATTAAAAATCGGCCAATTTTGTATTTATTTATTTATTTGTAAATGACAATTACAACAATACTGAATGAACACTTTTATTTTAACTTAATACACAAATAAAATAAATGTAGCCTCAAATAATGAAACATGTTCAATTTGGTTTAAATAATGCAAAAACAAAAGTGTTGGAGAAGAAAGTAAAAGTGCAATATGTGCCATGTAAAAAAAAAAAGCTAGGTTAAGTTTCTTGCTCAGAACATGAGAACATATGAAAGCTGGTGGTTCCTTTTAACATGAGTCTTCAATATTCCCAGGTAAGAAGTTTTAGGTTGTAGTTATTATAGGAATTATAGGACAATTTATCTCTATACCATTTGTATTTCATATACCTTTGACTATTGGATGTTCTTATAGGCACTATAGTATTACCAGTGTAACAGTATAGCTTCCGTCCCTCTCCTCGCCCCTACCTGTGCTTGAACCAGGAACACATCGAAAAGTCACCCTCGAAGCATTGTTACCCATCGCTCCACAAAAGCCACGGCCCTTGCAGAGCAAGGGGAACAACTACTTCAAGGTCTCAGAGCGAGTGATGTCACCGATTGAAATGCTATTAGTGAGCACCCTGCTAACTAGCTAGCCATTTCACATCGGTTACACCAGCCTGATCTCAGAAGTTGATAGGCTTGAAGTCATAAACAGTTCAATGCTTGAAGCACAGCTAAGAGCTGCTGTCAAACACACGAAAGTGCTGTTTGAAATATTGCTTACGAACCTGCTGCTGCCTACCACCGCTCAGTTAGAGCAGTCTATCAAATCAGACTTAATAACATAATAACACACAGAAATACAAGCCACAGGTCATTAATATGGTCAAATCCAGAAACTATCATTTAAAAAAAAGGGTTTGTTTCAGTGAAATACAGAACCGTTCCATATTTTATCGAACGGGTGGCATCCATAAATCTAAATATTCCTGTTACATTGCACCACCTTCAATGTTATGTCATAATTACGTAAAGTTCTGGCAAATTAGTTCGCAACGAGCCAGGCTGCCCAAACTGTTGCATATACCCTGACTCTGCGTGCAATGAACGCAAGAGAAGTGACACAATTTCCCTAGTTAAAAGAAATTCATGTTAGCAGGCAATATTAACTAACTAATGAGGTTTAAAAATATATACTTGTGTATTGACTTTAAGAAAGGCGTTGATGTTTATGGTTAGGTACACATTGGTGCAACGACAGTGCTTTTTTCATGAATGCGCTTGTTAAATCACCCGTTTGGCGAAGTAGGCTGTGATTCAATGATAAATTAACAGGCACGGCATCGATTATATGCAAAGCAGGACAGATAAAGTCTACTAGATAAAGATAAATATTACTAGATAAACTAGTAATATCATTAACCATGTGTAGTTAACTAGTGATTATGTTAAGATTGATTGTTTTTTATAAGATACGTTTAATGCTAGCTAGCACCTTACCTTGGCTCCTTGCTGCACTCGCATAACAGGTCGGCCACGATCGGTGTCCAAAAATGCCGATTACCGATTGTTATGAAAACTTGAAATCGGCCGTTCCGATGAATCGGTCGACGTCTATTAAACATCTTTATAAAGTGTGCTCTTTATGACAGACCTTTATATCTTTTTATTTTACCAAGTTACGCTACCCAAAATGTACTCTATTCGTGGAATGACCCGCCTGTCTTAGCATACATTATTACACGTCAGCATAATAGCACGTACATAGAGGTCTATACATAGTGAACACACTTTTTACTTTCACCTCAAGAATTCCAGCTATGCAGCCATTCCAATTCAGTTGTTTGAAAAAAAATAGTTGTATGAATGGTGTCACATGCCGGGAGTACCTCTGGCTGTAGTCATGGTCAGGAAACCATCTGGCTAGGCTGTATATTATGCTGTGTGTCTGCCTGGCCTGCAGTCTTCCCCTGTCTCCTGGGGGATTAGAAACCCTCTGCTGCAGCAGATCACAGACAAGGCCTTGCGTCAACTCAGAGGAAAACATAGTTTGCTCTGAGCTGCAGTCTGCAGACATTCTGGGCTGTGTGCAGGAGGGTAACCAAGGCTGCCTCTAAGCCACATAGATCTGCAGTGTAGCCAAGTGTCATTTCTGAAAGCTTCAATGTTAAGTATACAATCTCAGGTCAAAAGTAGTTTGGTCTGAGCTGCAGTCTGCAGACATTCTGGGCTGTGTGCAGGAGGGTAACCAAGGCTGCCTCTAAGCCACATATATCTGCAGTGTAGCCAAGTGTCATTTCTGAAAGCTTCAATGTTCAAAAGAATGGAGTCTTCATAATGAAATAGCAGGGTAAAAATACAGGCAAAATGGCTGAAAGAAGTCATAGCCAACAGTCCCTAAAAGGGAAAGAGCTGACCAGATGGATAAAAGCGAAGAGTCTGTGCAAAATATTTTTGCTTGTACGACTGTGTGGCTTATCCTGCCCAGAAACCTGACCAAAACACAAATGAAATAGACTCAATCATGGACACTCTTACTGACAGTTGTGGCTGCTTCACATGATGTATTGTTGTCTCTACCTTCTTGCCTTTGTGGTTTGTCTGTGCACAATAATGTTTGTACCATGTTTTGTGCAGATACCATATTGTGCTGCTGCCATGTTGTTGTCATGTGGTGTTGCTACCATGCCGTCTTAGGACTATCTTTATGTAGTGTTGTGGTGTCTCGTCGTGATGTATGTTTTGTCCTATATTTTTTATCTCAGTCCCCGTCCCCACAGGAGGCTATTTGCCAGGCCATCATTGTAATTCAAAATAATGTAAATAGGGCAATGCCTACATTAGTGCGATGTCGTCATATTTCACACTAAGAAATGTGATATCAGGCATCTTCCTGTGTGATGATATCTATCATGAGGAAGCACACAACAGCAAGTGTCCATGGAATCCTACTGAAGCTCTATTTAAGACAAAGACTTCAAAGAAATAGGCAAATTAAGGTAGCAAGTGCTGCACAGAAAATGGCAATGAGGCCAGAAAAGTGAAGATATGGAATTGCATTATATCAAGCAGTCTAGCTGTAGGCAACAGCATAGGGACAAATGATTCAACTTCTTTGGAGCCACAAAAGTCACCATACCCTGACCTGTCAAGAGCTAGAGCAAGCTAGCCACAGAGCCTGTGGCTAGGGCTGGACGGTATACCGTATTTTATGATATACCGGTATTGATGCAGGGACCGGTTCGGGTTTTTACTTTACCTTCTAGAACAGCATTTGAATGTTGGTTTGTTAAATGTGATACACCATGTGTAAATGTCAATTTTTAGTTTACTTCGCTACTTGTGTCCTCCTTCTCTCCGTGCCGCTTCCACACAGACCTAGCCATGGCCTGTCACTCAAGGAGCGCATTTGATGTTCCTCAACCATGAAACACTTGAGTTCAGTCTGCATGGTCAATGCAGCACATGCAACAATGTTGATGACAACAATGCTGTTTGCACTTTGCGTCTAAATATAAATCCACTAGCGTTCTATGATGACACTATTAGTTTGTTTCTTACATCAGCAAACAGCTACTTTGTCTATTCTTATCAAGTTGCCCTAAATCTTGTGAGACGCTAATTGTTAGCTAGCTACCAAATGCAATGAGTAAGAGCAAACATAGCTAGCTAATACAGCCTGATACCAGTGATGGTCTAAATCAGCATGTTGTTTGTGCAACAGTATCTTCTAAATCAGAGGAATATGCAAAGCAAGAATATGTTAGCTACATGAAGTAGCTAAGAGAAAACATGCAATGTAGCCAAAGCTTCCCCTAAAAAACACTTACCAACACTTTAGTTCCTACCCTGTCACAATAACTCCTTCCTGGTATTTTAAACAATACTGTATTCAAAGTGCCCACTATTACATTCTAATTATAGAATTAGAATAGTCATTATATTTCCATGATTCCAACAGTTTTGCTCTAATTCGCAATTGCAACATTTGGTTAAAAATAAGTCCTAGATTAACTGCCCATATCGTGCAGCCCTACGTGGCAGTGTGGAAGTGATCTCTATTGAACAGTGGTGTAAAGTACTTAAGTAGTACTTGAAAGTATTTTTACTTAAGTCATTTTTTGGTATCTGTACTTGACTATTTTTATTTTTGACAACTTTTACTTCAATACATTCCTAAAGAAAATACTGTACTTTTTCACTCCATACATTTTCCCTGACACCTAAAAGTACTCGTTACATGAATGCTTAGCTAGACAGGAAAATAGTCCAATTCACACACTTGCCAAGAGAACATACCTGGTCATCTACTGCCTCTGATCTGGAGGACTCAGTAAACAGAGAACATCCCTGGTCATCTACTGCCTCTGATCTGGAGGACTCACTAAACACAAATGCTTTGTTTGTAAATGATGTCTGAGTGTTGGAGTGTGCCCCTGGCTATCCGTAAATTAAAAAATAACAAGAAAATGGTGCCATCTGCTTTGCTTAATATAAGGAATCTGAAATTAGTTCTACTTTTACTTTTGATACTTAAACATTTGATACTTGTTTACTCAAGTAGTACTTTACTAGGTGACTTTCACTTGAGTAATGCTCTATTAATGTATCTTTACTGTTTCCACCATTGCAATTGAGTGCAGGAAATGTAGAAATTATAAAAAAGTGCTGAAATTTGTTTTGGTTGAAGTTGAATTGAACAGTATAAAACAATCAGAATGGAGAAAGACTCATTGAAATCACTAAGAATGTATGTGTTGCCACCCTGGGATCACTCGCCACTCATAAAGCACTAGGCTCACTCGCCACTCATAAAGCACTAGGCTCACTCGCCACTCATAAAGCACTAGGCTCACTCGCCACTCATAAAGCACTAGGCTCACTCGCCACTCATAAAGCACTAGGCTCACTCGCCACTCATAAAGCACTAGGCTCACTCGCCACTCATAAAGCACTAGGCTCACTCGCCACTCATAAAGCACTAGGCTCACTCGCCACTCATAAAGCACTAGGCTCACTCGCCACTCATAAAGCACTAGGCTCACTCGCCACTCAAAGCACTAGGCTCACTCGCCACTCAAAGCACTAGGCTCACTCGCCACTCAAAGCACTAGGCTCACTCGCCACTCAAAGCACTAGGCTCACTCGCCACTCAAAGCACTAGGCTCACTCACTACTCAAAGCACTAGGCTCACTCACTACTCAAAGCACTAGGCTCACTCACTACTCAACGCACTAGGCTCACTCACTACTCAACGCACTAGGCTCACTCACTACTCAAAGCACTAGGCTCACTCACTACTCAAAGCACTAGGCTCACTCACTACTCAAAGCACTAGGCTCACTCACTACTCAAAGCACTAGGCTCACTCACTACTCAAAGCACTAGGCTCACTCACTACTCAAAGCACTAGGCTCACTCACTACTCAAAGCACTAGGCTCACTCACTACTCAAAGCACTAGGATCACTCACTACTCAAAGCACTAGGATCACTCACTACTCAAAGCACTAGGATCACTCACTACTCAAAGCACTAGGATCACTCACTACTCAAAGCACTAGGATCACTCACTACTCATTAAGCAAATGTACAACTATTATTCAAAACTAAAAATACAGTCAAATACCGTCCAATTATTTTTGAAATACCGTGATTGAACATTTTGGCCACATTGCCCAGCCCTAGCTGTGACAGGTGGACAATGTGGAATCAATTCTATAATATCCAGGCATATCAACAACCATCACCATCACAGCTGACACCCTGTGAGGATGATGGCACTTCCTCACCTAAAGACTCATACATTCCCCATTATGTGTGAATGTTAATTTGTTAAAGGACCCTGTTTTTCATTTTTCATGTCCTTCCAGTCAAACATTTAGTCTGCTACAGTTAAGTGTGTAATTATATATGTGAGGAATGTGTGTTGAGTCAGGATTGTTGCCCCTCCAACCAAACTGAGTTGGCTGAACAGAAGGGTTTATGTGTTTGTGGGAGAGAGGCAGTGAGAGTTGCTGAAAACAAGGACAGAGAAGAGCATAAATCTTACCTTTTTGAACTTATATCCTGATTTTAACTGTTGTATTTATCCATTTATTCAAATAAATTCTCTATTTGAGTAAAACTGTTCCTGACTTCAAGAAGCCTTTATGTGCACGAGGAAACATACATCTTTGTCAAAACCCACCCCACTCTATTCGGGAACTCTAACAAGAACAATAATATATATTTTTTTACAGTGTAAGTAGGCTACAACAAGCTGCTAATCCATCAACTGACATCCTGTCAGGTTTTCTGGAGCTGCTTGTTAAGACATGCTAACATTCGATGACTGTAAAGCCTTCTCTTCAGCACAAGCATACAGGCAGTAGCATGTGCCACAAAAATGTGCCACTGCACTGCAGCAGAAAGTGGGGTGGAGCATTTCTGATCAAAAACAGTATTTCCTCTGCCTTAACTAGGCTGTACAGCTGCAATGGAAGGCACCAAATCTCAAACCCCATCTATAGTGGCAGTTTGACAATAACAATGCAGCTCAAAATGGAAGCCTCCTGGCTAATATGGCTCCAGATAACTGACTGACAAATCCATTCCAGGTCAAACTGTTATTTAAAGTCAGCAACCTAAAAGCATACATCTCGCTGGGGGCTCCAAATCAACCCACGCAAGTCAGTGTGCTGAACACTGCTAGCCTACTAGATAAAGGTTAAGTCTACAACCCAAGTCAGTGTGCTGAACACAGCTAGCCTACTAGATAAGGGTTAAGTCTACAACCCAAGTGTGTGATGGTGGTGGTTAAATTTTGTACTTTTAGGCCGTTGTTTTGGGTATTTGAAAATACTAGTGGGTCTACATTCCAGAACTCCAGCCCAGTGCTTCTTCAGAAAACACTGCCATTATGAAAAGAATGACGATGTTTATCACCTGCTATTCTCACTCACACACTCTTTTTCATTTGGTTTGCAAACTTTCTGGGTCTGGAGATCAGGTATTTACATACTAGACTACCTTTTCAAAAGCTTTAAGTTATGTAACACTCTCTCTGTATGTGTGCCTGTAGAAGATTGAACACGCACTTGCCCTCTGGAACATTCCACTTCACTGCCGGTGTAATTACTAATGACTCCAGGATGCCCAACCAGGCTTACTGTAGTAGGCAGTAGTCTGTAGTAGTCTGTAGTAGTCAACCCTCTCCAGGCACCGAGCCTCTTCATCACACAAACGCCACGAGCTAGTTAAACTGTTGCTGAGCACAGACACTAACCTATACATTATGCATGTGGCTAGCTAGGCCACATTCAATGAATGTCTCACCACCAACAGGTCCAGAAAAAACACTAAACCGTATAATGTTTTACCCCAAATACAATCTCTATTGGAGATGGGTCACTGTGATAGCCAAACATGTTGTATCACTCCATGACTGGGCCCCTGTCCAAGCCTTTACACAGTCTGGCCTCAATGCATGATGTCAAATCAAAGACCTTACAAGTAGAGGCACAATTACTGTAAGCGGTATAGAATAGACTTACTTACAGAAGTCAGGCCGAGAGTGGTCTTCAAAGATATTGTTATTCATTTCTAAACATCTCAATTGTTTCCGGAATAGGCCTACATTAGTTAAGGGCCCCTTAGACAGGAAGCATGGCACTACATGATAAATTATGAATTCCACAAGTTCAACATCAACACTGTTCAAGTGTATAAACAGTGATGATAAAATGATGGGCAGGCACTTAAGTAGCCGTCAGCTGTATAAATATGACATGACAATGCATGATCCATACCCACCAAAAAGGGAACGCCAGAAGAGACTCGTTAGGACATTCCCACAATTGTCCATTCGCAATAAATACAGCTAACACTTCCATAAATCTAGGGGTCTGATCCAGTCGAAAACTAACAATGAATAGGCTAGGTCTAGTCTGCTATTGTAGCTGACATGAGGCTTTGGCACCTATATGATGTTCCTTACATTTTTGCTAAGTCCCAAAAATGCTCAGTGCCATGTAGTTTAGTTTAAACTAAATCTATGACAATCCTTTCACATATTCCGTTTGGTTCTGACACTGAATGCTGTGGCAAAACTAGTGAAGATGAGTGAAAAATGTTTTGACTGACTTGTCAATAGGTAACAAAACAAACTCACTACGAAGATGCACGACTCCCTGACTTGACAGTGTGCCATGACCACCCGAGGACAGAGCTTAATGGAGATTGCATACCCTAACTATTCTCAGCATGGCTACATTTAGAGCCAGCACCATTCCTAAATACAGGAATGGTAGAGGAGGTTCTAGAACACTGATAATGCAACAAATGTCTACAATGTGTCCAATTTTGATCACATTGTGTATGGAGTATTGTATGAATATACACATGCTGGCATATGGGCTGAATGATGACATATGTGTCATAACGTTCAGAACTTTCTGAATGATATTTACATACCTGACACACCATTATCAATATGATGGTGGTCTGAGCTGGCTTGTACAGTCCAGCTTTCCCTCAGGAGGCATAAGCATGCAATCCACAAGGTCAACGATTTGCTGAAATCCATAATGGAGGTTTGCTAGGAAGAGGATGGAGAGGAAACGTTAAGAGGGACATCACGCATTAATAGCTACAATGTTAGCTACTAGCCTAATGATTTTACTATGCAAACTTCAGATTTCAAACAATGACACTGCATGATTATTACAATCTAAAAGGACTTAAGCATCAAATGAGATCACATCAGAGCTTTACAAGCCAAATATCATCAGACATAGTATAGAAGTCACATAGGGCTAAGTCAGATAATACAGGCTCTCACAAAAATCAGTGGTTGGCTAATGCTAAACCATAACACTACTAGCAAACAATTTCACCATCAATAAAATAATTATATTACATTACAGGCCTATATTAGCTGCACATGGATAACAAGCAATCATAGCTAACGTTACCAGTCAGTAGCTAAATACATGTCTGGCTAACCCACGTTATAAAAATTAAAAAGTGACAGCTGGGAGCTTGACAGCCCGGCCTGAAAAGCTATCATAATCAAGTAAGTCGTTTCATGATTTTCTAGGTAGCAATTAAATGTATAGTAGCTAGTTAGTTACCTTTCAATACTTTTGCATTGGATGCTTTTCTTATTACAACTATTGTGGGTTACCGTAGACTCAAAGGCACGCCATCAATCGTAGGTCCATACTCCAAAAAGAAACCCATTTGTATTCCATGGATAAAGAGCGAAGTTAGCTGGCTAGCTAGCTAGTTGGCTGTCATATCTGCATATGACAGATGACTTTCCGCTCTGTTTAGCCAGCTGACGTTAGGTAGCTAGCTAGCCAGCCAGCAATGCGCAGACAATCCAATGCAACGGCCGAGGTGGTCGACTAACAGATACTTGGATAAAGCCAGCTAGCTAACGTTATGGTCAGGGCCGCTTCTTCGGGTAGCTCACCACCGCAACAGAACAGCAGCCTTCAGACCACTGTCAGCAGCTAGGAAGATGGCTAAACCGACAAATCATCGCACACGAACTAGCTACAGTGATAGAACGCGAGCAACTTAGCAACCCCGTCCTTTTACGTCAATTTACTGGATAAAATACACTCAAGTAAGAAAAAAGTATTTATGATTGATTCAAACACAGAGCGGTCGTAATGCACTAGCTACATGTCCGCTACAGCCGGTTTCCCCCACACACAAAAAAATGTTCTTCAGACTGGGTTGCTTCACCCATGTGAATCCAGCAATATTAACGAATCACTTCCTGTTCAGTTTTTTTTTAATCATCCTTCAAAATAATTGTACAACCCTGTAAACGGTGTAAGTGAATTATTGAATAAAAAATATATCCGGATATCTAATTATGTTAGAGTTATTATATATTTAAGCAATAAGGACCGTCGTTCCTAAGAACAGCCCTAAGCCGAAGGTGCCTTATTTGTATTATGAACTGGGTACCAACGTAATTTTTGCAGTAAAAATACATGATTTGTCATACCCGTAGTATATGGTCTGAAATACCACGGCTGTCAGTCAATCAGTATTCAGTGAATGACAAACATTTATTTGTACTGCTCTAATTACGTTAGTAACCAGTTTATTAAAGCAATAAGTCACCTCGGGGGTTTGTGATATATGGCCAGTATACAGGCACTACACGTTGCGTCGTAGGTAATAGCAACAGCCATTAGCCTTTGTACACTGCTCAAAAACACACTAAAATAACACATCCTAGATCTGAATGAATGAAATATTCTTATTAAATACTTTTTTCTTTACATAGTTGAATGTGCTGACAACAAAATGACACAAAAATTATCAATGGAAATCAAATTTATCAACCCATGGAGGTCGGTATTTGGAGTCACACTCAAAATTAAAGTGGGAAACCACACTACAGGCTGATTCAACTTTGATGTAAAGTCCTTAAAACAAGTCAAAATTAGGCTCAGTAGTGTGTGTAGCCTCCACGTGCCTGTATGACCTCCCTACAACGCCTGGGCATGCTCCTGATGAGGTGGAGGATGTTCTCCTGAGGGATCTCCTCCCAGACCTGGACTAAAGCATCCGCCAACTCCTGGACAGTCTGTGGTGCAACTTGGTGTTGGTGGATGGAGCGAGACATGATGTCCCAGATGTGCTCAATTGGATTCAGGTCTGGGGAACGGGAGGGCCAGTCCATAGCATCAATGCCTTTCTCTTGCAGGAACTGCTGACACACTCCAGCCACATGAGGTCTAGCATTGTCTTGCATTAGGAGGAACCCAGGGCCAACCGCACCAGCATATGGTCTCACAAGGGGTCTGAGGATCTCATCTCAGTACCTAATGGCATTCAGGCTACCTCTGGCGAGCACATGGAGAGCTGTGCGGCCTCCTAAAGAAATGCCACCCCACACCATGACTGACCCACCGCCAAACCGGTCATGCTGGAGGATGTTGCAGGTAGCAGAATGTTCTCCACGGCGTCTCCAGACTCTGCCACGTCTGTCAGTGTGAACACGCGCTCAGTGTGAACCTGCTTTCATCTGTGAAGAGCACAGGGCGCCAGTGGCGAATTTGCCAATCTTGGTGTTCTCTGGCAAATGCCGAACGTCCTGCACGGTGTTGGGCTGTAAGCACAACCCCCACCTGTGGACGTCGGGCCCTCATACCCTCCTGTCTCAGCCTCCAGTATTTAAGCTGCAGTAGTTTATGTGTCGGGGGGCTAGGGTCAGTTTGTTATATCTGGAGTACTTCTCCTGTCCTATTCAGTGTCCTGTGTGAATTTAATATAATTCTCTCTTTCTCTCTTTCTTTTTCTCTCTCGGAGGACCTGAGCCTTAGGACCATGCCTCAGGACTACCTGACATGATGACTCCTTGCTGTCCCCAGTCCACCTGGCCGTGCTGCTGCTCCAGTTTCAACTGTTCTGCCTTATTATTATTGGACCATGCTGGTCATTTATGAACATTTGAACATCTTGGCCATGTTCTGTTATAATCTCCACCCGGCACAACCAGAAGAGGACTGGCCACCCCACATAGCCTGGTTCCTCTCTAGGTTTCTTCCTAGGTTCTGGCCTTTCTAGGGAGTTTTTCCTAGCCACCGTGCTTCTACACCTGCATTGCTTGCTGCTTGGGGTTTTAGGCTGGGTTTCTGTACACCACTTTGAGATATTAGCTGATGTACGAAGGGCTATATAAATACATTTGATTTGATTTTGATTTGATTTCATACCACCCTCATAGAGTCTGTTTCTGACCGTTTGAGCAGACACATGCACATTTGTGGCCTGCTGGAGGTCATTTTGCAGGGTTCTGGCAGTGCTCCTCCTGCTCCTCCTTGCACAAAGGCGGAGGTAGCCCTCCTGCTGCTGGGTTGTTGCCCTCCTACGGCCACCTCCACGTCTCCTGATGTACTGGCCTGTCTCCTGGTAGCGTCTCCATGCTCTGGACACTATGCTGACAGACACAGCAAACCTTCTTGCCACAGCTCGCATTGATGTGCCATCCTGGATGAGCTGCACTACCTGAGCCACTTGTGTGGGTTGTAGACTCCGTCTCATGCTACCACTAGAGTGAAAGCACCGCCAGCATTCAAAAGTGACCAAAACATCAGCCAGGAAGCATAGGAACTGAGAAGTGGTCTGTGGTCACCACCTGCAGAACCATTCCTTTATTGGGGGTGTCTTACTAATTGCCTATAATTTCCACCTGTTGTCTATTCCATTTGCGCAACAGCATGTGAAATTTATTGTCAATCAGTGTTGCTTCCTAAGTGGACAGTTTGATTTCACAGAAGTGTGATTGACTTGGAGTTACATTGTGTTGTTTAAGTGTTCCCTTAATTTTTTTGAGCAGTGTTTATTGTCCATATGCCACACCTAGATAGCCTAGTGGTTGGAGCATTGGGCCAGTAACTGAAAGGTTGCTTGATCGAGTCCCTGAGCTGAAAGAGTTAACAAAATCTGTTTTTCTACCCCTGAACAAGTTAGTTAACCTGTCATTGTAGAATTTGTTCTTATCTGACTTGCCTAGTTCAATTAAATATATTTTATCTAAATTAATACCAAACATTTGTATGCTACGTTTGTAGCAATATCAACGCAGGACATGTTTTTATGGAAATCTCCTACTGTAGGTCACAGCCTTATTGTTGCTAGCTGTTGCTCATTCTGGCTTCACACACAAGTAAATTCGTTGAGATTTTTGAGGCATAGAGATAGATAGAGAACTCTAGCGCCCAAAATATATTTTAGCACAGGCAGAGCCATTGAGGATTTTCACCATTTTGAAGTAGTCACTGGGTGGGACTTTGTATGGGTTACGGAATGATCACATAATTCCATCCAGGTCACCAGGAAGGATCAGGCAATAAATCATACCTGTAAGGAAACATTCCATAACTGCGGCAGTAAATCACCAACTTTGGATTTTTACCTGTTCAAACAACACACTCTAGGTGGCAGTGTGCACTCATTCAATTTGTCATACAAGTACAAAGAACACAAATATAAGCTCAACATGTAGTGTTGGTCCCATGTTTCATGAGCTGAAATAAAAGATCCCAGAAATGTTCTATACAAAGAAAAAAATCATTTTGTGCAGGAATGTATTTACACCCCTGTATTTACACCCCCATTTTTCCTTTAACAAGATAATCCTTCCACCTGACAGGTGTGGCACATTAAGAAGCAGATTAAACAGCATGATCATTACACTGGTGCACCTTGTGCTGGGGGACAATAAAAGGCCGCTCTAAAATGTGCAGTTTTTTCACAAAACACAATGCCACAGATGTCTCAAGTTTTGAGGGAGCGTGCAATTGGCATGCTGACTGCAGGAATGTTCACCAGAGTTGTTGCCAGAGAATTCATTGTTAATTTCACTACCATAAGCCACCTCTAACGTTGTTTTAGAGAATTTGGCTGTATGTTCAACTGGCCTCACAACCGCAGACCACATGTAACCACGCCAGCTCTGGACCTTTACATCCGGCTTCTTCACCTGTGGGATCATCTTAGACCAGCCACCTGGACAACTGATGAAACTGTGGGTTTGCACAACCAAAGAAGTTCTGCACAAACTGTCAGGAACCGTTTCAGGGAAGCTCAAGTATGTGCTCGTCTTCCTCACCAGGATCTAGACCTGACTGCAGTTCAGGGTTGTAACCTAACTCAGTGGGCAAATGCTAATTTGCAATAGCCACTGGTAAGCTCGAGAAGTATATTCTTCACGGATGAATCTCGGTTTCAACAGTACCTTGCAGATTGTAGACAGCTTGTATGGTGTTGTGTGGGCAAGCGGTTTGATGATGTCAATGCTGTGAACAGAGTGCCCCATGGTGGCGATGTGGTTATGGTATAGTCAGACATATGCTACAGACAACAAATACAATAACATTTTACAGATGGCAATTTGAATGCACAGACATACCTTGATGAGATCCTGAGGCCCATCGTCGTGCCATTCATCTGCTGCCATCACCTCATGTTTCAGCATGATAATGCACAGCCTCATGTCGCAAGGATCTGTACACAATTTCTGGTAGCTGAAAATGTCCCAGTTCTTCTATTATCTCCATATTCACTAGACAAGTCACACATTTATCCCCTTACACTTGTGTCTATAAGGTAGTAGTTTTGGAATTGTTAGCTAGATTACTTGTTGGTTATTACTGCATTGTCGGAACTAGAAGCACAAGCATTTCACTACGCTTGCACTAACATCTGCTAACCATGTGTATGTGACAAATAAAATTAGATTTGATTTGATTTGAGCATGTTTGGGGTGATCTGGATTGACGTATACGACAGCGTGTTCAAGTTCCCTCCAATATCCAGCAACTTCACACAGCCCTTGAAGAGGAGTGGGACAACATTCCACAGGCCACAATCAACATCCTGATCAAGAAGATGTGTTGTGCTGCATGAGGCAAATGGTGGTCACACCAGATACTGACTGGTTTTCTGATCCGCCCCCACCTGATTTTAAAGGTATCTGTGACCAGTCGTGTGAAATCCATAGATTAGGGCCTATGGAATTTATTTAAAATGACTGATTTCCTTATATGAACTGTAACTCAGTAAACTATTTGAAATGGTTTATATTTATGTTTTATATTTTTGTTCAATGTAGTTAAAGAAGAAAATGGACTACTTCAAAATGGAGATGGTCTCAATGGCACTGCCTGTGCTCTCAAAAGGACAGATACAATAAGGTGGTGTCTATCTAAATCTATGTAGGCTATCAGAACAAAGGAACAGTGGAGCTCATCGACTCATCAGTCCCAACACAACTAAGCTCAAGTATGCCACCTTGAGGCTGTAGGTTACACAACACTAGCAATAAAAGGGGAGGAGATGTGTTGATGGGGGAAAAGAGGGGGGGCATCTTCTGATGGAACTGATGCCCCCATCAGAACAGATTTGAGCCTCAATGGGATAGGCCTTTTCATGTAGGCCTTATCATGTAGGCCTTATCATGTAGGCCTTATCATGATAAATCCCAACTTCTTGTAATAAAGGTGTATGATACAACTTGATCTGATAATATACTGTATCATAAACTAATGCTAAATCATAAATTCTTAGTTTAAAGGCCCATTGCAGCCATGTTTATATCAATATCAAATCATTTCTGGGTAACAATTAAGTACCATATTTTAATAGTTTTCCATAAAATTTGACCAAAATCGCGTTTTTAGCAATAAAATATTTCTCAAGCAAGAATTTTGCTAGGACTGTCTGGTAGTGGTCTGAGTGTGGAGAAGAAAACTGAAAACTAGCTGTTATTGCCAGAGAGGTTTGGAACTCTTTTTGTTATTGGTCTATTAACCAATTTACCGCCTGGTGATGTCACCAGGCAAGCCAAAACTCCTGCCCATTGCAAACCTGAGGATTAGATGTTCTTTTGTACATTATATTTTCAACCAGCAACAATTAGGAATAACACTGATCCCTTTTCTTCCCACTTCTACAGTGTTAGTTTCATCATCTGTTGTGCAATATGATATAAAACACAGGAAACACTGAATTTTGTCTGCACTGGGCCTAACAACGATATGGTTATTCCTATTCTGTACATTTGAATGTCAAATAAGATCATTCATTGGGTAACAATTTTATTTAAAAATGCTGTTTAATATTCTACCAGCAACGTATATTTAAAACAATAGTCGTGGTGAGGAGACAGTACACTTCCTCACAGTGCCATTATTTCTCGGGTGGCTTCCTCTTCAGCGAACACACACACTTCCTCCACTACAGCAACACTTTGCTTGACTGCTTTGACGCTCTCTGACAGATTGAAGGCTACATGTTCATACAAAACCTGCCAGTAAAGATAGTATGTTTGGTGAGTCTGACTTGTTTTTAACATTTGCATGTTTTTGTTGTCAAATTGTTGTAATTATGTACTACTACTGTATAATAGATATGTAGGCTGTAACACATAATCCTACGGAAGCACTTGGGTGACGCACCATAAGGCGAGGTAGCCAACTGCCGTTATAATGTTGGTAGGCGCTATTCTATATCAAAACTCTGTAGGCCTACGATATGACATGCAATGTTCAAATCCACAATTGCAATATTTATATGTGACAGTTATTTTGTGTTTCACTCCGCCCATTTAAAGTTATAACTTGATCTGCTGACTGTAGTCGTCTCTTTTTCTTTCAAATGATGATAATGGTGAAAAACCTTTTTTGTAATTTATGTTGAACTCTCTTTCTAATTTCAGGGTTACTATTGGTCCCCTATTAACACATAGCCCTTTTCTTAATAATCTAGGTGAATGAAATGAGAAATGTACACGATCAGAATGCTATGGCCTTGTTGATGGCCTAAAATGAGTGAATGTCACCTATCATTGATATTCAGTGGATAGGCCAAAGGTATGCATCAGTGCTGGTAGGCATACAAAGGTTTATTGGATTTGATGAACTATCCCCAGTCAGTGTACAGAGAAGTACATTTCAGTGCTCCCAGGCTCGGGTCCCTGTAGACTGGGTTTAGCTATATTCATGTTTTCTCCAACATTCTAAGAGAGCTGTGGGAAGAGTCCAGCTCTCCTCTCTCACAATGAATTACAATTACTGCATGTATTTCAAACTCCAGTCTCCACCCATATTTTGAAGTTTCAGTGTTCACACTTGAATTCATGGGGAACACAGGCCTTATGTACTGTAACTATAAATGAAGTAGGCCCACAGATTAACATAATGTTCAAGTTGAAATGAAAGCCAGTAGATTAACAAAGACAGATATAAATAGATGGTGTCAAACTGTACTGTGTAAATGAGGGCGTGAGAGTGATGTTCGTACCCGATAAAGTGTGAGAGCACTTTAAACCACAAACATCACTTTCAACAGTTTACATTTGTTGGGCCCTAGCCAGTGTCTCTCTTTTGGTGAACATTGTAGCCTAAAGTGCATTTCTCCCTGTGTTTCTCATGTCCAGGTGTCTGAGACAGTGAAGGGGCCAGAATGCAGAGCATCAAGTGTGTGGTGGTAGGAGATGGTGCAGTGGGGAAGACCTGCCTCCTCATCTCCTACACCACCAACGCCTTCCCCAAGGAGTACATCCCCACTGTGTTTGACAACTACAGCGCCCAGGTGACTGTGGACAGCAGGACTATTAGCCTCAACCTGTGGGACACAGCAGGCCAGGAGGAGTACGACCGCCTGCGCACACTCTCCTACCCCCAGACCAACGTGTTTGTCATCTGCTTCTCTGTTGCCAGCCCCCCCTCCTTTGAGAACGTCAAGCACAAGTGGCACCCAGAGGTCACCCACCACTGTCCCAATACGCCCATTCTGCTGGTGGGCACCAAGAAGGACCTGCGTAATGACCCGGAAGTGTTGAAGAAGCTAAAGGATCAGAACCAGATGACCATCACCCAACAGCAGGGCATCGCCCTGGCCAGGCAGATCCAAGCCATCAAGTACCTTGAATGCTCTGCCCTCAACCAAGACGGAATCAAAGAGGTGTTCGCTGAGGGTGTGCGAGCCTTTCTCAACCCACAACCTGTCGCCACCAAGAAACCCTGTGTGCTATTGTAAAGGCAGTAGAGATACTATCACGTATGCAAATCAAACAGAACAATATTAATTAATTGAATGTGTGTAAACCATTGGAGTTGATTTTATTGTGAAATATGTTTTTGTTGTACTGCTGATAACAAACACTGCCATATCAAGACTTCCTTGAGACAAGGGGATCATTGAGGCAGAGGCATTGGCTCAAGATGGATGCCTCAAAACTGAGCCAATATTAGGTAGGCAAGAAGGGCCTGGGTCAAATGCTGTCTGCAAGAATCCTTACTTTTGTATATCCATTATTTTTCCCTCTTCCTTTATAGCAATTAACCAAAAAGACCTGAGACTTTCTGATGAGGAGATACATTCTCTCATTTATCAGTGCTTGTATTGTTGTCACATTTTGACATGTATGGCCTTTACAAAAAGAATTAAAAAATATCAGGAATTTAAATATCCATACTCCCATAATTAATAGTTGTTGTTTTTTTTTACTAATATTTTGTTGTATCATAGAAGTATGTATTTTTACACCATCAGGTTTTTTGTTAGTGCTATTCAACTTTGTTTGAATGTGTTGAATGCTGGACACAAAAGAGGAAATGCTGAGAGAGGTTTTTGATAAGAAATGCATAGGCTGATTTTCCTATCGAAGGTCATTAGTCAGTGTGTTTGTGTGTGTGTGTGTGTGTGTGTGTGTGTGTGCATGCGTGTGTGTGTGATAGATGAGAGGAGAGAGACGGGAGAGGAGAGGAGAGGAGAGAGAAATGGAACCTGGTTGTAACTTCCCTCTGAAAGTCCTTAGCTTATTATATATTTTAGTTAAGTTGGGGTTCTAGATGTTTTAATGTTGTGTAACTATTTTGAGAAGGCCATGACCCCACTCTTCGAGGGTGTCTCGGGGTTGGGAAAGGCAAAAAAACACATTTCCAATTCAAACATAAGCACCCACCAAAATATTATTATTAATATTACATCTGTACGGTTGTAAACGAGAGATGGAAATTGTGTGCAAACTGTAGTGTAGATTACTTTGACATGTCTTTATTCTTATCATCAGGAACAGCAAATAAATGTGTTGATCAATGCATACAATTAAATTAATACCTCAAGAATGCCAAACCCTCTCAAATGGAGTCACGGGATGTGATAGAAACCAGCATGCTAAACAACGATGAGGTTCCTGATTTGCCTGAGATTTGGAAGTGAAATGATCCAGCTGGCGGTTACAGAGTTGTGAAACATTCATTTTCATTTGTTGTACAATCACTGTCCTCTCCCATACCTCAGGCCACTGGACTCATTTGACAGTGAAATAAGGCCTCAGTGCCTTTGCTCTGCCTGCTGGATAACAGACACTTCTTTGTGTGAGAGCAGTGGAGGGACATACAGATAGATGTCCTGACAGTTTTAGTATAGTATATACTGTATGTGACTGTATACAACACCCACTCTAGTACTATCTGGATCTACCTCTCCATCTCATTCTCTCTCTCTCTCTCTCTCTCTCTCTCTCTCTCTCTCTCTCTCTCTCTCTCTCTCTCTGTCTCTCTCTCTCTCTGTCTCACTCTCTCTCACTCACTCTCTCTCTCTCTCTCTGTCTCTCTCTCTCTGTCTCACTCACTCTCTCTGTCTCTCTCTCAGTCTCTCTCAGTCTCTCTCTGTCTCTCTCTCTCTCTCTGTCTCTCTCTCTCTCTCTCTCTCTCTCTCTCTCTCTCTCTCTCTCTCTCTCTCTCTCTCTGTCTCTCTCACTCTCTCTGTCTCTCTCTCTCTCTCTGTCTCTCTCTGTCTCTCTCTCTCTCTGTCTCACTGTCTCTCTCACTCTCTCTGTCTCTCTCTCAGTCTCTCTCTGTCTCTCTCTCTCTCTGTCTCTCTCTGTCTCTCTCTCTCTCTCTCTGTCTCTCTCACTCTCTCTGTCTCTCTCTCTCTCTGTCTCTCTCACTCTCTCTGTCTCTCTCTGTCTCTCTCTCTCTCTCTCTGGCTCTCTCTCAGTCTCTCTCTGTCTCTCTCTCTCTCTGTCTCTCTCTCTCTCTCTCTCTCTCTCTCTCTGTCTCTCTCACTCTCTCTGTCTCTCTCTCTCTCTGTCTCTCTCACTCTCTCTGTCTCTCTCTGTCTCTCTCACTCTCTCTGTCTCTCTCTGTCTCTCTCACTCTCTCTGTCTCTCTCTCAGTCTCTCTCTGTCTCTCTCTCTCTCTCTCTCTCTCTGTCTCTCTCACTCTCTCTGTCTCTCTCTCTCTCTGTCTCTCTCACTCTCTCTGTCTCTCTCTGTCTCTCTCTCTGTCTTTACAAACGAGGAAGAACATTTATTTGTAACTTCCTTAATTTAGGTTGTGGACCTCACTGACTGACTGACTCACTAAGAATAAGCATGTTATGGTAAATAGCTCAAAAGTTCTGAAATAATAGTTTAATGAAGCTTAATGTTTACACACCAAAAAATCACTATTAGATTATTAATACCTTTAAGATGTCTCTAAATACTTGAGAATATACAAAATCATATTTGCGTTTATCTACAGTTCTTGATGCATTTAAAAATACTTTCTACAAAGAGCTGAAGACACTCTCTTCAGATCACATCATTGGCAACAGTCAGCATTTCCCGAATTTCACAAGTGATAAGTCATAGACACGTGAGCATGACTAAAGAAGGACATACTCTTAAGTCAAGGTGATCAAGTCGAAGTTGCCCCACTGTCCCAAATCATAGAGGACTAAGTCTGTCATGTATCATACAGTATGTTAATATCAACTCAATCAAAATGTTGGTACAGTAGGATTGACTTTCAGGTTGAACAGTCCAGATAAATAAAGTGATTATTTACAGCCATGACATCCGCCATCATGTAAATATATGGAAGAAGGCGCTCTCTTCCTGCTCCTCCTCCTCTGCAACAGCATCATCTCCGCTAGGTGTGTTCTGAGTGGTTGAACACCTGTTTCCCAGTCAGAAGTCTTTACCCTCCTCTGGTGAGATGACCACCATCTCTCTGCTCTTAAAGTCCCAGAAGGCTGTTAGGTGGAAGGCCATGTTGGAGAACACCACACAATACTCAAAGAGGGCGAAAAAGGTGTAGCCTGTGGAGGTTAGGAAAGACAGGAGACTTTTATGAACACTTTAACAAACAATGTCAAATTAAAATATACTTTTGTATCATAAAATGCTTAAAAGGTAAACAGTCAAAATAATGTTTTTCATGAAAATTGCTGATATCTGAAGGAAACCAGATGAAAGTATGAAAAATGGCTGTTGCTTCTTCATTGATAACGTTTGATCACAAAGTTACTGGTCCCCTCCCCCATGTAAAACACTAGGATTCATTATTCAGGGAACAAGGTGACATCACCTAAACTTTCATTTTAATACACCAATTTTAACACGATATACTCTTACCTTATTTAAATAAGTACCACCTTGTAACCAACATCGGAGAAGCTGTGTTTGTGTTTGCAGAGAGGCGTTGTTTATATAGCTAGATAGCTACTCTACTGATGCCAACATTTTACTGTAGGGTGTCAGCAAACCTAATTAAAAGTTGACCCTGTTCATCTATGACAACGATACGTATCTGTTTCCCATTTCATCTGTGGCAGCAGTTACTGGCTAGCTAGGTGTTCAGCCAGCATGGAACACAAGGTGGGAAAGGGTCGTTCAAAACACAGACGCAGTTGACAGGTCAACACATCGGTCAGTGCTGCTGTGAACCGCATCACAAGAGCCCCGCCAAATGGTGTATATATACATATACACACATTTATATGTATATATGTAAAAATTAAGAAAAACCCTTGAATGAGTAGCTGTTCTAAAACTTTTGACCGGTGGTATAAATGTATATATATATGTATGTATATATAAGTTTTAGAACAGCTACTCATTCAAGGGTTTTTCTTAATTTTTACAATTTTCTACATTGTAGAATAACAGTGAAGACATCAAAATTATGAAATAACACATATGGAATCATTGTAGTAAGCAAAAAAGTGTTAAACAAATCCAAACAAATTATATATTTGAGATTCTTCAAATAGCTACCCTTTGCCTTGATGACAGCTTTGCACACCCTTTAAATTGTTTAACTTGGGTCAAACGTTTCAGGTAGCCTTCTACAAGCTTCCCAAAATAAGTTGGGTGAATTTTGGCCCATTCCTCCTGACAGTGTAACTGAGTCAGGTTTGTAGGCCTCCTTGCTCGCACACGCGTTTACAGTTCTGCCCACAAATGTTCTATGGGATTGAGGTCAGGGCTTTGTGATGGCCACTCCAATACCTTGACTTGTTGTCCTTAAGCCATTTTGCCACAACTTTGGAAGTATGCTTGGGGTCATTGTCCATTTAGAGGACCCATTTGTGACCAAGCTTTAACTTCCTGACTGATGTCTTGAGATGTTGCTTCAATATATCCACGTAATTTTCATGCCTCATGACGCCATCTATTTTGTGAAGTGCACCAGTCCCTCCTGCAGTAAAGCACCCCCAGAACATGATGCTGCCACCCCCGTGCTTCACGGTTGGGATGGTGTTCTTCGGCTTGCAAGCCTCCCCCTTTTTCCTCCATCAGACCAGAGGACATTTCTCCAAAAAGTACTGTCCCCATGTGCAGTTAAACCCGTAGTCTGGCTTTTTATGGAGGTTTGGAGCAGTGGCTTCTTCCTTGCTGAGCGGCCTTTCAGGTTATGTCAATATAGGACTCGTTTAACTGTGGATATAGATACTTTTGTACCTGTTTCCTCTAGCATCTTCACAAGGTCCTTTGCTGTTGTTCTGGGATTGATTTGCACTTTTCGCACCAAAGCACGTTCATCTCTAGGAGACAGAACACGTCTCCTTCCTGAGCGGTATGACGGCTGCGTGGTCCCATGGTGTTAATACTTGCGTACTATTGTTTGTACAGATGAACGTGGTACCTTCAGGCATTTGGAAATTGCTCCCAAGAATGAACCAGACTTGTGGAGGTCTACATTTTTTTCTGAGGTCTTGGCTGATTTCTTTTGATTTTCTCATGTTGTCAAGCAAAGAGGCCATGAGTTTGAAGTTGGCCTTGAAACACATCCACAGGTAGACCTCCAATTTACTCAAATTATGTCAATTAGCCTATCATAAGCTTCTAAAGCCATGACATCATTTTCTGGAATTTTCCAAGCTGTTTAAAGGCACAGTCAACTTAGTGTATGTAAACTTCTGACCGACTGAAAGTGTGATACAGTAAATTATAAGTGAAATAATCTGTCTGTAAACAACTGTTGGAAAAATGACTTGTGTCATGCACAAAGTAGATGTCCTAACTAACCAACTTGCAAAACTGTAGATTGTTAACAAGAAATGTGTTGAGTGGCTGAAAAATGAGTTTTAATGACTCCAACCTAAGTGTATGTAAACTTCCGACTTCCAACTGTAACAAGGATATCATTGATGCAACTTCAATGATGTTTGAGTTACTTTGTGTATCACCAAATTTCCTTTAGATGAGTTTACTGCAACACTGGTCACTGCATCCAAGTTGCTTAATTAACATAGATATTAAAAAGAGCTGTCAGTCAATGCGAGCTCATGAATATTATCTCCCCGCCCACTCAGCCTGTCTTTTCAAACTTCATGGTAGTTAGCCATGAGAGAAAAAGTACTTTTCAGAATGACTGCTCATGCCCTTTAACATTCTGATGCTACAATATACTTACTCCCTTGTTCACAGTACATGTTGTGTTTCCAGTAAAAGTAAGCAGCCAAGCAGCAGAAAGCGATGTTGAGGATCAAGCAGCGGATTTTCCAGTGGAAAGATTTCACGTCCTGTTTATGAAAAAAGAAAGAGCGATTTGATAGAGAAAGATTGCAATACTAAAAAATGATATTGTGTACTTAACTACTGTGTATTTGTACTATGCGAATGCAATGGCCTACTTTATAAATGGAACGATTAAAAACATTTAATTTATCTAGGTTGAGGAACACAATGAGCAGGCTTAATCAAGCCCCATCTGAGAAACTGTTGAGATGAGACATCAGTAACACATTGCAGCTGGTGTAAAAACTGTTTCAGCCACATCCTTCCACTAATACTATTTATACTGCAGATCACTGGCAGCATGTTTCTCAAGCAAAAGCATGTTCCCTATTTACTGGTCCCACCCTTAAATGCCCACAATAGATTATCATGACACACGATTACAAGCCCCGTATCAAATCAATATCCAAACGGCAATTGCCCATAAAAATGGTATGACAGAGTGGCAGCCTAATACAGTGGCGGTCGGTGCCGTTCACGATCAGGGAAGATGTATTTCTATTACAGCTTATTGGATGATTGTCATTCAAATTCCATTCACCCAGCTCAATGTAACATCGACAGGTTTAGGCTACTACATGTCGGTGCACAGGTCTAGAGTAATTAGAGTAATCAAGGTGACAGACAGTGACACATTGAATACTGCATTGTACACTCTGGTACTTTTATCCCGTTTCGTTAAGTTTGATTCCAACAGAATCAGCGGAAAGAATACACCCCTGAGCACATGCAAATACAGTTCAATTTCATAGCAGCCATTTACAAACAGCATGATCACTTTGCTCATTCTATACATAGTTCCTTCTTGCAACTATCTACGCGCTCTCCTCCTCTCACCTTTTCCTTTCGCTTGGGGACTTCAGTGCATAACACATCAGCTGTCTGTGACCAGGCGAAAAAGCCAAACCTGCCCGCTAATTATTTTACCTTTATTTAACTAGGCAAGTCAGTTAAGAACAAATTCTTATTTTCAATGACGGCCTAGGAACAGTGGGTTAACTGCCTGTTCAGGGGCAGAACGACAGATTTGTACCTTGTCAGATTGGGGGTTTGAACTTGCAACATTCCGATTACTAGTCCAATGCTCTAACCACTAGGATACCCTGCCGCCCCTAATGTTACACACAGCCTAGATCGTTGTCAAGTCTTACTCATCATAGATACTAGAACTAAATCGTTAGTAAACTCGCTAGAATCATGCAGTACAATGTACAGTCCGAAAGCAGTTTAGCAGTTACACAGTCGGTGGCAATAAATGAATACAAATCAAAAGCTTGCCTTGACTTGGAAGACTTCCAGTGTTGGATAGCCATAGCCAGCTAGCTAACATAGCATTCATTTCTGTTTTTGCCGGGTGTTTGAGTAGGCTAAGCTAACTGCATTACTAGATAAGTGAAATAAAAACAAAATACAACCAAATCTCTCTCTCTCTCTCTCTCTCTCTCTCTCTCTCCTTAAAGAAATGTGTTCAAAACTGTTCAACTATTGTCTTTCTCTCTCTTTGAGTCAACTACTCATCACATTTTATGCACTGCAGTGCTAGCTAGCTGTAGCTTTTAGTACTAGATTCATTCGCTGGTCTTTTGATTGGGTGGACAACATGTCAGTTCATCCTGCAAGAGCTCTGATAGGTAGGAGGACGTCCTCTGGAAGTAGTCATAATTACTGTGTAAGTCTATGGAAGGGGGGGAGAACCATGAGCCTCCTAGGTTTTGTATTGAAGTATATGTACTCAGAGGAGGACAGAAGCTAGCTGTCCTCCAGCTATACCATGGTGCTACACTACAGAGTGCTGCTGAGTCCACTGTAGACCTTCATTGCATAGCAGTGTGTTTAAATCAATCATTTGGTGACGTGAATATATTTAGTATAGATATCTTAAATGGATAACTTTTTTAATGTTTCACTATTTTTATCTTTATGAAATTCACTGAGGATGGTCCTCCCCTTCCTCCTCTGAGGAGCCTCCACCGCTGTATGTAGCATGTCCAGCAGCCCTTACAGGAACCAGTATTTTTAGCTAACATTCCACTTCTTGCCACTCCATATCATTGCCAAATCAGACTGGATTTCCACTAGTTACCACAGCCACAAAGTAAACATTGGCTACATCATAAAAATTCATAAAAATAAAAACGTGGTTTTTGGTCTTAATTTAAGGTTAGGGTTAGGAAAAAGATTAGGTAAAAAAATTGATTTAAGAAGGTAAAAGTAGAAATAGGCGGGGTTTATGACTTTGTGGCTTTGGTAACAAGTGACGACCAAGAGGCTGGCCTTTTGGCAATGCAGCTGGATTTACGGAGTGGCTCATTGTTATTAATAGTTTCCATGACAACACGTGGATCCTTAAAAAATATATAATTAGAATCAAAAACAAATATTTTGCCGTTATCTAAGCAAGTTTTTGTATGTTGAAGCTTAATATCAAAGCAAAGAGGTTTTGTGTTTGGAATTGAAGTAGCTACAGTATGTATTTTGTTTGAGAATTTATACGTGAGCTAGAAACTTTTGACAGACTTGTTTTGTCTGGACAAAAAAATAACTACCAACATGTTCCGTGGAGAAAAAAAGTGATACACGAGTTCCAATATTTGGATAATCGTTGTGATTGGAGGATAACTGTGAGGGTTATCAACCAGGATCAGCTCTAATGTTCTCGAGAATGTTCATATTTTAAGATGGCAGAAAGCCAGTCTCTTTGGCATTGACAATGAGTGGCAAGGAGTGGAATGTAAGATAAAGATGCTGGTACTCAGGCTAGGCAAGTATATGCCATATGCAATGAATACATTATGTGCCAGTGCAAGTGTGCAAGCCAAGTTCGAGCACAGTTAATGTGTTTGTGCTTGCTACAATCTCTGCGTGTGTGCATGTGTGGTGCACATGACAGCCTACACTCCCAATGAGTTGTGTGGAGGGGTGTGTTGGTCACAGCCCCAGACTGGGTCAGAAAACAGCTGTTCCTCCAAAACAGAGGCCCAGGCACTGACAGTGGAAACACAGCCAGAGGCTTCTTCCAAGTCTGACTGATCAAACCCTCAGTAACAGCCTATACCACCGATCTGGTTGGGATCAACACGCTGCTATTTCTACTAGAGTCCTACCACAGAATAACAGTGCTTCAAGTCCCTCAACCATATAGTGACAACTTAAAATGAGAGACTAAATAAATAAGATATAGCTATAACGATTGACATGTGTAAATACAATAGACTGGAGCACTACAGGCTCAGTCACCAGGCATCAGTGTGAGTGAAATGAAAGGACACAGGGAGATTCTGTCTTCTCTTATACTCCTCTGTCCTCCTCTCCTCCGTGACCCGGAAACCGATAAGTGGTCGAGTGTGTCAACTCTGTGAAAAGAGAACTTTGCTTCTCTCCTCAATTGCCTCCTACAGTCGAAGATACTCATGTGTAGTGCAAAGTGTTTTCAAATCTGCCGCATCCCCTTTGAATCAGCTGTTGTATTCTCAAAGGTGAAAAAAAATTCTACACGAATTACCCTTTAATCTATAAAATGTCTCACACAACTAGCTAAAATAATTTGTTCTACTTTAGGCATTTATTTTAGGATTCCACCCTTGCAAACGTGCTAGTGGAGAAGAAGAGTTTAATTTCATACAAGTGCATTTGTTTCCATGTTTCCTCTCCTTCACTACTCTCCTCGATTACCTTTGACAGTTTTCGAAAGGTGGCAAGGAGAGGACAGAGAAGAGGATGCGAAGAGTCAAGCTAAACCATTTGAGAATCTCCCCACAGCGTTGAACTGCACTTGACAATGCTGTTTCATCAGGCTGCAGTAGTTGGCTTCTACTCTAGAGGGCTCTAGTGTCAACATTGTCGAAATTGCAGACAAAGTCACCAAAAGCCCCTCTACTAACAGGAACTATACTATACTGCCTGCTTCACCAGGAAACTGCATCATACCACCAAAATAGTTAGTTCACTTCTTCATTCAGTTGATTGAACAACTAACTTCCCTTTACATTTCTGTCTTTCAGGCAATTTCAATATTTGCTGATCAAGTATAGGGCTGAAGAGAAGAAACGATGCCTTACCTCAGGAATCAGTGAGTACTTCTTTATAACCAGCCACAGCCGACAGGTTAACACCATGTGGATAACAGAACTGGCAATGAACAGGACAAAACCTTCTTTATGGACAACTATGGGACAAAAAAGGATATGAAAGCTAAAAGCATACAAGTACAACTGTATTAGTCATAACAGTCACTGATACAGGTTATATGGTTTATAACTAGGGTCCATAGTTTTCCTGGTCGGGTCATGTATCTGGAAAAACTCAGGGCCTTATTTATAACTGCAAGAAATAGGCAAACGAAATTCTGTCATTTGTTCAAAAACATAATTTTATATCATGCAGCATATACAGTGGGGAGAACAAGTATTTGATACACTGCCGATATTGTTACAAAGCATGTAGAGGTCTGTCATTTTTATCATAGGTACACTTCAACTGTGAGAGAAAATCCAGAAAATCACATTGTATGATTTTTAAGTAATTCATTTGCATTTTATTGCATGACATAAATATTTGATACATCAGAAAAGCAGAACTTAATATTTGGTACAGAAACCTTTGTTTGCAATTACAGAGATCATACGTTTCCTGTAGTTCTTGACCAGATTTGCACACACTGCAGCAGGGATTTTGGCCCACTCCTCCATACAGACCTTCTCCAGATCCTTCAGGTTTCGGGGCTGTCGCTGGGCAATACGGACTTTCAGCTCCCTCCAAAGATTTTCTATTAGGTTCAGGTCTGGAGACTGGCTAGGCCACTCCAGGACCTTGAGATGTTTCTTACGGAGCCACTCCTTAGTTGCCCTGGCTGTGTGTTTCGGGTCGTTGTCATGCTGGAAGACCCAGCCACGACCCATCTTCAATACTCTTCCTGAGGGAAGGAGGTTGTTGGCCAAGATCTCGCGATACATGGCCCCATCCATCCTCCCCTCAATACGGTGCAGTCGTCCTGTCCCCTTTGCAGAAAAGCATCCACGAAGACTGATGTCTCCACCTCCATGCTTCACGGTTGGGATGGTGTTCTTAGGGTTGTACTCATCCTTCTTCTTCCTCCAAACACAGCGAGTGGAGTTTAGACCAAAAAGCTCTATTTTTGTCTCATCAGACCACATGACCTTCTCCCATTCCTTCTCTGGATCATCCAGATGGTCATTGGCAAACTTCAGACGGGCCTGGACATGCGCTTGCTTGAGCAGGGGGACCTTGCGTGCGCTGCAGGATTTTAATCCATGACGGCGTAGTGTTACTAATGGTTTGCTTTGAGACTGTGGTCCCAGCTCTCTTCAGGTCATTGACCAGGTCCTGCCGTGTAGTTCTGGGCTGATCCCTCACGTTCCACATGATCATTGATGCCCCACGAGTTGAGATCTTGCATGGAGCTCCAGACCGAGGATGATTGACCGTCATCTTGAACTTCTTCCATTTTCTAATAATTGTGCCAACAGTTGTTGCCTTCTCACCAAGCTGCTTGCCTATTGTCCTGTAGCCCATCCCAGCCTTGTGCAGGTCTACAATGTATCCCTGATGTCCTTACACAGCTCCCTGGTCTTGGCCTTTGTGGAGAGGTTGGAGTCTGTTTGATTGAGTGTGTATACAGGTGTCTTTTATACAGGTAACGAGTTCAAACAGGTGCAGTTAATACAGGTAATGAGTGGAGAACAGGAGGGCTTCTTAAACAGGTCTGTGAGAGCTGGAATTCTTACTGGTTGGTAGGTGATCAAATACTTATGTCATGCAATGAAATGCAAATGAATTACTTAAAAATCATTCAATGTGATTTTCTGGATATTTGTTTTAGATTCCGTCTCTCACAGTTGAAGTGGACCTATGATAAAAATGACAGACCTCTACATGCTTTGTAAGTAGGAACACCTGCAAAATCAGCAGTGTATCAAATACTTGTTCTCCCCACTGTATGTAAATGTAAATGAGCAGCCTATTATGCTGTAGGGCAGGCCTTATGCCGATGTATTCCCAGCTGACTAATTGTCAAAGGTCACTCACGGTATGTCTCATTGGATGACACGTAGGTGAGCAGCAAGAGGCCAAAGTTCTCAGTGATGGCACACATGAAGTTGAGGCAGCTGAGCAGCCACTCCAGGAACCTTGTGGAGAAGCGGCCCTTATAGAAGTTAAAATAGGCCACGGCCACCAGGAACCTGGGAGCAGAGTGCAGGCCAATGCAGAAGCGCCAGATATGGCACTCTGGGCTCAGGCTTATGGAGGCACTAATGGAGGGCAGATAATTGGTAACCTAAAACCCCCCCACCCCCAAAAAAAGACAGTCAGACCATTTATTTGCATGCATGCTACATTCTTAATAACGGACAGGATTGATTACCTTGCAATGTGTGTCAGTGGAGTCCTGGAAATGGAATACGGAGGAGATGGAGATGCAGGTAATTAAGCCAAGCAGTGGCAGGCTGACGGTGCCCACAACACAGGACGTGAATGATAGTCTGATCAGAGGCTTGTCATGACCCAGGACATGTGGACCCTGCAGCATCCTAGACTGGGACATCAGGGCCATATTTATCACTAAATACGCATTTTAACTGAGAATGTCCAGATATGAACAAAATAATGTATAATAATGATATAGGCTAATTCTGGATTTCATACCTAGGTTTGAGAGTTTGACATGCCTCCTGCAAAATCATGCTGCTGTTTTCAGTGACATTAAGGCAGGACTATATATAAGTTTGATCAGAAACATGCATAAAAATGATCTGAATATGATTCCATACCTCCTATTTGTAGGCTACAGCTAGGTCAATTGTTTACAGATATAGCTCTTGCATAGTCAGAGAAGGAAATGGCTTTTGTGGGCTTGAATTGAACTGTCACCAAAACGCCTGTGCATCGTCGCATATAGGCTTCTGACTATGTTCAGATTTATCTTGATCAGGTATTTCACAAATGTGTAATGTGGTCTCTAATTCATTAGCATCTGTTCATGTTCCCTTCAGCCCAGCACAACATGAACACTGAGCATCATCAACGCGATGCAGAATAAGCTTTTAACCTGAATCCTCTCCCAGCTGCCATTTTATAAATATCTTCAATAATGTTTGAAAATAAATGCGGTACCAATGCAATGCGAAAAAAGTATTGAAGAGATCGGACTAAAATGTATTGCGATAACCGGAAGAGATAGCAAGGTACTGGCTCAGTTGTGACCGGATGGGAGTAGCCTATAAAAAAAAACGTCGTCACATCAAGAACCAGTCATGTTACACGATGTGTCTATACTGAAAAATCATTGGTGGTTGAAGTGTCACGAGGAAGTGTAAGAAATGTAATTCATTGATAAGCCAACTTTATATCACGGGAGCTGTCCGTGGTGCTGTTCTTGCGCATCACCAAATACTGTAGCCTTATCTTTGACAGCCTGGCATTGCAAGTTGCCTCAGGAAATAACCATATACATATTTTGATAAAATGGGGGTATTTGGAAAAGACTCAAGTCAATGTTTTTGTTGTTGAGGATGATGATTTTTGGTCAATGGATAAGTCCCACGCGTCTTATTCAAATATATTATGTGTAAATTCCAATAGTGCTCACTCAGTACGTCATGATGAGCCTACACCTAGTCTCTAACCCCAGTCATCTCAGGCTAACAATCATCTTTGTCAAGGCACAAGAGCAGTCTACGGCTATCCATCCGGGAACTTAAACGTAATTGAAATGATCATCTGGTATATTTTTGGATATAGATAAGGGTAACCTGTAACAGCAAAATGAAAGTACGTGGATTTTATTTTCTGCTTGAATATTATTCCAGGTAGGCTATAGATTATCTCTTTTGCTGAACTATGTACAGTTGAAAATGGTAAATTCCCAATGTACATATTTAGAAATGTATATGCTATGTTTAGTGTCTATATCAACACACACTTACAGTCCAGTCGCAATGAATGTTTCTCATTTTGGTTTTTCAGTCAACATCAGGCAAGTGGTGAGTTAAATGGTTTCATGACTGGTTTAGAGTAGCCTCTTGACAGATAGCTTGTGGGATTTGAATTACATTAAGAGTTACTGAAGTACCTGATGTAAACTGCATTATTAATGGTCTCTTAATGATGAATCATTGTGACATCTACAGTGGTTGATTATTTCCTCTGTCCCAGTCAGATTCTGATTCGATAACCCTCACAGCTGTTTCCCAGGCAGGAGGCAGGATCTCCCTGCCAGTTGTTTAGGTATCATCTTATTCACAGTACCAGTCAGATTCTGATTCGATAACCCTCACAGCTGTTTCCCAGGCAGGAGGCAGGATCTCCCTGCCAGTTGTTTAGGTATCATCTTATTCACAGTACCAGTCAAAACTCTGGACACACTGACTCATTCAAGGTGGTTTTATTTGTTTTGCTTTTTACCATTTTCTACATTGTTGAATAATAGTGAAGACATCACAACTATGAAATAACACATATGGAATCATGTAGTAACCAAAAAAGTGTTCAACAAATCAAAATATATTTCATATTTGAGATTCTTCAAAGTAGCCACCCTTTGCCTTGATGACAGCTTTGCACACTCTTGGCATTCTCTCAACCTGCTTCATGAGGTAGTCACCTGGAATGCATTTCAATTAACAGGTGTGCCTTGTTAAAAGTTAATTTGCAGAATTCTTTTCCTTCTTAATGCGTTTGAGCCATTCAGTTGTGTTGCGACAAGTGGTGTCATATTTTATAGTTTTGATGTCTTCACTTTCTACAATGTAGAAAATATTAAAAATAAAGAAAAACTCTGGAATGAGTAGGTGTGTCCAAACTGTTGACTGGTACTGTACATTAATCATGTGGCCCTTTTCTACAGCCTCCTCAAAAGGCTTTATTGAAACAGTGAAGCAGGGTAACATCTGGATCCCCCAAATCCACTGAGATCACTGTAATCAGTTGCTTCTGGCAATGTTCTGAACTCAATTATGTTTGTCAAGAATTTGAAATGAATTCTAAAAAAATAAAAATAAACATCATTTAATACATGGGAAAACCATATATTCTCATAACAACATACTAATACAAAGAAACAGGTTCAAAGATTGGAGAGAAAATGAAACGGTACAGTAAATTCCAAGTATGCAGAAGATTGCACAACTGTATTTTGTTGAAAACTCATCCAAATATTATTTGATCTTTCTTTACAAATGGAGGGGAAAAAATCAGCATAAAGGACTTTAGGTTGGCAGGTAGCCTAGCGTTTAGAGCATTGGGCCGATAACCAAAAGGTTGCTGATTTGAATACCCGTGCAGACAAGGTGAAAAATCTGTCAGATGTACCCTTGAGCAAGGAAATTATCCCTAGTTTGCTCCAGGGGTGCCATGCTACTACGGCTGACCCTGTAAAACAACACATTTCACTGCACCTATCCAACTTATGTGATTTATGCATTTAACCTACAAGAACAGGGTACAGTATGTCTATTAGAGTGTATTATAGCCTATCTGTGTTTATTTTCTATGGTGGTATTATATGGCAAATGTCCCATGGATTAGGGCGTGTATCAACATATCCCTGCTTGGGGTCAACAGATGACTCAGTTGCATCTGCTGGCTCATAATGGAAGCTTTGCTTGATCTCTTACTATAGCATCAGAAGCGTAATCTACTCCCAAATCCCCCTATGTCCTAGTGTCCTGCACCCTCTGCCATGTGTTCACATGTTCTCTGACACACTAAGATTTTTACCCACGAACAGGTAACTGCCAAAATAAAGGAAACACACGAGTAGATGAGGGATACAAAGTACTGTATATTGTATGCAGGTGCTTCCACACAGGTGTTGTTCCTGAGTTAATTAAGCAACTAACACCCCATCATGCTTAGGGTCATGTAAGCATGATGGGATGTATCTCTCTGTATATATGTGTGTGTGTGTGTGTGTGTGTGTGTGTGTGTGTGTGTGTGTGTGTGTGTGTGTGTGTGTGTGTGTGTGTGTGTGTGTGTGTGTGTGTGTGTGTGTGTGTGTGTGTGTGTGTGTGTGTGTGTGTGTCACCAGATTTAAACCCAATTGAACACTTATGGGAAGTTCTGAAGTGGCTCATGAGAGCATTTTCCACCACCATCAACAAAACACCAAAGGATGGAATATCTAATGGAAGAATGGTAATACATTTCTCCAATAGAGTTCCAGACACTTGTAGAATCTATGCTAAGGCGCATTGAAGCTGTTCTGGTGTCTCGGCTATTAAGACTTTATGTTGGTGTTTCCTTTATTTTGTCAGTTACCTGTATTTAACTTTGTTCTGGCTGACATCAGGTTGTCACAGAGTGTCATTTTTTAATAAATATATGAAAATGGTGTAGTGCTCACTAAATTAAAATAAATTGATTGTGTTTTGGTTTTTAGGTGAGAATTATGTTCTTTCTCGTACATTTTTAAATGACATACTAGTCATTTTAGTCATTTAGCAGACACTGTTCTCTATGCCCTGTCCTAGCCTGTTGGAGTGCTCATGGGAAGTATGCCCAGAAGCTGCTGAATGATTTGTTTACTAACTACACCCGTGACCTGAGACCAGTAGAGGAAACAGAAAACATCCTCAATGTGATCCTGCAGATCACCCTCTCACAGATCATTGACATGGTAACAGCTTTCTTAAGTTTAAACTATGGCTATTTCAGCAATACAACAATAATAAAGAGATTCCCAAAATTATATCTGAAAAAAACCTCATACATTCACATTTGGCATTTGAAATAGACGTCATATTCTAAGTGCTAAGTTAATAACTAGTGAAAGGAAGCCATTGTTCACCATGTCCCCTCTATTGCAGGATGAACGTAACCAGATCTTGACAGCATATTTGTGGATACGACAGGTGTGGGTAGACTCATACCTCACCTGGAGTAAAGATGATTATGATGGACTTGATGCCATCCGTATACCCAGTCGTTATATATGGAGACCTGATATTGTCTTTTATAACAAGTAGGTCACACTGGTATTGGGTTCATCAGAGAGCTCTGTTGCTCCCACAATCCATTCCACACATCAACGTTGTTGTCAGTGTGAAGGCACAAGCGGAACACTCCTTGAAGACATTTATTCATGGGACTGTTCTGGTCGTTTTCTGCTTTTTAAACACTACTGTATGTACTGGGAATCTGGGAAGTACCTGGAGGCAGGTAGCCTAGCGGTTAGAGTGTTCAGCCAATAACTGAAAGGTCGCTAGTTTGAAAACCCGATTCGAAAAGGTGAAACATCTGTCGATGTGCCCTTGAGCAAAGCACTTAACACAAATCTGCTCCACTAGTGCTGTACAATTGTTGCTGAGCCTGAAAAACAACACATTTCACTGCACCTTTGTGACAATAAAACATCAAGGTTATAAAATGCAGAAACAAAGTGGAGTCAACCCTTAAAAGAGCTATCTCTTTTCATAACCGGTCCACTCTTCTTCCATTGATTTTCTTGTGTCTTTGGCTAGTCCTGCTAGTTCTGCTAGTCCTGCTAGTCATGCCTGGTTAGTTCTGCTAGTCCTGCTAGTCCTGCTAGTTCTGCTAGTCCTGCTAGTCATGCCTGGTTTGTCCTGCTAGTCATGCCTGGTTGGTCCTGCTAGTTCTGCTAGTCCTGCTAGTCATGCCTGGTTTGTCCTGCTAGTCATGCCTGGTTGGTCCTGCTAGTTCTGCTAGTCCTGCTAGTCATGCCTGGTTGGTCCTGCTAGTTCTGCTAGTCCTGCTAGTCATGCCTGGTTTGTCCTGCTAGTTCTGCTAGTCATGCCTGGTTGGTCCTGCTAGTCATGCCTGGTTGGTCCTGCTGGTAATGCCTGGTTGGTCCTGTTAGTTATGCCTGGTTGGTCCTGCTAGTTATGCCTGGTTGGCCCTGCTAGTCATGCCTGGTTGGTCCTGCTGGTAATGCCTGGTTGGTCCTGCTGGTAATGCCTGGTTGGTCCTGCTAGTCATGCCTGGTTGGTCCTGCTAGTAATGCCTGGTTGGTCCTGCTGGTAATGCCTGGTTGGTCCTGCTAGTCATGCCTGGTTGGTCCTGCTGGTAATGCCTGGTTGGTCCTGCTAGTCATGCCTGGTTGGTCCTGCTGGTCATGCCTGGTTGGTCCTGCTAGTCATGCTTGGTTGGTCCTGCTAGTCATGCTTGGTTGGTCCTGTTAGTTATGCCTGGTTGGTCCTGCTAGTCATGCCTGGTTGGTCCTGCTGGTAATGCCTGGTTGGTCCTGCTGGTAATGCCTGGTTGGTCCTGCTAGTCATGCCTGGTTGGTCCTGCTAGTAATGCCTGGTTGGTCCTGCTGGTAATGCCTGGTTGGTCCTGCTAGTCATGCCTGGTTGGTCCTGCTAGTCATGCCTGGTTTGTCCTGCTAGTCATGCCTGGTTGGTCCTGCTAGTCATGCCTGGTTGGTCCTGCTAGTCATGCTTGGTTGGTCCTGTTAGTTATGCCTGGTTGGTCCTGCTAGTCATGCCTGGTTGGTCCTGCTAGTCATGCCTGGTTGGCCCTGCTAGTCATGCCTGGTTGGTCCTGCTGGTAATGCCTGGTTGGTCCTGCTAGTCATGCCTGGTTGGTCCTGCTAGTAATGCCTGGTTGGTCCTGCTGGTAATGCCTGGTTGGTCCTGCTAGTCATGCCTGGTTGGTCCTGCTGGTCATGCCTGGTTGGTCCTGCTGGTAATGCCTGGTTGGTCCTGCTAGTAATGCCTGGTTGGTCCTGCTGGTAATGCCTGGTTGGTCCTGCTAGTAATGCCTGGTTGGTCCTGCTAGTAATGCCTGGTTGGTCCTGCTGGTAATGCCTGGTTGGTCCTGCTAGTAATGCCTGGTTGGTCCTGCTGGTAATGCCTGGTTGGTCCTGCTAGTCATGCCTGGTTGGTCCTGCTGGTAATGCCTGGTTGGTCCTGCTAGTCATGCCTGGTTGGTCCTGCTAGTCATGCCTGGTTGGTCCTGCTGGTAATGCCTGGTTGGTCCTGTTAGTTATGCCTGGTTGGTCCTGCTAGTTATGCCTGGTTGGCCCTGCTAGTCATGCCTGGTTGGTCCTGCTGGTAATGCCTGGTTGGTCCTGCTGGTAATGCCTGGTTGGTCCTGCTAGTCATGCCTGGTTGGTCCTGCTAGTAATGCCTGGTTGGTCCTGCTGGTAATGCCTGGTTGGTCCTGCTAGTCATGCCTGGTTGGTCCTGCTGGTAATGCCTGGTTGGTCCTGCTAGTCATGCCTGGTTGGTCCTGCTGGTCATGCCTGGTTGGTCCTGCTAGTCATGCTTGGTTGGTCCTGCTAGTCATGCTTGGTTGGTCCTGTTAGTTATGCCTGGTTGGTCCTGCTAGTCATGCCTGGTTGGTCCTGCTGGTAATGCCTGGTTGGTCCTGCTGGTAATGCCTGGTTGGTCCTGCTAGTCATGCCTGGTTGGTCCTGCTAGTAATGCCTGGTTGGTCCTGCTGGTAATGCCTGGTTGGTCCTGTTAGTCATGCCTGGTTGGTCCTGCTGGTAATGCCTGGTTGGTCCTGCTAGTCATGCCTGGTTGGTCCTGCTGGTCATGCCTGGTTGGTCCTGCTAGTCATGCTTGGTTGGTCCTGCTAGTCATGCTTGGTTGGTCCTGTTAGTTATGCCTGGTTGGTCCTGCTAGTCATGCCTGGTTTGTCCTGCTAGTCATGCCTGGTTGGTCCTGCTAGTCATGCCTGGTTGGTCCTGCTAGTCATGCTTGGTTGGTCCTGTTAGTTATGCCTGGTTGGTCCTGCTAGTCATGCCTGGTTGGTCCTGCTAGTCATGCCTGGTTGGCCCTGCTAGTCATGCCTGGTTGGTCCTGCTGGTAATGCCTGGTTGGTCCTGCTAGTCATGCCTGGTTGGTCCTGCTAGTAATGCCTGGTTGGTCCTGCTGGTAATGCCTGGTTGGTCCTGCTAGTCATGCCTGGTTGGTCCTGCTGGTCATGCCTGGTTGGTCCTGCTGGTAATGCCTGGTTGGTCCTGCTAGTAATGCCTGGTTGGTCCTGCTGGTAATGCCTGGTTGGTCCTGCTAGTAATGCCTGGTTGGTCCTGCTAGTAATGCCTGGTTGGTCCTGCTGGTAATGCCTGGTTGGTCCTGCTAGTAATGCCTGGTTGGTCCTGCTGGTAATGCCTGGTTGGTCCTGCTAGTAATGCCTGGTTGGTCCTGCTGGTAATGCCTGGTTGGTCCTGCTGGTAATGCCTGGTTGGTCCTGCTAGTCATGCCTGGTTGGTCCTGCTGGTAATGCCTGGTTGGTCCTGCTAGTCATGCCTGGTTGGTCCTGCTGGTCATGCCTGGTTGGTCCTGCTAGTCATGCTTGGTTGGTCCTGCTAGTCATGCTTGGTTGGTCCTGTTAGTTATGCCTGGTTGGTCCTGCTAGTCATGCCTGGTTGGTCCTGCTGGTAATGCCTGGTTGGTCCTGCTGGTAATGCCTGGTTGGTCCTGCTAGTCATGCCTGGTTGGTCCTGCTAGTAATGCCTGGTTGGTCCTGCTGGTAATGCCTGGTTGGTCCTGTTAGTCATGCCTGGTTGGTCCTGCTGGTAATGCCTGGTTGGTCCTGCTAGTCATGCCTGGTTGGTCCTGCTGGTCATGCCTGGTTGGTCCTGCTAGTCATGCTTGGTTGGTCCTGCTAGTCATGCTTGGTTGGTCCTGTTAGTTATGCCTGGTTGGTCCTGCTAGTCATGCCTGGTTTGTCCTGCTAGTCATGCCTGGTTGGTCCTGCTAGTCATGCCTGGTTGGTCCTGCTAGTCATGCTTGGTTGGTCCTGTTAGTTATGCCTGGTTGGTCCTGCTAGTCATGCCTGGTTGGTCCTGCTAGTCATGCCTGGTTGGCCCTGCTAGTCATGCCTGGTTGGTCCTGCTGGTAATGCCTGGTTGGTCCTGCTAGTCATGCCTGGTTGGTCCTGCTAGTAATGCCTGGTTGGTCCTGCTGGTAATGCCTGGTTGGTCCTGCTAGTCATGCCTGGTTGGTCCTGCTGGTCATGCCTGGTTGGTCCTGCTGGTAATGCCTGGTTGGTCCTGCTAGTAATGCCTGGTTGGTCCTGCTAGTAATGCCTGGTTGGTCCTGCTGGTAATGCCTGGTTGGTCCTGCTAGTAATGCCTGGTTGGTCCTGCTGGTAATGCCTGGTTGGTCCTGCTAGTCATGCCTGGTTGGTCCTGCTGGTAATGCCTGGTTGGTCCTGCTAGTCATGCCTGGTTGGTCCTGCTGGTAATGCCTGGTTGGTCCTGCTAGTAATGCCTGGTTGGTCCTGCTGGTAATGCCTGGTTGGTCCTGCTAGTAATGCCTGGTTGGTCCTGCTAGTCATGCCTGGTTGGTCCTGCTAGTCATGCCTGGTTGGTCCTGCTGGTCATGCCTGGTTGGTCCTGCTTGTAATGCCTGGTTGGTCCTGCTGGTAATGCCTGGTTGGTCCTGCTGGTAATGCCTGGTTGGTCCTGCTAGTCATGCCTGGTTGGTCCTGCTGGTAATGCCTGGTTGGTCCTGCTAGTCATGCCTGGTTGGTCCTGCTAGTCATGCCTTGTTTGTCGTGCTGGTAATGCCTGGTTGGTCCTGCTAGTCATGCCTGGTTGGTCCTGCTGGTCATGCCTGGTTGGTCCTGCTGGTAATGCCTGGTTGGTCCTGCTGGTTATGCCTGGTTGGTCCTGCTGGTAATGCCTGGTTGGTCCTGCTGGTAATGCCTGGTTGGTCCTGCTGGTAATGCCTTGTTGGTCCTGCTGGTAATGCCTGGTTGGTCCTGCTGGTAATGCCTGGTTGGTCCTGCTGGTAATGCCTGGTTGGTCCTGCTGGTAATGCCTGGTTGGTCCTGCTGGTAATGCCTGGTTGGTCCTGCTAGTAATGCCTGGTTGGTCCTGCTAGTAATGCCTGGTTGGTCCTGCTGGTAATGCCTGGTTGGTCCTGCTAGTAATGCCTGGTTGGTCCTGCTGGTAATGCCTGGTTGGTCCTGCTAGTCATGCCTGGTTGGTCCTGCTGGTAATGCCTGGTTGGTCCTGCTAGTCATGCCTGGTTGGTCCTGCTGGTAATGCCTGGTTGGTCCTGCTAGTAATGCCTGGTTGGTCCTGCTGGTAATGCCTGGTTGGTCCTGCTGGTAATGCCTGGTTTGTCCTGCTAGTCATGCCTGGTTGGTCCTGCTAGTCATGCCTGGTTGGTCCTGCTGGTCATGCCTGGTTGGTCCTGCTTGTAATGCCTGGTTGGTCCTGCTGGTAATGCCTGGTTGGTCCTGCTGGTAATGCCTGGTTGGTCCTGCTAGTCATGCCTGGTTGGTCCTGCTGGTAATGCCTGGTTGGTCCTGCTAGTCATGCCTGGTTGGTCCTGCTAGTCATGCCTTGTTTGTCGTGCTGGTAATGCCTGGTTGGTCCTGCTAGTCATGCCTGGTTGGTCCTGCTGGTCATGCCTGGTTGGTCCTGCTGGTAATGCCTGGTTGGTCCTGCTGGTTATGCCTGGTTGGTCCTGCTGGTAATGCCTGGTTGGTCCTGCTGGTAATGCCTGGTTGGTCCTGCTGGTAATGCCTTGTTGGTCCTGCTGGTAATGCCTGGTTGGTCCTGCTGGTAATGCCTGGTTGGTCCTGCTGGTAATGCCTGGTTGGTCCTGCTGGTAATGCCTGGTTGGTCCTGCTGGTAATGCCTGGTTGGTCCTGCTGGCAATGCCTTGTTGGTCCTGCTATTCGTGCCTGTCTGTTCTAAAAGGTTAATACATGTGTGTCTTCTTTCTTAGAGTGTTTGATATATACATAGTTCGTCACTGTCTTCAGTGTCTGTTGATCTAACACTAAACCAATGCTAGTATAATTCTTAACTGTGTGCTTCAATCAAATCTCTCTGTGTGTGTCTCTGTCTCTCTCTCTCTCTCTCTCTCTGTGTGTCTCTCTCTCTCTCTGTGTGTCTCTCTCTCTCTGTCTCTCTCTCTCTCTCTCTCTCTCCCTCTCTCTGTGTATCTCTCTCTGTCCCTTTCTCTCTCTCTCTCTCTCTCTCCCTCTCTCTGTGTATCTCTCTCTGTGTCTCGGTGTCTCTCTCTCTGTATTTCAGTGCTGATAGCCATTTCATAGGCTCTATGGACACTAATGTGGTTATCCGCCACGATGGCCAGATCATATGGGACTCCCCGGTTATCATCAAGAGCTCCTGTAAGGTAGACGTATCCTTCTTCCCGTTTGATGACCAGCAGTGCAGATTCACCTACGGCTCCTGGACCTACAACGGTAACCAGGTGGACCTCCAGAATGCCATGGACCACGCCGACCTGGCTGACCTGGTAGAGAATGTGGAATGGGAGGTGAATTAATTGATCCCTTTTATTTGACCAATTTAAAATACATAGAGTTGTAACAATACACTCAATAAAAAATCCTTGATGATAAAAACACAGTACAGTTAACATATTTATTCCATTGGGAAACACGGTCTAACTTCTTATCCTCTGTTTTGAACTCTGTCCATATTTTCCCGAATTACTGAATCACTTATTGCCATTGTGGTCCTGGTTCTCAGGTGCTGGGGATGCCTGCCAAGAGGAACATAATTCTGTATGGCTGCTGTGCTGAATCTTACCCTGATGTGACCTACACTCTCCAACTAAAGAGGAAGGCTTCCTTCTACGTGTTCAACCTGCTCATCCCGTGTGTGATGATCTCCTTCCTGGCTCCGCTTGGCTTCTACCTGCCGGCTGACTCTGGGGAGAAGGTGTCCCTGGGCGTCACCGTCATGCTGGCTCTCACCGTGTTTCAGCTGCTGGTCGCTGAAACCGTGCCTCCATCAGAGAATGTGACACTTATTGGTGAGGGCAATCAGGGGTGGACTGGGACCAGAATTCGGCTCTGAAATTTCAAACACACTGGCCCATTATTTTACTTGAGTCCCCACATCAGACTATTATCTCCCTTGAGGCCCCCATTACTACCCAGATCATGATCATTTTGCCAGAAAAAAAAACCAAGTGAGACAGGCCCACTAGGCTAAAAATGGACCAGCCCATCTGATATTTGCCGAAATGCCAAATGGCCAGTCTGCCCCTGAGGGCAATCATTTAGCTAGTGATAAACATGTCCGTAACACTGTAGTTGATTGAACTCCTTGCACTGTCTCTGTCAAGGGGAAAACAGGACCTTTAAAATGACATCAGTACCATTCAATGATAGATAGTGATAATTATACATGTTCCTCTTTCAATGTCCCACAGGAAAGTACTACATTGCCACCATGACCATGATAACAGCCTCCATGGCCCTGACCATCTTTATCACGAACATCCACCACTGTGGCCCAGACGCCAAGCCTGTGCCCAAGTGGGCCAAGATCTTCATCCTGCAGTACATGGCCAGGGTGTGCTTTGTATATGAAGTAGGGGAGAACTGCATTTTTTTCCAGCCTGAGAAACAGGACCCGCCACCTCAACCTACCCATCAGAGGTGCATCAACTACACCATGAACGGAAAAACGGTCCAAGAGGACAGGATTCTGAAGGTGGAAAGAGGTCAAGACGGCAATTGAGGAGACAGAAGATCAGTTGATGAGTCCCACCGGCTCCATGGGGAGGAACCCCACCAACCACTACAGTGCCTGGAGAAACGGCATGTTCATGAGTATGGACTGTAGGGACTCGCCAGGGCTGGCCGCAGCCAAGAGGAGCCAGAATGGGGGAGTAGGAGAGAGTACAGGGAGAGAGGAGGTGTGTAAGACCCAGTTCACCTGTCAACACCAGCAGCTCCTCCCAAATATTGAGTACATTGCCAACTGTTACAGAAATACGAGGGCCACAGCAAAAAGGACTGGGGAGTGGAAGAAGGTGGCGAAGGTGTTGGACCGATTCTTTATGTGGATCTTTTTCATCATGGTGTTTTCCATGAGCCTGCTCATCATGGGGAAAGCCATCTAACTTCATAACTGGGCTGTGTTCATTAGGTACAAAACAGGAGAAAACATGTTGAAGTGAAGGAAGTATTACCTGAAATGGTGTATCAAAATGTTTTTGGTTTTACACTTATTGAGGATAACCAAAATGAGAGAACAGGCTACATGTGCAATATGTTTGTAGTGATCAGTTTCCACTTTTCACCTCACACCTTTTTACACACTAAGGCCTAATCTGAACACAAGGATTTCATCCAGACTTCATCAATTTAATTTAATTGTTTGAAGTGGAAATTGCAAACTTAAGAAGCCTTTTTAAACCTCACATATACTACAAGTTTGAAATTTCCTGCAGTTCTCCTGCAAAAGGTTGATCAAATTAAGATCCTACATCTCTACATGTGGTGTGTGTTAGATCATTATTTGTAGTTTCTAACATTAATTTAAAAGTGAACATGGGAATTGCAACACCTTAGATTCCCATTCAGGGATGATAAAACAGTAATAGTTTATTTAAGCTTTTTGGGTTAATTTATCAACATTTAATAGCACAATGAAAATCAATTATGTTTGTGACATTTAAAAACACTTAAATAATTAGTTACAGCATCACAATATCCAGTGCTTAATTTGTAAATCGGGAGGTTCCGGGACAAAAAGTGAGAGCGACATGGGGAGTTCTAAGGTACCAGAACGAATAAGAAAAACCAATCACCTTTATAATAAAGCATAGCATGCATACTATCGCATGTGCGTAGTGACGTAGAGCAGTAGAGTAGAGGCACTTACAACAGTTGCACACATTGGGGAAATTATTTGTGGCCTAGGGTCTGGGAAAAAATGTGGCCTTTTATAAACGTATTTCATGCAATTCTACGTAATTTTGCATGACTGACAGAATCTTTGACACTGACAAAATGAGAATATGAGATCAGTGAAAACGACCTTGTCTTGAATCCATCAACAGCCTTTGCCTAGGAAATTCCTAAAAATGCTTTCCAGTTTCACTGACTGAACCAATGATGCGCTCATGCCAAAAGCTTCGCTCTCTCTCTTTGGTAAAACAATATTTGGATGTTGATCAAATATTTTGGTAGCCTACAGCAGCATAGTGTTCACTTTTCGGCAGGAGCCAATTGCTTTCCAACCTGTGCTTCCCCTTGACTGTTTTTGAAATATTGCGAAAAAACGGTTTTGTCTGCATGCTGTTTTTTCACGGACAGATATGCCTCGCGTTCCCTACTGTAGGTTATTCGTTATTACTGGGCTACAATCCACAGCTAGGCTATAAAAAAAAAAAAGCTATTGATCCTTGGTGGCTAGATTATAGGCCTTCTCATGGTGTAGTAGGCTATTCTGAATGATTTCAATAACAGACAGCAGTAATTCTAGAATTTTGGCAAATGTATTTATCGGGGGTGCTGCGGTTCCTTCAGAACCATTCGCATGGCAATGGTTCTATCAGGAAAAATGTATAAAGTGCATGAGAGATGAGAGTTGCAGGCTCATGTCTATCAGAGCAGAGATGGAGAGAGACCATAGAAAGTTACTCTAATTCTAGTTATGTGAGAGACAGAGGTGCGCTTCTCACATAGGCACGGCCAAGCGTTGGTCTCACACATCGGTTACAATGTTGCGCAAACAATAAACCCTGACCGGTCCGACCCAAAACTACTCTTAGAATATTAGGCCCGGGATGAAAATGTACTATTTCACATAGCATTTGTTTTGGGACAGGATAATTTACGAAGATACAATTTGAATGAACTTTGACCGCATTTATTGTAATTTTTACATTGAAAAAAGTGCCAATTAATTTTCATGCCATGAGAGGTACCGGATCCGGCCAAATAGGTATAAAACAGCCCAAAACGGAGAGGTGCCGGATCCTGTTCTGGCAGGATTCGGCTGGAATTAAGCACTGACAATATCTCATTATACCATCATTTAGTGTATGTTTGATATAGTAAAAATGACAATTCAACTTTAACATGCACATTATATTGTTAAGAGAAACAAAGATTATCACTTTAATTATTAGCTGTTATGTAAACCAGTCTTTATTGTCAGTGTATGGTGGATTGAACTGTATGTGCAGATCCTGAACTGTACGTCATATGCGTTGCTTTGTTGTCAAATCAAATCAAATCAAATTTATTTATATAGCCCTTCGTACATCAGCTGATATCTCAAAGTGCTGTACAGAAACCCAGCCTAAAACCCCAAACAGCAAGCAATGCAGGTGTAGAAGCACGGTGGCTAGGAAAAACTCCCTAGAAAGGCCAATACCTAGGAAGAAACCTAGAGAGGAACCAGGCTATGTGGGGTGGCCAGTCCTCTTCTGGCTGTGCCGGGTGGAGATTATAACAGAACATGGTCAAGATGTTCAATGTTCATAAATGACCAGCATGGTCGAATAATAATAAGGCAGAACAGTTGAAACTAGAGCAGCAGCACAGTCAGGTGGAAGTTGAAACTGGAGCAGCAGCATGGCCAGGTAGACTGGGGACAGCAAGGAGTCATCATGTCAGGTAGTCCTGGGGCATGGTCCTAGGGCTCAGGTCAGTTGAAACTGGAACAGCAGCATGGCCAGGTGGACTGGGGACAGCAAGGAGTCATCATGTCAGGTAGTCCTGGGGCATGGTCCTAGGGCTCAGGTCCTCCGAGAGAGAGAAAGAAAGAGAGAAGGAGAGAATTAGAGAACGCACACTTAGATTCACACAGGACACCGAATAGGACAGGAGAAGTACTCCAGATATAACAAACTGACCCCAGCCCCCGACACATAAACTACTGCAGCATAAATACTGGAGGCTGAGACAGGAGGGGTCAGGAGACACTGTGGCCCCATCCGAGGACACCCCCGGACAGGGCCAAACAGGAAGGATATAACCCCACCCACTTTGCCAAAGCACAGCCCCCACACCACTAGAGGGATATCTTCAACCACCAACTTACCATCCTGAGACAAGGCTGAGTATAGCCCACAAAGATCTCCGCCACGGCACAACCCAAGGGGGGGGGCGCCAACCCAGACAGGATGACCACAACAGTGAATCAACCCACTCAGGTGACGCACCCCCTCCAGGGACGGCATGAGAGAGCCCCAGCAAGCCAGTGACTCAGCCCCTGTAATAGGGTTAGAGGCAGAGAATCCCAGTGGAAAGAGGGGAACCGGCCAGGCAGAGACAGCAAGGGCGGTTCGTTGCTCCAGAGCCTTTCCGTTCACCTTCCCACTCCTGGGCCAGACTACACTCAATCATATGACCCACTGAAGAGATGAGTCTTCAGTAAAGACTTAAAGGTTGAGACCGAGTTTGCGTCTCTGACATGGGTAGGCAGACCGTTCCATAAAAATGGAGCTCTATAGGAGAAAGCCCTGCCTCCAGCTGTTTGCTTAGAAATTCTAGGGACAATTAGGAGGCCTGCGTCTTGTGACCGTAGCGTACGTATAGGTATGTACGGCAGGACCAAATCAGAGAGATAGGTAGGAGCAAGCCCATGTAATGCTTTGTAGGTTAGCAGTAAAACCTTGAAATCAGCCCTTGCTTTGGCAGGAAGCCAGTGTAGAGAGGCTAGCACTGGAGTAATATGATCAAATTTTTTGGTTCTAGTCAGGATTCTAGCAGCCGTATTTAGCACTAACTGAAGTTTATTTAGTGCTTTATCCGGGTAGCCGGAAAATAGAGCATTGCAGTAGTCTAACCTAGAAGTGACAAAAGCATGGATTCATTTTTCTGCATCATTTTTGGACAGAAAGTTTCTGATTTTTGCAATGTTACGTAGATGGAAAAAAGCTGTCCTCGAAATGGTCTTGATATGTTCTTCAAAAGAGAGATCAGGGTCCAGAGTAACGCCGAGGTCCTTCACAGTTTTATTTGAGACGACTGTACACCATTAAGATTAATTGTCAGATTCAACAGAAGATCTCTTTGTTTCTTGGGACCTAGAACAAGCATCTCTGTTTTGTCCGAGTTTAATAGTAGAAAGTTTGCAGCCATCCACTTCCTTATGTCTGAAACACATGCTTCTAGCGAGGGCAATTTTGGGGCTTCACCATGTTTCATTGAAATGTACAGCTGTGTGTCATCCGCATAGCAGTGAAAGTTTACATTATGTTTTCGAATAACATCCCCAAGAGGTAAAATATATAGTGAAAACAATAGTGGTCCTAAAACGGAACCTTGAGGAACACCGAAATTTACAGTTGATTTGTCAGAGGACAAACCATTCACAGAGACAAACTGATATCTTTCCGACAGATAAGATCTAAACCAGGCCAGAACATGTCCGTGTAGACCAATTTGGGTTTCCAATCTCTCCAAAAGAATGTGGTGATCGATGGTATCAAAAGCAGCACTAAGGTCTAGGAGCACGAGGACAGATGCAGAGCCTCGGTCCGATGCCATTAAAATGTCATTTACCACCTTCACAAGTGCCGTCTCAGTGCTATGATGGGGTCTAAAACCAGACTGAAGCATTTCGTATACATTGTTTGTCTTCAGGAAGGCAGTGAGTTGCTGCGCAACAGCCTTCTCTAAAATTTTTGAGAGGAATGGAAGATTCGATATAGGCCGATAGTTTTTTATATTTTCTGGGTCAAGGTTTGGCTTTTTCAAGAGAAGCTTTATTACTGCCACTTTTAGTGAGTTTGGTACACATCCAGTGGATAGAGAGCCGTTTATTATGTTCAACATAGGAGGGCCAAGCACAGGAAGCAGCTCTTTCAGTAGTTTAGTTGGAATAGGGTCCAGTATGCAGCTTGAAGGTTTAGAGGCCATGATTATTTTCATCATTGTGTCAAGAGATATAGTACTAAAACACTTGAGCGTCTCTCTTGATCCTAGGTCCTGGCAGAGTTGTGCAGACTCAGGACAACTGAGGTTTGGAGGAATACGCAGGTTTAAAGAGGAGTCCGTAATTTGCTTTCTAATAATCATAATCTTTTCCTCAAAGAAGTTCATGAATTTATCACTGCTAAAGTGAAAGTCATCCTCTCTTGGGGAATGCTGCTTTTTAGTTAGCTTTGCGACAGTATTAAAAAGGAATTTCGGATTGTTCATATTTTCCTCAATTAAGTTAGAAAAATAGGATGATCGAGCAGCAGTAAGGGCTCTACGGTACTGCACGGTACCGTCCTTCCAAGCTAGTCGGAAGACTTCCAGTTTGGTGTGGCGCCATTTCCGTTCCAATTTTCTGGAAGCTTGCTTCAGAGCTCGGGTATTTTCTGTGTACCAGGGAGCTAGTTTCTTATGAGACATTTTTTTTGTTTTTAGGGGTGCAACTGCATCTAGGGTATTGCGCAAGGTTAGATTGAGATCCTCAGTTAGGTGGTTAACTGATTTTTGTCCTCTGGCGTCCTTGGGTAGGCAGAGGGAGTCTGGAAGGGCATCAAGGAATATTTGTGTTGTCTGTGAATTTATAGCACGACTTTTGATGTTCCTTGGTTGGGGTCTAAGCAGATTATTTGTTGCAATTGCAAACGTAATAAAATGGTGGTCCGATAGTCCAGGATTATGTGGAAAAACATTAAGATCCACCACATTTATTCCATGGGACAAAACTAGGTCCAGCGTATGACTGTGACAGTGAGTGGGTCCAGAGACATGTTGGACAAAACCCACTGAGTCGATGATGGCTCTGAAAGCCTTTTGGAGTGGGTCTGTGGACTTTTCCATGTGAATATTAAAGTCACCAAAGATTAGAATATTATCTGCTATGACTACAAGGTCGGATAGGAATTCAGGGAACTCAGTGAGAAACGCTGTATATGGCCCAGGAGGCCTGTAAACAGTAGCTATAAAAAGTGATTGAGTAGGCTGCATAGATTTCATGACTAGAAGCTCAAAAGACGAAAATGTCATTTTTTTTTTTGTAAATTTAAATTTCTATCGTAAATGTTAGCAACACCTCCGCCTTTGCGGGATGCACGGGGGATATGGTCACTAGTGTAGCCAGGAGGTGAGGCCTCATTTAAAACAGTAAATTCATCAGGCTTAAGCCATGTTTCAGTCAGGCCAATCACATCAAGATTATGATCAGTGATTAGTTCATTGACTATAATTGCCTTTGAAGTAAGGGATCTAACATTAAGTAGCCCTATTTTGAGATGTGAGGTATCATGATCTCTTTCAGTAATGACAGGAATGGAGGTGGTCTTTATCCTAGTGAGATTGCTAAGGCGAACACCGCCATGTTTAGTTTTGCCCAACCTAGGTCGAGGCACAGACACGGTCTCGATGGTGATAGCTGAGCTGACTACACTGACTGTGCTAATGGCAGACTCCACTATGCTGGCAGGATGGCTAACAGCCTGCTGCCTGGCCTGCACCCTATTTCATTGTGGAGCTAGAGGAGTTAGAGCCCTGTCTATGTTGGTAGATAAGATGAGAGCACCCCTCCAGCTAGGATGGAGTCCGTCACTCCTCAGCAGGTCAGGCTTGGTCCTGTTTGTGGGTGAGTCCCAGAAAGAGGGCCAATTATCTACAAATTCTAACTTTTGGGAGGGGCAGAAAACAGTTTTCAACCAGCGATTGAGTTGTGAGACTCTGCTGTAGAGCTCATCACTCCCCCTAACTGGGAGGGGGCCAGAGACAATTACTCGATGCCGACACATCTTTCTAGCTGATATGCACGCAGAAGCTATGTTGCGCTTAGTGATTTCTGACTGTTTCATCCTAACATCGTTGGTGCCGACGTGGATAACAATATCTCTATACTCTCTACACTCGCCAGTTTTAGCTTTAGCCAGCACCATCTTCAGATTAGCCTTAACGTCGGTAGCCCTGCCCCCGGGTAAACAGTGTATGATCGCTGGATGATTCGCTTTAAGTCTAATACTGCGGGTAATGGAGTCGCCATTGTGCCAACTTGTATTCCTTAATGATCTCACCTCTCTCCACAGAGAAATATTTAATTAGATCTGCTCAGACATCCAGCAAGTCTCCTGGCAAATTACTGCATTTTGTATAGCTGAATATTGTAATTGACTGTTTATCCCCACAACGGTTCAAACGTGTCCCTGTTGTACACCATCAGAGTCGCCCTTACCAGAACAGAGCCTTCTCAGCGCAGCCGTTGTCTCTTTGTTTCTTAAACTATAGATGATGGGATTTATAACAGGAGTCAGGAAGCAGTTAACAATAGATATCAAGATTATAACTTTACAGTGAATGTTTTCAGATGTGGCACTGATGTAGACGCAGGAGTGAGCGAGGTAGAAGGGGAGGACGACAGTGAGATGTGCGGAGCAGGTAGAGAAGGCTTTCATACGGCCCTCTGAAGATGCAATCTTGCAGACGGCTACAAGGATTCTGAAGTAGAACCAAATAATGACAGTGAACGGGAAATAGATCGCTAAGCACACACAAGAGCCACGTCGATCAAAAAGGTTGTGTCCGAACAGGACAGTGAAACTACAGGAGGAAGGTCACAGAACCAAAAATGTATTTTGATGCTACAGATGCGTAATTGTGCTGCGAAAATGACACAGAAGACAGTTAAACTGAGTCCAGATGCCCATGCCGCTGTAGTCAACAGACCGCACAGTCTCTTAAGATAATGCTGCTGTAACGTAAGGGATTGCAGATGGCGACATAGCGGTCATAGGCCATGACACACAGCAGCATGCTCTCGACGGTTTGAAATGACAAATACACATACAACTGGAGGAAACACGCTGAGTAGGAGATCGTTCCACAAACTCACTGCTATCATCTTAGCCAGAACACTGGTCGATACCACAATGTCTACGAGGGACAGATGGCTGAGGAACATGTACATGGCTGACTGCAGCTTGGGGTCTGTCGCCACCAGGGTAAGTATGATGAGCTTTCCAATCAGGATCATCAGGTAGACCACCAATAGGAAGATGGCCAGCTCTAGGTAGACGTTTTTCAGCCCGCTCTCAACCCCAATGAAGAGGAATTCAGTCACAACTGTCACGTTGGCTTGAAGGCAAGAGTCTTCTGGAGGTCAAGGAAGATCATTTTACTAAGGGGCACAATATCAGCATTTGCATGAGAAAGACAGAAATAGTTCTTATTTTGTATGAGACACTTACTTTCTACATTTTGAAAGCTGTATTCAGGGCATTTATGTTGTTCACACGCCAGAGTTTCATATTATTTGGACTATTTCTGTGAACAGACACAACAAAAGACATACAAACATGAATAATTAATCTCTATAGTATGAACTACATTTAAAAATAAACCATTTTGAATAGCCATTGATGCAAATGATGAGTTGATGAATCTGGTATTGAATTAGCCCAACAACAGCAATGGTTTGAAATGCCTACCACCATACATTAACACTTACCGTCTGTGTACTGTACACAAAACAATGCGGCTTAATACAGTTTGCAAAAAATAATTAACTTAAGAAGACTTCATTCACAGAAGAAATTAGAAAAGATCAAACACCTGATAGTGGGTTGACAATATGACTGACTAGTTTATCTCAATGTACAGGTCATCATGTGGACTTGATCTCGAGACCAAGTGTTGTGTTTCTGTTGTCCTGTCGATTTTATGGCCCTCCTGCAGTTCCCAGGGGCTTCCACACACCTTCTCTGAATGCAAGCTCTCTCCTAGTTCAGAACATAGTTGGTTTCCTGGGATTATTCCAGCCAATCAGGGTTTCACACAACAGTAGGCCTAATAACTCCCAAGCATGCATTGATTGGTAAAACGTGCATGGCATTCGTGGCAGATGAGAGCAGAGCTAAAAACCTTTTTTTTTTAAGACCATATTCTATGCCACCCTTCCCATGTTGCATTATTATGCCTCTGATTTTTTTATTTGACTAGGTAAGTCAGTTAAGAACAAATTCGATGACAGCCCAGGAACAACGGCCTGTTCAGGTGCAGAACGACAGATTTGTACCTTATCAGCTCAGGGGTTTGAACTTGCAACCTTCCGGTTACTAGTCCAACGCTCTAACCACTAGGCTACCCTGCCGCCCATGATTGAGAGGGGTTTGGGTTAAATGCAGGAAACACATATCAGCTGAATGCATTCAGTTGTACAACTGACTAGGTATCCTCCTTTCCCTTATGACTGGAGCACATCGTTTCTGATTAATTATGTCCAACACTTCATTTTGATCCTCTAAAATGTCTATATGCGTTGATAAATGTTCAACAAACTCCTTTGGCTAGTTAGATATTAACTGCAAATGTTGATATAAAACAATCAGTTGTGTTGCCAGCAGGGAGTTGGACATGTCCTTTTAAATGATGTCAAGCCCTGACCTTAGAGATTCTTATTATTCTCTATGTTTGGTTAGGTCAGGGTGTGACTTGGGTGGGAAAGTCTATGTTTTCTATTTCTTTGTTTTGGCCGAGTGTGGTTCCCAATCAGAGGCAGCTGTCTATCGTTGTCTCTGATTGGGGATCATATATAAGTTGTCATTTTCTGTTTGGGTTTTGTGGGATCTTGTTTTCTGTTTAGTGTCTGTACCTGACGGAACTGCGCGCTTTTGTTTTCACTTTGGTTATTTTGTTTGAGTGTTTTTTGAAAATAAATATTATGAACACTTTCCACGCTGCGCTTTGGTCCACTCCTTTCGATGAAAGCCGGTACAAATGATGCTTAAATGTGTGTGATAGTTTTCAAATCTGAAAGCTTAAGTCAATATCAACCCGAAATGTAGAGACATTGGTTTTACCTTGCGGAGTAAACTTTTACCATGTCTAAGTAACAGAATCATATTCTCCAATTCAGACCTGCCCATTCATTGTTAAATAATAACATCTATAAACTATCAAAATAAAAGAAGTCTCCATATACAAACTCCCAGCAACTCATTGGGTATTTACCAACGTTTCGGTATCACTGTATGTTCCCCAGGGTCAATAATAATGAGATGTAAACATGGTGCATTATGGAATAACCGTATTGAAGACAGGAGTTTCAGGACAGAAGCCTTTATCGGTTTGTTCCTGAAACTGTAAACAAGTGGATTCACAAAAGGAGTTAAAACATAGTTGACAATAGACATCAAGATGATGACGTTGAGATGAATATGATATGATTTAGCACAGATGTAGACACATGAATAATAACAATGTAGAAGGTAATGACAGCAATGAGATGAGAGGAGCAGGTAGAGAAATCTTTTTTCCCGCCCTTCAGATGTGGCAATTTTGCAAACAGATTTGATGATTTTACAATATGACCAAATTATGACAGTGAATGGAACATACATCACAAATAAAGCACATGCGAGGACCTAATCTATCAAAAATATTGTTTCCAACTTGACAATGTAACAGTCGGAGGATAATCACAAAACCAATACATTATCTGATGACTACTGAAAGGTAGTTTTGATGCAAGAATGACAGTCAATGCTGGAAGCCCATGTTGTTGAGGCCAGGAACATACACCTTGATTGTCATGATGCTGTTGTGGCGTAAAGGATTGCAGATAGCAACATAGCAGTCGTAGGTCACAGCACATAGGAGAAATCCCTCTGTAGTTTGGAATGTCAAATAGGTATGCATCTGCAAGAAGCGACCCGCAAATGAAATGGACACATCATTCCACAAACACACTGATATCATTTTAGGTAGAACACTGGTGGTTATCACAAAATTGGTGAGAGACAGATTACAGAGGAAAATACACACTGAAGTTTGGAGTGATGATCACCAGAGTGACGATCATGTTGTTGCCGATGACGAACATGATGTATACCAACAGAAGAAAGATGGCCAGCTCTGTGTAGATCTCCTTGAGACCCAGTTCCCGTCCATCTAACAGGACATCTGAAAACAGGCTCACGTTGAACTCCAGTGGTTGAAAAAACATCTGAAAAACATCATGAGAGGAATGAGATTTTCATCTAAGAGCATGCCTCCACAAAGCACTGTCTAAAACACATACTGGTATATATTTACATAGCATATAGTTGGACACAGTGTAACTTAAAGGAACAGATTGTTAAGTTGTATAGTTGTTATGACATTATTATGAACATGTCAAACATCTGTATGCAGTAGTTTCACATACACACAGACACACAGACACACAGACACACAGACAGACACACAGACAGACACACAGACACACAGACACAATACAAAACATTAAGAACACCTGCTTTTTCCATGACATAGACTGACCAGGTGAATCCAGAGGAAAGCTATGATCCCTCATTGATGTCACTTGTTAAATTAACTTCAATCAGTGTAGATGAAGTGGAGGAGACAGGTTAAAGAAGGATTTTTAAGTCTTGAGACAATGGAGACATGGATTGTGTATGTGTGCTATTCAGAGGGTCAATGGGCAAGGCCAAAAGACTTAAGTGCCTTTGGTAGTAGGTTCCAGGCGCAACGGTTTGTGTCAAGAACTGCAACGCTGCTGGGATTTTCACAATCAACAGTTTGCCGTGTGAATCAAAAATGGTCCACCACCCAAATGACATACAGCCAACTTGACACAACTGTGGAAAACATTGGAGTCAACATGGTCCAGCATCCCTGTGGAACACCCTCGACACCTTGTAGAGTCCAAGCCCAACGAATTCAGGCCGTTCTGAGGGCAGGGGAGGGTATACTCAGTGTATAGTGTAACTTTAAAAAAATTGAAGAGTGACAGAATTTACATGATAACATAATGAAATTAATGCCTTTTCTTAAGGCTGAGGATTATATAAGAGTTAGTTTGATAGTTGTTCAGGTAAAGAAGTTTCACCATTAGACAAAGGCTGCAAATTCCAAAGCAAAGAATTGTTTGGAATCAGTTGATAATGAAATAGGACACTGCTTATGTTCAATTAAGTCAAGATTCACTATTAGAAAATAAACCTTACTGTCAAGCAACAGTGTCCTTGTACGAAAACTCATATTTCTTACTCGTTTTGGGAGAAACAAGCCTGAAACCTTGATCAAAGACTACTGACACCAGGTGGAAGCCATAGGAATTGCATCCTGGGAGGTAGATATCATTATTTCCTTATACTTTCCATTGTAAGGGCACGGGCTCTCAAAAAATAATAATTCCTGTTGGTTATTCTTTGGATTTATATTGTATATTGTGTTATAGTCTCCTACATTATTTTTTAAAACATTTTTACAATCTTAAGTGTTTCCTTTCCAATGATAACAATTATATGCATATCCTGGCTCCAGGGCCTGAGTTAAAGGCAGTTTACTTTGGGCACGTCAGTCAGACAGGAAGTGGAGAAATAAGGAGCCTTATGAAGTTAAAGGCAATGCTACCAAACACTAATTGAGTGTATGTAAACTTCTGACCCACTGGGAATTTGATGAACGAAATAACATTTCACGTTCTAAAGTGGTGATCCTAACTGACCTAAAACAGGGATTAAATGTCAGGAATTGTGAAAAACGGAGTTTAAATGTATTTGGCTAAGGTGTATGTAAACTGCCAACTTCATCTGTAACTGCCTGGAGCTCAGAACCTGAAGCAAGGATATGCATATTCTTAATACCATTTGAAAGGAAACACTTTGATGATTGTGGAAATGTGAAATGAATGTAGGAGAATATAACACATTAGATCTGGTGAAAGATAATTCAAAGAAAAAAACATATTTTTTGTACCATCGTTGAAATGCAAGAGAAAGGTCATAATTTATTATTCCAGCCGTGGTGCCATTTAGATTTTGGCAACTAGATGGTGGCAGTGTATGTGCAACGTTTTAGACTGATCCAATGAACCATTGTATTTCTGTTCAAAATTGTGTATAAAGGCTGCCCAAATGTCCCCAAAAATCTTGTTGCAACCCCTATTACTAGCCTGTTCAACCTCTCTTTCATATTGTCTGAGATTCCCATAGATTGGAAGGCTGCGGTGTTCATCCCACTCTTCAAAGGGAGAGACACTCTAGGCCCAAACTGCTGCAGACCTATATCTATTCTTTGGGCGTCAGGGTAGCCTAGTGGTTAGAGCGTTGGACTAGTAACCGGAAGGTTGCAAGTTCAAATCCCTAAGCTGACAAGGTACAAATCTGTCGTTCTGCCCCTGAACAGGCAGTTAACCCACTGTTCCTAAAAATTCTACCTTGTTTCTACCTCGACCATTTTGAATCCCACCTACCTTCTCCACTATGCAATCTGGTTTCAGAGCTGGTCATGGGTGCACCTCAGCCACACTCATGGTCCTAAATGATATCATAACTGCCATTGATAAGAGACATTACTGTGCAGCTGTATTCATTGACCTGGCTAAGGCTTTCGACTCTGTCAATCACAACATTCTTATTGGCAGGCTCAACAGCCTTGGTTTCTCAAATGATTGCCTCGCCTGGTTCACCAACTACTTTTCTGATAGAGTTCAGTGTGTCAATTCGGAGCGCCTGTTTTCTCTGGCATTCTCTATGGGGGTGCCATAGGGTTCAATTCTCGGGCAAACTTTTTCTCTGTATACATCAAATGTAGCTCTTGCTGCTGGGGATTCTTTGATCCACCTCTCCGCAGACGACACCATTCTGTATACCTCCTGTCCTTCTTTGGACACTGTGTTAACTTACCTCCAGACGAGCTTCAATGCCATACAACTCTCCTTCCGTGGCCTCCAACTGCTCTTAAATGCAAGTAAAACTAAATGCCTGCTCTTCAACCGATCCCTGCACGCACCTGCCCGCCCGTCCAGCATCACTACTCTGGACGGTTCTGACTTAGAATATGTGGACAACTACAAATACCTAGGTGTCTGGTTAGACTGTAAACTATCCTTCTAGACTCACATTAAACATCTCCAATCCAAAATTAAATCTAGAATTGGCTTCCTATTTCGCAACAAAGCATCCTTCACTCATGCTGCCAAACATACCCTCGTAAAACTGACCTACCAATCCTCGACTTCGGCGATGTCATTTACAAAATAGCCTCCAACACTCTACTCAATAAATTGGATGCAGTCTATCACAGTGCCATGCATTTTGCCACCAAAGCCCAATATAATGTTCTTGTTACTTACAACCTCATGCTAATCACATTGGCCTATGTTAGCTCAACTGTCCCGTGGAGGACCCACAAATACTGAAGAGGTTCAATTGTTTAACTTTGGTCAAAACGTTTTGGGTTGCCTTCCACAAGCTTCCCACAATAAGTTGGGTGAATTTTGGCCCACTCCTCCTGACAGTGTAACTGAGTCAGGTTTGTAGGCCTCCTTTCTCGCACATGCTTTTTCAGTTCTGCCCACAAATGTTCTATAGGTATGAGGTCAGGGTTTTGTGATGGCCACACCAATACCTTGACTTTGTTGTCCTTAATCCACCATTTTGCCACAGTTTGGAAGTGTGCTTGGGGTCATTGTTAATTTGGAAGACCAATTCGCAACCAAGCTTTAATTTCCTGTCTGATGTCTTGAGATGTTGCTTCAATATATCCACATAATTTTCTATCCTCATTTTGTGAAGTGCACTAGTCCCTCCTGCAGCAAAGCACCCCCACAACATGAAGCTGCCACCCCCGTGCTTCATGGTTGGGATGGTGTTCTTCGGCTTGTAAGCCTCACTCCCCCTTTTTCCTCCAAACATAACGATGGTCATTATGGCCAAACAGTTATATTTTTGTTTCATCAGACCAGAGGAAACTTCTCCAAAAAGTACGATCTGTGTCCCCATGTGCAGTTGAAGCCGTAGTCTTGCTTTTTTTATGGCGGTTTTGGAGCAGTAGCTTCTTCCTTGCTGAGCGGCCTTTCAGGTTATGTCGATATAAGACTCGTTTAACTGTGGATATAGATACTTTTGTACCTGTTTCCTCTAGCTTGTTATGGTTGCAATCCCGATATCGGGATAAGTGTCATCAAGAACCGCTGAATGGCATATTTATATTTTTGACAACTTTTAGTGCACTCTACTCCTAAAGGAAATTCTATACTTTTTACACCATACATTTTCACTGACACTCAAAAGTACTTTATATTATGAATGCTTAGCAGGACAGGAAAATGGTCCAATTCACACACTTATCAAGAGAACATCCCTGTCATCCCTGCTGCCTCTGATCTGGCGAACTCTCTAAACACAAATATTTTTTGGGTAAATTATGTCTGAGAGTTGGAGTGTGCCCCAATCAGCAAATGAAAACAAACTAGAAAATGGTGGCGTCTGGTTTGCTTAATATAAGGAATTTAACTTTTGATGCTTAAGTATATTTTTTGCAAATACATTTACTTCTGATTCTTAAGTACATTTAACCAAGTCCTTTTAGACTTTTACTCAAGTAGTATTTTACTGGTTGACTTTCACCTTTACTTGAGAAATGTTCTTCTAAACACTATTTTTGCACACAGAGGGAGTGAATGCAATTTATTATGTGACTTGTTAAGCTAATGTTTACTCCTGAACTTATTTAGGATTACCTTATAACAGAGGGGTTGAATACTTATTGACTCAAGACATTTCAGCTTATATTTTATTATTAATATGTAAAGATTTCTAAAAACATATTTCCAGTTTGACATTATGGGGTATTGTGTGTAGGCTAGTGACACCAAATCTCAATTGAATCTATTTTAAATTCAGGCTTTAACACAACAAAATGTGGAAAAAGTCAAGTGGTGTGAGTACTTCCTGAAGGCACTGTATAGAAAGCATGTAAACATTATTACATTATTTAATGACTACTGTATGTACATAGCGCAGCAGTCTCTAAGGTGCAGGGTAGAGTACCTGTTGGTAGCCAATAAGTGACCGTGTCTAAGGTTCAGGACAGGGCGGAGGCCGGCTAAAGATGGAAGCTCTTTATCAGTATCTCTGTTCCAGGTTGGCTCTATAGAGTGAATCCGTTACAGGTGAGTGGAATTTCTGGCCATCAGTGACAAACTCTCAATTCACCTGAAAACCAGACCTTCAGAATTGGATTTGCAGACCCTCAGGCTTGGATTTGAGCATCCCTGCAACGTCCCTCTGCGTTTTCAGCTAACAGACACTAGAGGTCTCAATTGAGATGCCATTTTGACTGGCAACAAGGTAACGACTAGGCACAGACAGGAAAGCCTGATTAACAACGTATGCTCATCATCACCTTTACGGTTCCCTCATTCATACCTCCTAATATCTGACAGAACATAACCATTAAAGGGTAATGAAAACAATTATTTAAACTTCATATTCATCATCTCCATCACCATCCCAACATCAAAATATGTGAAAATGGCAAAACATAACCTTTAGAGGGAAATATTGCAATTGCTGCCACAACTATTTCTGCTCATTGCCTGCACATAATTGGTTCAAATCACAAGATACACAGGAGATGATGTCATCAGAAACACTTATGTTCCTCCATCTTTTTCACTACAACACATAGAAATGCTCCATTTTCACATACTGTATGTTGATGTTGGGCTGGTGCTACAGATGATGAATATGTTAGAAAAGTACCTTGAACACAGCTTTTAAGACTGGTATGTGTTGAAATCCATTTTCATATACTGTAAGTTGATGTTGGGCTGGTGCTAGAGATGATGAATATGTTAGAAAAGTACCTTGAACACAGCTTTTAAGACTGGTATGTGTTGAAATCCGTTTCACATACTGTATGTTGATGTTGGGCTGGTGCTAGAGATGATGAATATGTTAGAAAAGTACCTTGAACACAGCTTTTAAGACTGGTATGTGTTGAAATCCATTTTCATATACTGTAAGTTGATGTTGGGCTGGTGCTAGAGATGATGAATATGTTAGAAAAGTACCTTGAACACAGCTTTTAAGACTGGTATGTGTTGAAATCCATTTTCACATACTGTATGTTGATGTTGGGCTGGTGCTAGAGATGATGAATATGTTAGAAAAGTACCTTGAACACAGCTTTTAAGACTGGTATGTGTTGAAATACGAACCATTTTATTTTGGCTGTTTTAGGACCAGAATAATCAAGCCTTGATTTACAAAGTAATCTCTGTATTAAGAGTGTGTAACTTTCCGACAGAGTATTTGTATAATTTTCTGCCTCAATGACTTTGTTTGCAAGCCGTAGATAATTGGATTCAAATGAGCAGGGACGACATGAAATAGAACAGAAGCCAGTTTTCTCAAATATGGATAGTTTGGAAAGCGATGCAGTATGATGGTTAGAAACCCACTCCACAGCATAATGAGATACACCACCAGGTGGCTTGCACAGGTCTGCAACGCTCTGTTGTTCAGCTCTTTGCTTTTCTTGGTCCAGCAAATCACAGCAATCCTGATATAAGTGACAGCGATGCTTCCCATTGATGAAGTAAAGAGCAGCACTGTGAAAAAGAGTCCATAGATGTTGTTGATTGAAACGTTCTCACAGGATAGCTTGAACAATGATGCATTGTCACAATAAACATTCTGAATGATTGAACTACAGCGGGAAAGCCTTATGGTGAGACCCAGTAGGACAGACACTAACACAAGTGAAGCCCCCCAAGCAGACACAGACAGCGTAACTACAGTTTTGGTTGTCATTATGGACATGTACCTTAACGGGTAACATATGGCCACATACCTGTCAAAGGCCATAATGATCAGTATCATATGTGAGGCTGATCCAAACATGTGACTGAAAAAGGCCTGAGCAACACATTGGCTGTACGTGATAAACCTCTCAGTTGAAACAATGTCAGCCATGAGGCGAGGCAACAAGACAGTGTTGCCAATCAGATCATTTACAGACAGGTTACAGAAGAGGATATACATTGGTTGGTGCAAATTTCTTTCTTTGATGATGACTACCAGGACACCAATGTTAGACACAAGGAGGGAGAGATAAACAAACAGCATGGAGAAAAAAATTGGATACATGAATGTCTGTGAGAATTCAAAACCCTGGATTTGAAGGATATGGCTTGGAAATGACATGTTGTTGTCCATCCTTTTAGCAACGCAGGGCGAACCTGAAAAAAGAAGACATACAAAACTAAAAACTATTATTATAGGCAGTAAATACAGCTTTTAGCACATGCTGTTTGTATCCTTTTTTAATGCTGCTAGTGATTTGAATACCTCAATAACACATTTGACAGAGTGAGTAAGAATACCACAGTTGCAATCAGTCAAGAGGAAAACCTATAGAAAGGTTGTCCTCTAAAGCCATACCTTTACCTTGCTGAAGAGAGTGAGAATCCTGCCACAGGCATCGGCCACATCCTTTTTATCTAAAACACATCCTTAATTTGATGTCAATCAAGTCACGTGATTATCAACCAATGGCGGTCGGGGCCATTTATTTCTATTACAGCATATTGGATGACTGTGATTCATATTCCATTCACCCAGCTCAATGTAACATCGATAGGTTTAGGCTACTATATGATACTCTAATTTTCCCTATACCCATCATGAGGTTGTTACAACCTAGCCTATGAATGAAAGTTTACAACGTAGGTGCACAGGTCAAGAGAAGAATGAGTGCAATCAAGGTGATAGACAGTGACACATTCAATACCGCCTTGCACACTCTTGCATATAGCTGATATAGGGTGTAATTATTAGTCCAACTGTTGCAAATATAAGTTTCTATTGGACAAATTCAGGTATGTTTATCCCCATTTTTTTCCGTTTGCTTCCATTTTTAAGAAACTTTTTTCAACGGAATCGGCTGAATAAATACACACTTGATCACGCGAAAACACAGTTCACTTTCATAGCAGTCACATACAAACATGCTTGTTAATTCCTTCTCGCATCTACGCGCTCTCCTCCTTTCATCTTTTCCATTGCTTGTGGACTTCAGTGCACAATACATCAGCTGTCTGTCACATCAGCTAACCACTACACACAGCCTACATCGTTGTCACCATATTAGCTAAAGTGACGTCATAGTGAATATAACTACGAGAACTAACGTGTTAGTAAACCCACTACAATCATGCAGTCAGCAAACAGTTTAGCAGGCACACCAGCGGGCCACAGTGGCAATAAATTCATAAAACCAAAAGCTTACCTTGACTTGGAACAGTTCCAGTGTTGGATAGCCATAGCCAGCTAGCTAACATAGCATCCCTCTCTGTTTGGTGTTTGAGGGGGCTAAACTAGATAGCTGCGTTCGCTAGCTAAGTAGGTGAAAGTGAACTAAATACAATAAAATATAGCTAGCTCTCTCGCTCTCTCTCTCTCTTGCTTCTCCTTTCTTTTTAAATAATTTAAAACTGTTCAACTACTGTCTTTCTCCCTCTGAGTCAGCTACCCACCACATTTTATGCAGGGCAGTGCTAGCTAGCTGTAGCTTATAATTTCACTACTGGATTCATTCTCTGATCTTTTGATTGGGTGGACAACATGTCAGTTCATGCAGCAAGAGCTCTGACAGGTTGGAGGATGTCCTGCGGAGGTTGTCATAATTACTGTGTAAGTCTATGGAACGGGATGACAACCATGAGCCTCTTAGGTTTTGTATTGAAGTCAATGTATCCAAAGGAGGATAGAAACTTGCTGTCCTCCGGCTACACCATGGTGCTACCCTACAGAGTGCTGTTGAGGCTACTATTGACCTTCATTGCAAAACAGTTCGTTTTAATTAATTATTTGGTGACGTGAATAGATTTAGTATAGTTTTATCGAAAAAGGATAACTTTTTAAACATTTCACTATTTTTATTTTTGCGAAACTCACTGAGGAGGATGGTGCTCCCCTTCCTCCTCTGAGGATCCTCCATTGTTATCACCATGTGAATTTTCACGTCATAGTCTCGAGCTATACTTAGGCTGATTGAAATGACAACTCATCTTGAGTTGCATTAAAGATTTTGAAAATATTGTATGAGGGATTACTAACGGAAGCCATCTGGCAACTAGATGTTGAATGATATTGTGTAGCTGTTTGTTAGCCTGGTCCTGGATCTGTTTCCACCGTCTTCATTGTCTCACCATGCAGGCCAACATGGCTGGTTGGTGTGACAATTGCTCCATATAGGAGTTGAATAGACAGCACAAAAAGTTTTGGGACCAGACTAGCTGTAAAATCAAATACTGATATTTTATACTGATATTGTAAGTGATTTAATTATTCTGGCCTTCACCCTGCTGTAGCCCAGTATGTGTCTGAGATAATGTACATTGGTTGCTGCATTCAGTCGTTATGGTACATAGGGTTTAATTATCGGTAAACTAGACTGTGCATTATATGCTCAATGTGTATAAATATGTAACAATTTTATGGATGGTGCCATAGGGATGTACTGGTATACTCTCAACAATGCCTTAGATCTATCATGTTGTGCCCTCGATCAGTGAAATGACAAATGTTTCCGCCTGCCTGCAAGCCCTCTTTGAATTATATCATTTCACTGTAAATTACCCAAGTGGAGCAAGTGCATACTTCTGATATGGACAGCGGGTCAAGTGATAGTGACCTGACATTGTTTTCCGTTGTTGGTCAAGCTGTACAAGGACAAGTAGAACTAATGAGCGCCCTGATCACTATGTACTGTAATGTTGAACAAATCAGGCTAATAACAAAGGGTTAATTACTGTATCTAAGATCCCTAAACTCTAATTCCCACCAGGGAAAGGAACAATGCAATGAAGAGGAAAACACTAGTGGATGTCAAAACAAATTAGTATGGCTACATTTCGTGTATAAAAAAGTAGGTGTGCATTATCCAAACTGTTTTATATAAAAAAGTAGGTGTGCATTATCCAAACTGTTTTATATAAAAAAGTAGGTGTGCATTATCCAAACTGTTTTATATAAAAAAGTAGGTGTGCATTATCCAAACTGTTTTATATAAAAAAGTAGGTGTGCATTATCCAAACTGTTTTATATAAAAAAGTAGGTGTGCATTATCCAAACTGTTTTATATAAAAAAAACTAAGTGCTCAAACTTTTGGGGCTTGTGGGCCACGGGCCGAACAAATAGACATTATGTATTTAGAAATATAAAAGATAAACAATACCTTTTTAGGGTTTTTAAACAATAGCTTTTTAATAAGGATTCATAAAATCACACTGTAAATTGTAGCCGTATAACATGACACCTAACAACACATTCTTATTACCAGTATTAATGCCATGCTCTGGAACTTTGGCAACTACAACGTATTTTTCTGACACCTCCCAGTTTGGTATGGATGTGTAAACGTGTATAGTAGTTAAAATATGCATAATAATATTTTAGCAGAATCACTGTCTTACCTCAATACCCACAAAATCCCTAGTTTGAAGGAAACCGTTTTTCAGGAAGCTGTGTTGTGCCACTTTCCCTTCCTTATTCCCCCATGTGGGCCAACCCCCTGGCAATTTGAGTTTGACCAACAAGCTTGCCATATGAGTGACAGCTAGTAAGAGGCACATCAAGCACAGACAGGAGAGGGAAAGAGAGAGCATAAACGTGGTGCACATATCTGCACATAATGTGACGTAGTATGCCATTTTAGTAGACCACTTTTGGCTTGCTACTTTCAGAACTACTGGCTAAAAAGTATACAAAAGAATCTCTTTGAAAGATGTATAAAAATAACTACCAAATTTCAAAAAGGCACCTTGTGTATTCAAGTTCTCTAACTCTCAATAGAGAGTTGAGTTCCTAAAAAAATGTCAAATGTATACATATTTTACATACATAAGTCGTCACGGGCCAAAATATATTTTATTTCGTATTTTTTGGGGGAACTTAGACGGGGACTCAATTTACTACAATAAAACAAAAGAGGATTGTAAAATCAGATTCTTAACCTTCACTCATTAAATCAGATAGTCCTTTAGAATTAATTAACAAGAACTTCCATCTAGTTGTATTCATGTTTTCAATCATACAATTATGAAGAATCTCCTGATGTTGTCTTTTGAGCACGACTGAAGGCTTTGTATCCTCTTCTCAGTTGGTGGGTGAATTTCTATTTGAACTAATATGGTTCTGTAAAAGACCAGAATACCTAGAACATAACATCTTATTGAGAAATCCCGATAAAGCAATGTTTAGTACAGTGCCTTGAGAAAGTATTCATACCCCTTCCACATTTTTTTTGTGTTACTGCCTGAATTCTTTAACCTCTGTCAACCTCTGTCAAATTGATTGTTGATAGTTGCTTGACAACCATTTTCAGGTCTTGCCATAGATCTTCAAGTAGATTTAAGTCACAACTGTAAATGGGCCACTCAGGAACATTCACTGTCTTCTTGGTGAGCAACTCCAGTGTAGATTTGGCCTTGTGTTTTAGGTTATTGACCTGCTGAAATGTGAATTAATCTCCCCGTGTCTGGTGGAAAGCAGACTGTAACAGATTTTCCTCTAAGGTTGTGCTTAGCTCCATTCTGTTTATTTTTTATCCTGATGAACTCCCCCCATCCTTAACAATTACAAGCATACTCATAACATGATGCCGCCACCACTATGCTTGAAAATATGGAGAGTGGTACACTCCAAATTAATTTTCCCCTAACACAACACGTTGTATTCAGGACAAAAAGTTAATTGCTTTGCAACATTTATTGCAACATTGCTTTAGTGCCCTGTTTAGGTTAGTATTTTGGAGTAACTATAATGTTGTTGATCTATCCTCAGTTTTCTCCTACAGTAGCTTGTGAAAGTATTCACCCCCCTTGGCATTTCTCCAATTTTGTTGCCTTACAAAATGGAAATGAAAGCGTGTTTTTTTTGGTGGTTTGTATCATTTGATTTACACAACATGCCTACCACTTTGAAGATGCAAAATATGTGTTATTTTGAAACAAACTAGAAATAAGACAAAAACAATTGAAAATGAGCGTACATAACTATTCAACCCCCCAAAGTCAATACTTTGTAGATCCACCTTTTGCAGCAATTACAGCTGCAAGTCTCTTGGGGTAAGTTTCTATTAGCTTGGCACATCTAGCCACTGGGATTTTTTCCAATTCATCAAGGCAAAACGGCTCCAGCTCCTTCAAGTTGGATGAGTTCCGTTGGTATACAGCAAACTTTAAGTCATAGCACAGATTATCAGCTGGATTGAGGTCTGGGCTTTGACTAGGCCATTTCAAGACATTTAAATGTTTCCCCTTAAACCACCCAAGTGTTGCTTTAGCAGTATGCTTACGGTCATTGTCCTGCTGGAAGGTAAACCTCCATCCCAGTCTCAAATCTCTGGAAGGCTGAAACAGGTTTCCCTTAGGAATTTCCCTGTATTTAGCGCCATCCATCATTCCTTCAATTCTGACCAGTTTCCCAGTCCCTGCCGATGTAAACATCCCCCCAGCATGATGTTGCCACCACCATGCTTCACTGTGGGGATGGTGTTCTCGGGGTGATGAGGGGTGTTGGGTTTGCGCCAGGCATAGCGTTTTCCTTGATGGCCAAAAAGCTACATTTTAGTCTCATCTGACCAGAGTACCTCATTTCATATGTTTGGGGAGTCTCCCACATTCCTTTTGGAGAACACCAAATGTGTTTGCTTATTTTTTCTTTAAGCAGTGGCTTTTTTTCTGGCCACTCTTCCGTGAAGCCCAGCTCTGTGGAGTGTACGGCCTAAAGTGGTCCTATGGACAGATACTCCAATCTCTGCTGTGGAGCTTTGTAGCTTTGGTGTATTTGTTGTCTCTCTGATTAATGCCCTCCTTGCCTGGTCTGTGAGTTTTGGTGGGCGGCCCTCTCTTGGGATTTTTGCAATGGATTTAATGGTGCTCTGTGGGATGTTCAACGTTTATGATGTTTTTTTATAACACAACCCTGATCTGTCCTTCTCCACAACTTTGTCCATGACCTGTTTGGAGAGCTCCTTTGTCTTCATGGTGCCGCTTGCTTGGTGGTGCCCATTGCTTAGTAGTGATGCAGACTCTGGGGCTTTTCAGAACAGGTGTATATATAATGATATCATGTGACAGATCATGTGACACTTATATAAAGTCCACCTGTGTGCAATCTAACTACTTATGTGACTTCTGAATGTAATTGGTTGCCCCATATCTTATTTAGGGGCTTCATAGCAAAGAGGGTGAATACATTTGCATGCACCACTTTTCCATTTATAAAAAAAAAAAAACATTTTTCGAAACAAGTAATTTTTTCCATTTCACTTCACCAATTTGGACTATTTTGTGTATGTCCATTACATGAAATCCCAATAAAATCCCATTTAAATTACAGGTTGTAATGCAACAAAATAGGAACAATGCCATGGGGGATGAATACTTTTGCAAGGCACTGTATCACAGCTATTAAACTCTGTAACTGTTTTAAAGCCACCGTTGGCCTCATGGTGAAATCCCGAGCGGTTTCCTTCCTCTCCGGCAACTGCGTTAGGAAGGATGCCTGCTTCTTTGTAATGACTGGTACACCATCCAAAGTGTAATTTATTACTTCATCATGATCAAAGGGATATTCATTGTCTGCTTTAAATTTTTTTTACCCATCTACCAATAGGTGCCCTTCTTTGTGAAGCATTGGAAAACCTCCCTGGTCTTTGTGGTTGAATCTGTGTTTGAAATTCACTGTTTGACTGAGAGACCTTAGAGATAATTGTATGTGTGGGGTGCAGAGATGAGGTAGTCATTCAAAACCCATTTTAAACACCATTATTGCACACAGCGTAAGTCCATACAACTTATTATGTGACTTGTTTAAGCACATTTTTACTACTGAACTTATTTAGGCTTGCCATAACAAAGGGATTGAATAATTATTGACTCAAGTAATTACATTTTTCATTAATAAAACAATCATAATTTAAAATGATGGGGTATTGTGTGTAGGTCAGTGACAAAAAGACATCTAAATGTAATTGATTTTAAATGCAGGCAGTAACACAGCAAAATGTGGGGAAAGTCAAGGGGTTTGAATACATGTTTTTGAAGAAGTAATTCCCCACCAATTCAGTGTGTTTGTGAAGGATGGTCTATCAGTGGGTAAAGTGAGGATAGTCAGTCAGCGGCATGGAGTCTTCCATCCCTCAGGATCCTACAGTACTCCCCCAGTCATGAGAGAGGTTCTGGTGGCCTCGCTGTAACCCAATCATCCACTAACAATGACCAGAGCTTGATTCAACTAATTAACCACCTCCCCATCTAATAGAGCTCTCTCTCCTGGGTGGGATGATTAACCTATCCCTTCTGACCATTCCCCAGTTCTATACAGCACTTTGGTAAAGAGGCCCGCTTGTCTCCACTGCAATCCCATCGGTCAGTGTCCACATATTCCCTTATCCCCTCTAGTTTTAATAGAAACTTAATAAATGTTTCTCTCTGCGGACATCCTGACACGTCAGGAAGGAAGGGGGAATAGAGACGAGCAGATATTCAATATTCACTTTTAACATATGATTATATATCTGTTCTGAAGGAGCATCAACATGGATACTATGGTTAGAGCAGGCCTGGGCTACAGCATGGATAATGCAATAAGACACTGTTATGATTAGCAGATTAGCAGATACATTTCTGCAGATACATTTCTCTCTATTGAAATGCATTGGACATTTGAGATATCAAATATGTGTAATGTGTAATGCTACCAAACTATAAGGCAGAGGTCTAATTTGAACTTGTGCCTCAGTGGTATTTTTTATCAACATGCTTCATTAGCGAGAGACTCCAATAACTGGCAAGAGGTTTCTGAAGTCCCAATGGATTAATTACAACAAGAGACAGTTAATGAGACATCATTAAATCAGCTCTCTACGGTGTTCATTAATACATGTTTTTGACACCAAGATGACACAGTCTCTTCTAGCTGATGTAATCAATGGAATTAAGTAGCAACAGTGAACTAACTGTATTAGATAAATAATGGTCAAAACATGGAATACGAGATGGGGCCTTTATAAGACAGTAAAAGTTCAAAAGAGACATCCTGACTTGTAACAGAGAGTATTATAATTATAAAACATATATCAATAACTTGTTTTTAGATGTCAATGATATTTAAAAATAAACTACGTCTTACTGTATTGGATATTGTATAAGGCATCTGAATGAGACATGAGCTCCCCCACAGGTAACAAAACACTGGGGTGGTCTCTCTTCATATTTGACAGAGATGCCCACCGACAGCAAGACACATCAATCTCACCAGAGAACGCATCAGAGTGAGATAAACAGCGTCCCCTGTACTAGTAGCCAATGTATCGGATGCTGTCTGGTCAAAAGGAGCGTGACTTGACTTTATCCCATGAGATAAATTGCAAATTGAATGACAATTTCGAGACAAGAAAGATGAATAGTTTTTTTCTTTTTTTTGAGAGTTGAATATTTTCTATTGGAATGCACACCACTGTGTAGGCAAACCGCTGAATGACATCACACTGTCTCCTACCATTCATCAAGTGGAATGGAATGAAGTGGAGTGGAATGAAGCTGGAATGATTTGGAGTGGACCAACGTGTGCAGGTAGCCTACTTTTTGAAGTGATTTGTTTGACAATCAGACGAAAACATCATGCCTGGTTGTGTTCATGCCACATAAAACAACAAGTTAATTGGCATGTCTTTATTTTTTTAATGTAAACTTTATTTAACTAGGCAAGTCAGTTTAAGAACAAATTCTTATTTACAATGATGGCCTAGGAACAGTGGGTTAACTGCCTTGTTCAGGTGATTTTTACCTTGTCAGCTCTGGGATTCAATCTAGCAACTTTTTGGTTACTGGCCCAACACTCTAACCACTAGGCTACCTAGTGGTTACTGGCCCAACGCTCTAACCACTAGGCTACCTAGTGGTTACTGGCCCAACGCTCTAACCACTAGGCTACCTAGTGTTACTGGCCCAACGCTCTAACCACTAAGCTACCTAGTGGTTACTGGCCCAACGCTCTAACCACTAGGCTACCTAGTGGTTACTGGCCCAACGCTCTAACCACTAGGCTACCTAGTGGTTACTGGCCCAACGCTCTAACCACTAGGCTACCTAGTGGTTACTGGCCCAACACTCTAACCACTAAGCTACCTAGTGGTTACTGGCCCAACACTCTAACTACTAGGCTACCTAGTGGTTACTGGCCCAACGCTCTAACTACTAGGCTACCTAGTGGTTACTGGCCCAACGCTCTAACCACTATGCTACCTAGTGGTTACTGGCCCAACGCTCTAACCACTATGCTACCTAGTGGTTACTGGCCCAACACTCTAACCACTAAGCTACCTAGTGGTTACTGGCCCAACGCTCTAACCACTAGTCTACCTAGTGGTTACTGGCCCAACTCTCTAACCACTAGGCTACCTAGTGGTTACTGGCCCAACACTCTAACCACTAGGCTACCTAGTGGTTACTGGCCCAACACTCTAACCACTAAGCTACCTAGTGGTTACTGGCCCAACACTCTAACTACTAGGCTACCTAGTGGTTACTGGCCCAACGCTCTAACCACTAGGCTACCTAGTGGTTACTGGCCCAACACTCTAACCACTAGGCTACCTAGTGGTTACTGGCCCAACACTCTAACCACTAAGCTACCTAGTGGTTACTGGCCCAACACTCTAACTACTAGGCTACCTAGTGGTTACTGGCCCAACGCTCTAACCACTATGCTACCTAGTGGTTACTGGCCCAACGCTCTAACCACTATGCTACCTAGTGGTTACTGGCCCAACTCTCTAACCACTAGGCTACCTAGTGGTTACTGACCCAACGCTCTAACCACTAGGCTACCTAGTGGTTACTGGCCCAACGCTCTAACCACTAGGCTACCTAGTGGTTACTGGCCCAACACTCTAACCACTAAGCTACCTAGTGGTTACTGGCCCAACGCTCTAACCACTAGGCTACCTAGTGGTTACTGGCCCAACGCTCTAACCACTAAGCTACCTAGTGGTTACTGGCCCAACACTCTAACTACTAGGCTACCTAGTGGTTACTGGCCCAACGCTCTAACCACTAGGCTACCTAGTGGTTACTGGCCCAACACTCTAACCACTAGGCTACCTAGTGTTTACTGACCCAACGCTCTAACCACTAGGCTACCTAGTGGTTACTGGCCCAACACTCTAACCACTAAGCTACCTAGTGGTTACTGGCCCAACACTCTAACTACTAGGCTACCTAGTGGTTACTGGCCCAACGCTCTAACCACTATGCTACCTAGTGGTTACTGGCCCAACGCTCTAACCACTATGCTACCTAGTGGTTACTGGCCCAACTCTCTAACCACTAGGCTACCTAGTGGTTACTGGCCCAACGCTCTAACCACTAGGCTACCTAGTGGTTACTGGCCCAACACTCTAACCACTAAGCTACCTAGTGGTTACTGGCCCAACACTCTAACTACTAGGCTACCTAGTGGTTACTGGCCCAACGCTCTAACTACTAGGCTACCTAGTGGTTACTGGCCCAACGCTCTAACCACTATGCTACCTAGTGGTTACTGGCCCAACGCTCTAACCACTATGCTACCTAGTGGTTACTGGCCCAACACTCTAACCACTAAGCTACCTAGTGGTTACTGGCCCAACGCTCTAACCACTAGGCTACCTAGTGGTTACTGGCCCAACACTCTAACCACTAAGCTACCTAGTGGTTACTGGCCCAACACTCTAACTACTAGGCTACCTAGTGGTTACTGGCCCAACGCTCTAACTACTAGGCTACCTAGTGGTTACTGGCCCAACGCTCTAACCACTATGCTACCTAGTGGTTACTGGCCCAACGCTCTAACCACTATGCTACCTAGTGGTTACTGGCCCAACACTCTAACCACTAAGCTACCTAGTGGTTACTGGCCCAACGCTCTAACCACTAGTCTACCTAGTGGTTACTGGCCCAACTCTCTAACCACTAGGCTACCTAGTGGTTACTGGCCCAACACTCTAACTACTAGGCTACCTAGTGGTTACTGGCCCAACGCTCTAACCACTATGCTACCTAGTGGTTACTGGCCCAACTCTCTAACCACTAAGCTACCTAGTGGTTACTGGCCCAACACTCTAACTACTAGGCTACCTAGTGGTTACTGGCCCAACGCTCTAACTACTAGGCTACCTAGTGGTTACTGGCCCAACGCTCTAACCACTATGCTACCTAGTGGTTACTGGCCCAACGCTCTAACCACTATGCTACCTAGTGGTTACTGGCCCAACACTCTAACCACTAAGCTACCTAGTGGTTACTGGCCCAACGCTCTAACCACTAGTCTACCTAGTGGTTACTGGCCCAACTCTCTAACCACTAGGCTACCTAGTGGTTACTGGCCCAACACTCTAACCACTAGGCTACCTAGTGGTTACTGGCCCAACACTCTAACCACTAAGCTACCTAGTGGTTACTGGCCCAACACTCTAACTACTAGGCTACCTAGTGGTTACTGGCCCAACGCTCTAACCACTAGGCTACCTAGTGGTTACTGGCCCAACACTCTAACCACTAGGCTACCTAGTGGTTACTGGCCCAACACTCTAACCACTAAGCTACCTAGTGGTTACTGGCCCAACACTCTAACTACTAGGCTACCTAGTGGTTACTGGCCCAACGCTCTAACCACTATGCTACCTAGTGGTTACTGGCCCAACGCTCTAACCACTATGCTACCTAGTGGTTACTGGCCCAACTCTCTAACCACTAGGCTACCTAGTGGTTACTGACCCAACGCTCTAACCACTAGGCTACCTAGTGGTTACTGGCCCAACGCTCTAACCACTAGGCTACCTAGTGGTTACTGGCCCAACACTCTAACCACTAAGCTACCTAGTGGTTACTGGCCCAACGCTCTAACCACTAGGCTACCTAGTGGTTACTGGCCCAACGCTCTAACCACTAAGCTACCTAGTGGTTACTGGCCCAACACTCTAACTACTAGGCTACCTAGTGGTTACTGGCCCAACGCTCTAACCACTAGGCTACCTAGTGGTTACTGGCCCAACACTCTAACCACTAGGCTACCTAGTGTTTACTGACCCAACGCTCTAACCACTAGGCTACCTAGTGGTTACTGGCCCAACACTCTAACCACTAAGCTACCTAGTGGTTACTGGCCCAACACTCTAACTACTAGGCTACCTAGTGGTTACTGGCCCAACGCTCTAACCACTATGCTACCTAGTGGTTACTGGCCCAACGCTCTAACCACTATGCTACCTAGTGGTTACTGGCCCAACTCTCTAACCACTAGGCTACCTAGTGGTTACTGGCCCAACGCTCTAACCACTAGGCTACCTAGTGGTTACTGGCCCAACACTCTAACCACTAAGCTACCTAGTGGTTACTGGCCCAACACTCTAACTACTAGGCTACCTAGTGGTTACTGGCCCAACGCTCTAACTACTAGGCTACCTAGTGGTTACTGGCCCAACGCTCTAACCACTATGCTACCTAGTGGTTACTGGCCCAACGCTCTAACCACTATGCTACCTAGTGGTTACTGGCCCAACACTCTAACCACTAAGCTACCTAGTGGTTACTGGCCCAACGCTCTAACCACTAGTCTACCTAGTGGTTACTGGCCCAACTCTCTAACCACTAGGCTACCTAGTGGTTACTGGCCCAACACTCTAACCACTAGGCTACCTAGTGGTTACTGGCCCAACACTCTAACCACTAAGCTACCTAGTGGTTACTGGCCCAACACTCTAACTACTAGGCTACCTAGTGGTTACTGGCCCAACGCTCTAACCACTAGGCTACCTAGTGGTTACTGGCCCAACACTCTAACCACTAGGCTACCTAGTGGTTACTGGCCCAACACTCTAACCACTAAGCTACCTAGTGGTTACTGGCCCAACGCTCTAACCACTAGGCTACCTAGTGGTTACTGGCCCAACACTCTAACCACTAAGCTACCTAGTGGTTACTGGCCCAACGCTCTAACCACTAGGCTACCTAGTGGTTACTGGCCCAACGCTCTAACCACTAAGCTACCTAGTGGTTACTGGCCCAACACTCTAACTACTAGGCTACCTAGTGGTTACTGGCCCAACGCTCTAACCACTAGGCTACCTAGTGGTTACTGGCCCAACACTCTAACCACTAGGCTACCTAGTGTTTACTGACCCAACACTCTAACCACTAGGCTACCTAGTGGTTACTGGCCCAACACTCTAACCACTAAGCTACCTAGTGGTTACTGGCCCAACACTCTAACTACTAGGCTACCTAGTGGTTACTGGCCCAACGCTCTAACCACTATGCTACCTAGTGGTTACTGGCCCAACGCTCTAACCACTATGCTACCTAGTGTTTACTGGCCCAACTCTCTAACGACTAGGCTACCTAGTGGTTACTGACCCAACGCTCTAACCACTAGGCTACCTAGTGGTTACTGGCCCAACGCTCTAACCACTAGGCTACCTAGTGGTTACTGGCCCAACACTCTAACCACTAAGCTACCTAGTGGTTACTGGCCCAACGCTCTAACCACTAGGCTACCTAGTGGTTACTGGCCCAACGCTCTAACCACTATGCTACCTAGTGGTTACTGGCCCAACGCTCTAACCACTATGCTACCTAGTGGTTACTGGCCCAACACTCTAACCACTAAGCTACCTAGTGGTTACTGGCCCAACGCTCTAACCATTAGGCTACCTAGTGGTTACTGGCCCAACACTCTAACCACTAAGCTACCTAGTGGTTACTGGCCCAACACTCTAACTACTAGGCTACCTAGTGGTTACTGGCCCAACACTCTAACCACTAGGCTACCTAGTGGTGACTGGCCCAACGCTCTAACCACTAGGCTACCTAGTGGTTACTGGCCCAACACTCTAACCACTAAGCTACCTAGTGGTTACTGGCCCAACACTCTAACTACTAGGCTACCTAGTGGTTACTGGCTCAACGCTCTAACCACTATGCTACCTAGTGGTTACTGGCCCAACGCTCTAACCACTATTCTACCTAGTGGTTACTGGCCCAACGCTCTAACCACTAGGCTACCTAGTGGTTACTGGCCCAACACTCTAACCACTAAGCTACCTAGTGGTTACTGGCCCAACGCTCTAACCACTAGGCTACCTAGTGGTTACTGGCCCAACGCTCTAACCACTAGGCTACCTAGTGGTTACTGGCCCAAAGCTCTAACCACTAGGCTACCTAGTGGTTACTGGCCCAACACTCTAACCAATAGGCTACCTAGTGGATACTAGGCTACCTAGTGGTTACTGGCCCAACACTCTAACCAATAGGCTACCTAGTGGATACTAGGCTACCTAGTGGTTACTGGCCCAACGCTCTAACCACTAGGCTACCTGCTCTTTTTTTTATTGACATATCTTTACTATTAGGGCCATATATAATTTTTAATTGACATGTTGGCTGTTAGGCCCATAAAAAAATGTGTGTGCGTGCACCCAGTAGAGGTGCTCCTGAATGTCATGATATAATTTTCACTTTGAGTGAATTGTACTGTAAAAAAGTAAATGTTACTGTAATCGTAATGAATGAATGAATGAATCAATTAACGAGTGAATGAATAAATAAATTAATGAATGAATGGATGGATGGATGAATGAATGGATGAATTAATGAAATTCATTGAGGGGAGATGTGTTTTGTGTTTCACAGTTTACAGTTGATAATACCAGTGGTGTAAAATACTTAAGTAAAAATACTTTAAAGTACTACTCAGGTTTTTTAAGGGTATCTAGGGTATATTTTTTACAACCTTTTCATTACATTTCTAAAGAAAATATGTACTTTTTACTACCCTGACACCCAAAAGTACTCGTTACATTTCGAATGCTTAGGTAGGACAGCAACATCCCCCCAATTCACACACCTATCAATATAAAGCAATGCCATCCCTACTGCTTCTGATCTGGTGGACACACTAAATACAAATACTGTGTTTGTAAATGATGTCTGAGTGTTGGAGTGTGTCTGTCTGTCTGTCTGTAAAAAAAATTGTTGTGCCGTCTGGTTAGCTTAATTAATTTACTCTTACTTTTGACTTAAGTATGACAATTGAGTACTTTCCCCCCACTCTACTTAAATACATTTTAACCAGATAGTTTTAGACTTTTACTCAAGTACTAATTTACTGGGTGACTTTCCCTTTTAATTTAATCATTTTCCATTAAGGTATGTTTACTTTTACTACAGTATGATAGTTGAGCACCTTTTTCACTACTGGATAATACCATTTTTTTTTGTATAAATCACGTGCATGAGCACTGCCGATCAACACAATGAAAATGAATGGGCAACCATGGCGCCGCGTCCTGTCTGTAAAGCCCTTAACCCTAACCCTGATTAATTTCAATTCATTCATTAATTTATTATAATTTAAGTTGAACCCATGCTAAGTTGATCCCTTTAATTTTGCAATCAAAGCTCCACTATCTCATGGGATTCTAAGACTGACTCATAGCAGTCAGAAGGCAGCAATAAAAGAACTCTTCAAAGTCCAATAGGTACAAAGCCGTGCTCCACCCTGGAGGCACCTACATCTTCCCAAGATTCATGCTGTGCTGCTCGTGGAAGGTGATGCATTGTATTGTATATTAAACATTTATCCAATTTCATGTACATAGTTCTTAGACTCATTGTCAACATTGTTCTCTCTAGGTTTCCAGCACCACTCTAGTGAGCTCTGATGGAGAACGAATCGTTCAGCGTCAGCTATAAGTTAACTCTGGACCCATTTTTTATTCCACCTGGTGGAAAGTATCCCATCTTTTTCCTGGGCATTGCTATCTATTCATTTTGTGCGTTCTGCAACCTGACCTTACTGTCCGTCATCGTCATGCAAAGGAACCTTCACAAACCCATGTATTTTATTCTCTTCAGTCTTCCTCTCAACGATCTGATAGGAATCACTGCAATGCTCCCAAAGGTGCTGTCAGACATTGTGACTGAGACAAACACGGTCTTTTACCCCCTCTGTGTTATTCAGGGGTTTCTGCTCCACATGTACGGAGGCGCGGTTCTCTTTATCCTTGCGGCTATGGCCTTTGATCGTTATGTTGCCATCTGCCAGCCGTTGAGGTACAGTACTATAATGACACCCAGGAATGTGGCGGTCATTATTTTACTGGTTTGGGGTCTTGACCTCCTCTTGATCCTACTGCTGTTCTCTCTGCAGATAAAGCTTCCCCGGTGTAGATCCTCCATAATGAATGTGTTTTGTGATAACCCCTCCCTTCTTAAACTCACCTGTGGTAATACTACACTGAATAATGTCATAGGACTGTTTAACACTGCAGTCATGCAGGTTATAAGTGTGTCCATTCAGATTTTTTCCTATGTGAAGATTCTGATCACTTGTTTGGTTACAAGAAAGTCTGACGCTAAGAGTAAGGCTTTGAACACCTGTGTGGCACAGTTGGTCATATTTTTCATATTTGAGGTTGTAGGAACCTTCACAATTTTATCACACAGATTCAAGATTGTCTCAGCTGACTTGCAAAAGATTATGGGCATGCTCATCTTTCTAGTATCTCCACTTATGAATCCAATTGTATACGGGCTGAATGCAAGTGAAATACGAATCACCCTACTGAAAGTATTTCTCAACAAAGTATCAGTCTGAACCAATTATAAACATGGTGTGATGATGGTGGTTTATGGTAACAATTTAGCCAGATGTGGGGCAGTGTATTGTTTCTGCACAGAACACATGAAACGAATAGTTACGTAATACTTCCTATTGGTAGTTCATCACTATTTCTGTGCTTTGTATTGGTAAGCAATTCACATTTATAAACATTGTGGTTCGAGCCCTGAATGCTGATATACCATGGCTGAAGGTTGTGTTATATCAAACCGTATACCACGGGTATGACAAAACATTTATTCTTACTGCTCTGATTACATTGGTAACCAGTTTATCATAGCAACAAGGCACCTCGGGAGTTTGTGGTGTATTTCCAATCAAATCAAATGTTATTGGTCACATAACATGTTTAGTAGATGTTATTGAAGGTGTAGCGAAATGCAATATACCACGGCTAAGGGCTGTATCCAGGCACTCCGCGTTGCGTCGTGTGTTAGAACCGTGATACAGTATATTGGCCATACACCACACCCCTTCTGGCCTTATTGCTGAAGTACACCATAGCTTCAAATCATTCATCAAACTATCATTTCAACCTCATGGACTGGCAGTCCCTGAATCCCTAGAAGTGACTGGTAGTTGAAATGAGAGATTGTGCTTTTAAGTTGTTTCCCTTTACCGTATCTTTACCGTATCTTTACCGTATCTTTACCGTATCTTTACCGTACCTTTACCGTATCTTTACCGTATCTTTACCGTATCTTTACCGTATCTTTACCGTATCTTTACCGTACCTTTACCGTATCTTTACCGTATCTTTACCGTATCTTTACCGTACCTTTACCGTATCTTTACCGTATCTTTACCGTATCTTTACCGTATCTTTACCGTATCTTTACCGTATCTTTATTTACATCTCAAGGTTTCTTGGTATTTTTTGTTTGTATTTTATGTATTTTTTTCATCATCAGAAAGCATTTACACGTGTTTCCAGAGGGAAACATAGAAAGTTAAACATTAAGGTAAAATATGGGAGGGAACACTTAAAAATATATGTTAAGGTCTAATCTGTGATTGGTACATCCATTTTTGGACTTTAAAATTAATTAACAATACCCATTGGTTCTTGAAGAATACAGTATAATTATAAATGCCTCATTATCTTAGTTCAAGTGTAGTACCCACATCAGGACCTAACATATACGCTTGTATCACTCCATTGTAAACAAACAGTCATGGTTAAAACTATCATTTTGATATCATGGATGGTCACTTCTTGCATCTATAGCTCTGTCTATACATTTGAGAAAGATTACAGTTATCCAGACCATTTTCTAGCTCAGTTGGTAAAGCATGGTGTTTGTAACACCAGCATAGTGGGTTTGATTCCCGGGACAGTATGACTATAAGTGGCTTTGGATAACAGCATCTGCAAGTTGGCTGTTTACCAAAACAGTGGTGAGTTGTCACTTTGTTTGTCAGGGTTTACTTCTGTTGAAGGAAAGGCGGACCAAAACGTGGCGTGGTTTGTGTTCATCTTGATATTTAATTAGAGAAAGTACTGAACACTGAATACAAAAACAATAAACAAATAACGACCGTGAAGCTAAATGAGAACTGTGATGACACAAGCAATCAACATAAACAATCACCCACAAACAAACAGTGAAACCCAGGCTACCTAAGTATGATTCTCAATCAGAGACAACTAATGACACCTGCCTCTGATTGAGAACCATATTAGGCCGAAACATACAAATCCCCAAATCCTAGAAAAACAAACATAGACTGCCCACCCCAACTCACGCCCTGACCATACTAAATAAATACAAAACAAAGGAAATAAAGGTCAGAACGTGACATTGTTATTGTTTGAGCTGCAGATTGCCCTTAAAAGTAAATAGTATAAATACTATTTTTTGCCCTTGATTTGTATAGCACAAGGAGTCATTTAGCTTTTATTGTTCCCCATAACATTTTTATTTAATATTTTATTGTTTTCTAAATGTACAATTTATTTTCTACTTTGGACTCAATTCAATCTGTAAAGCTGAAAAATAACAGATTCTGCGCTATAAATGTAAAAGTACATTTTCAATACAGCCGTCACACTGTATGCAGGCAACGTTTACTGTGAATGCTGTCTCCGCTGAAGAAAAAACATTGCCTTTCATTTTCAATACAGCCGTCACACTGTATGCAGGCAACGTTTACTGTGAATGCTGTCTCCGCTGAAGAAAAAACATTGCCTTTCATTTTCAATACAGCCGTCACACTGTATGCAGGCAACGTTTACTGTGAATGCTGTCTCCGCTGAAGAAAAAACATTGCCTTTCATTTTCAATCAGACAGTAAAGCTGAACTTCACTGGTATTGATTGAATAGAGCCCATTGTAGTTTTGGGAAATTTTAAAAGTGTTGTAGTTAATATGTGCTGATGTTGTGATTTTACAATAAAGCCTTTTCATAGGTCATTACTGAATTCAGAAAGAAATTGACATTTTATTTCTGTTAACATTTAAAATATAGCCAATGTTATACCTACACTGTAATTTACCACAACATGACATCATCATGTATTTAAATACAGTAATTAATACATCAACATGCAATCATCCCAACAACCAATGACTTAGTCTTGAGTTACGTCAGAATGTGTGAGTGGTTCTCTGGGATTACAATCACATGAATCTGTTTCCTTTAAATAACTCACTGCTGTACAACGAGTTAGGACAATATTTCTGCTAGTGCCGCAGCTCTGTCCAAACTAGTTCAGAAAGATTGGCAACATAGTAGCAGGGAATTGTTTGCTCTTAGACAAAACGTGACAGACAGGTAAACCCTCAGGTAAGCTATACCACTCATCTGAATGACATTCCGCATACTTACACATTGCTTTAATGCAGAGTACATGTTAAGGTAAAGACAATAAATGTTTACAATTATAAACTACAATATGATTACACTTCAATTCACCATCTACAGTGACTGAATATAACCAATCTGATGATTCAGTAAATATGTTAATAAGAACCTTACATTAAGCTAGACTGGAGCTAACTAGCTTAAGATAAATGTTTGCTAGTATTGAGTCAGATTTGCATACCAATTAGTTTAATAGTACCTTAAAATGTGTTCATTAGATTTGCTTTTCTTCCTTTACAGGTATTTGATTATGTCGGTCCAGACTCTTAATCAGACATTCAGTTACCACTTGCAGATTGCCAGTTTTGACATCCCTACCCCAATGACCTACCCTGTGTTCATCATGGGTCTCCTGCTCTATCTGTTCTCTGTTTTCTGTAACCTGACCATCCTGCTGTTGATCATCACACAGCGGACTCTCCACAAGCCCATGTTTTACATCCTCTTCAGTCTCCCCCTGAATGACCTGGTAGGAATCAGCTCTATGCTACCCAGGGTGTTGTCAGACATCGTGACACAGACTCACTCTGTGTATTACCCTACATGTGTTTTTCAAGCTTTTCTTTGCCACCTGTACGGGGGTGGTGTGCTTTTTGTACTTGCAGCGATGTCAATTGATAGATATTTTGCCATTTGCAAACCACTGCAATACCCCTCGATCATGACACCTTTTACACTATGTGTCATTATATCGGCTGCTTGGGGCCTGGACATGGCCATGATATTGACCCTGTTTGCTCTTCAGTCCCGAGTTAAGAGGTGCAAGGCTTACATACTAAATATCTACTGTGACAACCCCTCTCTACTTCGCCTCTCATGTGGAGAAGATGTCACAGCTAACAACATTTATGGTTTGGCTATGACAGCGGTTATGCAGATTATCAGTGTTGGTATTCAGCTATTTTCCTATATTAACATTCTTGTAATATGCATAATTAATCGACAATCTGACACCAAGAGCAAGGCTGTAAACACCTGTGTTGCTCAGCTAGTGACATTTCTTCTTTTTGAATGTACTTCCACCTTTGTAATACTGTCATATCGCTTTCAGAACATACCTCCTAATACACAGAAACTGTGCGGTATGATGATCTACCTGCTCTTACCAATTATTAATCCAATTATATACGGGATGAAAACAAAGGACATCAGAAAAGCATTTTTCATGGTGGTGAGGAAGAAAAAGATAGCGTTCAAGTGAATATTTAATAAATGTCAGCTCCATACTGGTTTCCTGTGTGTCTTAGGGCTCATGCGTATATCTCCGCTAATCACATGGAAAATGAATCTGTTTCGGGGCAACATCCACTTACTCTGCTGATGTAGTGTAGGCCGATCAATCCCCTGTCATAGTAAAACACCTAGCATCTGTTTAATACCTTTCTTCATTGACTTGTTTTGAGAATACAATTCAAACTGGACATGTTAGGCAGTGGCCTTTTTAAAGGTATGTTTTACTCATGTATTTTATGGGATATCTTAATATATGCATAAAGTTGTTTCATATAAACTGATATATTGCAAGGTGACCTCAGTGTGGAAAATTCTGTCATGTGAATGAGTAGTCCTGCAATTTCCCAAACCACCCAGACTGAACCACTTGGTCCTGTATGATATTGTTCAATCAGCCAAGAAACCCTATGACATATTATCAATAAGTGTCATTAGGAATGTGAATGTGATTACGAATTATTAAATTGAAAATGAACTGCATCAGTCTATACAAGCCTCTTATGTCATTGTACTCGAGCAGACTATGAGACAGCTGTATGTGTAATTGGTCATCTTACCCAGTCCCAATGATTTAAGATAAGGCCTTTAGACAGCTTTATGGTTTACACAGTCCCAAATGACGTAAAGGCCCAGTGCAGTCAAAAATGTCAGTTTTCTGTGTTTTATATATATTTCCACACTTAATAATGCGAAATTGTGAAAATGATGATAATGCCCTTTTAGTGTAAGAGCTGTTTGAAAACATTTCAGCCTGTTTTGGTGGGATGGAGTTTTGGTCACCAGGCAGTAAATTTGTTAATAGACCAATAAGAAATTGTTTCAAACATCTCTGCCAATAACAGCTCATTTTCAGTTTTTCCCTCCCCACTAAGAAAACTCAGCAAAATTCTTGATTGAGAAATTGCTCTTTGCTATTTTTGTTTCTTTTTGACCATTTTAATTGAAAACAAACACAACATGGTACTTAATTGTTACCCATGTATGATTTGATATTGAGATAAAAACAGCTGCATTGGACCTTTAAGTAAGGCATTTGGAAGGCCTTGTGGTTGTGTACTGTTCCTTTAGGAGTTGTGACTGTTAGGGGGCATGTGTGACGACAACCGGGACAGCAGCACCATGGAAACCCAAGGGGACTTCCTTTTGTCTCTCTGTCACAGTTTACCTGTCTTCCGGGGCTGTATCTATAATCACCACAGTACTTTGAGCTTAGACAGTCAGAGCTTGGTCTACCGATTTGCATACTGGTTTCACTCACATTGGGCTGTTTTAAAAGGATAGTTCAGACAAATTTCAAATGTACAGATAACTGGCAAGTCTATAGATTATGAAAGTCAGCACCCGAAAACGTAGCTTAGTTTACCTACTCACAACATATCATTATCATCATTGAATGCCAAACAATGGGAGGGGTAGGACCAGTGCTTGACTTTGACTGAAATAGGTGCCTGTGCTCATTTTGGGTATTATCTATGCATAACCCATAACCCTTACCCCTACCTACATGTACAAATGACCTCGACTGTACCCCCACATTGACTCGGTACTGCCGGATTTTGATTTGATTTGATTGGTAGTTGTTTATACGTGTGTCGTAACAAATGAGCCTCACCAACGACGGATTGGTACAAAACATATCCACTATTGTCGTTCTGCAGATTTTGAAGTGAGTGACCAGACCCAGCAGAACCACAGTCAGTGTTTTGACCAGTGGCTCTTGGTCATTACACTGTGATGACACACATATAAACAACTGCTATGGTTTGTTTATAACAGCTGTCTTTCAGGATGTAACTTTGATAGTGGTTATATTTACATATATCCTGATCCTGCTCACCTGTGTTATGAATAAGTCGACTGATGCCCGGAGCAAGGCCATTCAGACATCTGGTACACATCTGGTAGTGTTGTTATTCATTGATTGTCAATCATTGTCATTGATTTTATCAATCAGCTCCATCTCTGAGGAGGGCTTTTGGAGTTATGGTGTTCCCACCGATTCTGAATCCCCTCATTTATGGTCTAAAAACTAAAGAAATTCAACAAATTGTTCTGGGTATCTGCAAACGAAGGGTATCTTCAGTTAAATGAGAAGAAATACTGCACATGAATGTGATAATACATGTCATGGGCTTTAGGGACAATTTAAGGCCTTCCAAAATAAAAGAAAGAGACGCTCCTTTGTAAATCAAATTGATTATGTTGAAGAGGCTTCCATTAAAGAACACCCTCTGTGTTGTGTTAGACAGGTAACTCTCGATCCACAATATAGCATGATGTAAAGCCATAACGCATTTGTTTTTCAAGCATTATGACCGATGTCAAAAGCCGCACTGAAGTCGTAACAAAACAGCTCCCAAAATCTTCTTATTATCAATTTCTCTCAGCCAATTAACAATTTGTGTAAGTGCCGTACATGTTGAATGCCCTTCCCTGTTAGCTGAAAGTCTGTTGTTAGCCATTTCATTTGGAATTTTAGGACCCCTTAAGGTGTCACTTAAATTATGACAAAATGATTTGATGAAACATTGAATTTGTACTTGCTGCTATTAGTGTTGTGCACTTGAGTGAGGACCCAAAAGCGATTTAACAAAAACAGAGTCCTTTAATGTAAAAACACAGGGAAGACATAGATCCTCTTCAGATGTAGAAAATGGCAAAATAGACAACCCTCAGAGAGGGCGACAAATGAAACAGAAAGTCCTTCTGATATTTACTAAGAGTCCCCTTCTTAGCAGCAGAGGAGAATAGCTGGGTTGCGGCGACAGACTGCTGGTCTCTCTGGGTAGGCGCGGGTCGTAGCGGACAGAGGTACCTGATCACACGTAGCATCAGAAGAACAGGCAGATTCCAACAGGATGGGACAAGGGTGAAGCAAACAAGACGATAGTTTGGTTCTGGCATGAGAAACTCAAACGAGAATCTGACAAGGAAAGAAGCAGGAACAGAGAGAGAAATAGAGACCTAATCAGAGGGAAAAAGGGAACAGGTGGGAAAAGGGTGAACGAGGTAGTTAGAGGAGATGAGGAACAGCTGGAGGAGGAGAGAAAGAGAAGGTAGCCTAATACGACCAGCAGAGGGAGACTGAGTGAAGAGAAAGAACAGGAACAAGACATAATATGACAAGACATGACAATTAGCCCATATAAATGCATTCAATAACAGCTTCATACACTGAACAAAATATAAACGCAACATGTAAAGTGTTGGTTCCATGTTTCATGAGCTGAAATAAAAGATGCAAGAAATTTTCCATACTCACCAAAAGCTTATTTCTTTCAAATTCTGGGCACAAATTTATTTATAGCCCTGTTAGTGATTATTTTTCCTTTGCCAAGATAATCCATCCATTGCGTGGGGACAATAAAGGGACACTCTAAAATGTGAAGTTTTATTACACAACACAATGTTTTAAGGGAGCGTGCAATTAGCCTGCTGACTGCAGGAATGTCCACCAGAGCTCTTACCAGTTAAATTAATGTTAATTTCTCTACCAGAAGCCGCCTCTAACATAATTTTAGAGAATTTGGTAGTACGTCCAGCCGGCCTCACAACCGCAGACCATGTGTAACCACGCCAGCCCAGGACCTCCACATCCAGCTTCTTCACCTGCGGGATCGTCTGATATCAGCCACCCGGACAGTTTATGAAACTGTGGGTTTGCACAACTGAATAATTTCTGCGCAAACTGTCAGAAACCATCTCAGGGAAGCTCATCTGCTGCTCGTCGTCCTCACCAGGGTCTTGACCTGACTGCAGTTTGGCGTCATAAGTGACTTCAGTGGGCAAATGCTCACCTTCGATGGCCACTGGCATGCTGGAGAAGTGTGCTCTTCACGGATGAATCACGGTTTTAACTGTACCGGGCAGATGGCAGACAGTGTGTATGGCATTGTGTGTGCGAGCGGTTTGCTGATATCAGCGTTGTGAACAGAGTTCCCCATGGTGGCGGTGGGGTCATGGTATGGGCAGGCATAAGCTACTGACAACTAACACAATTGCATTTTAATCGATGGCAATTTGAATGCACAGAGATACCGTGACGAGATCCTGAGGCCCATTGTCATGCCATTCATCCACCACCAACTCATGTTTTAACATGATAATGCACGGCCTGGCACGGCCCAATGTCACAAGGATCTGTACACCATTTCTGGAAGCTGAAAATGTCCCAGTTCTTCCATGGCCTGCATACTCACTAGACATGTCACCCATCGAGCATGTTTGGGATGCTCTGGGTCGATGTGTATGACAGCTGACACATTTTCCTGGGGATTTTTTATTTAGCTCATTTGATTACCGTGGGGCCATGGACATATACTGTAGGGGTTTACTAAGGGTTGGCGGATTGGTCGGCTGTTTGAGCCAGTAAAATGTGCTTTGCTATTCTAATCAACTTTTTGGAATTCAAAATTACAGTGATTGTCTTTCATAATTTTGTCAGTTACGCGTGGATGTGTATGTTCAGAATTTGTTGTTGGAATGTCATTCCTAAATTTGCTAATCTTGCCGACGAAAAAATTATTAAAGTAGTTGGGAATATCAGTTGGTTGTGTGATGAATGAGTCATCTGATTCAATGAAGGATGGAGCTTAGTTTGCCTTTTTGCCCAAAATGTCATTTAAGGTGCTCCAAAGCTTTTTAGCATTAATCCTTTAATCATATATATTTTTTTCATAGTACAGTTTCTTCTACTTTTTGTTCAGTATCATAACGATTTCTCAGTTAACATTGTTTGCCAATCGGCTATGCAGCCAGACTTATTTGCCATTCCTTTTGCCTCATCCCTCTCATCTGTACCATCCACAGAGATTTAACAGTTTTTACTATCTGAGTTTATAAACTGGGTGGTTCGAGCCCTGAATGCTGATTGGCTGACAGCCGTGGTATATCAGACCGTATACCACGGGTATGACCCCAATTTTTTTTTTACTGCTCTAATTACGTTGGTAACCAGTTTATAATAGCAATAAGGCACCTCAGGGGTTTGTGATATGTGTTGTGCATAAGAACAGCCCTTCGCCGTGGCATATTGGCCATATACCACACCTCCTCGGGCCTTATTGCTTAATTAAGATAGTCAGGATATGAATGTTATCTTTTAGTAGCAAGTTATCGATTTCATGAACTTTGTTTCTTAGGCTACATATGTTAATGTAAGCCATTTTTTTTGCAATTTTCTGAGATTCATTTATTTTTTGCTTTCCTGGGAGGATTTTCAGAGGTCGGCATTACAGTGATATTTGTGATTGAGCTGATGTGAACTGAACACATAGTGAACTGCATAGAGTGGGCTTCCTAATAGGGCAAACAGCCTCTGCACTAACCCATATCAACACAATGCCCCACATTGACAAAGTGAACATGTTTTTAGATCTTTTTTTAACTGTATTGTAAATGAAATACATCTCATTTACATAAGATTTCACACCCCTTCTAAAAACCTTTGTAGAAATACCTTAGGCAGTGATTACAGCTGTAAGGTTTTCTGGGTAAGTCTCTAAGAGCTTTCCACGCCTGGATTGCGCAACATCATTCCCATAATTATTCTCAGAATTCTTCAAGCTCTGTCAAATTGGTTGTTGATCATTGCTAGACAACCATTTTCAGGTCTTGCCATAGAATTTCAAGTAGATTTAAGTACCTGTACCTCGGCCACTCAGGAACAATAATTGTCTTCTTGATAAGCAACTCCGATGTAGATTTGGCCTTGTTTTAGGTTATTGTCCTGCTGAAAGGTAAATTCATCTCCCAGTATCTGGTGGAAAGCAGACTGAACCAGGTTTTCCTCTAGGAATTTGCCTGTGCCTAGCTCCATGCCATTTCTTTTTTTATCCTGATGCAGCTACCACTATGCTTGAAAATATGGAGAGTGGTACTCAGTCATTTAATTTATTTAACCAGGTAAGCTAGTTGAGAACAAGTTCTCATTTACAACTGCGACCTGGCCAAGATAAAGCAAAGCAGTGTGACACAAACAACAACACAGAGTTACACATGGAATAAACAAGCGTACAGTCAATAACACAATTGGAAAAAAAGAAAGTCTATATACAGTGTGTGCAAATGGCGTGAGGAGGTAAGGCAATGAATAGGCCATAGTAGCGAAGTAATTACAATTTTGCAGATTAACACTGGAGTGATAGATGAGCAAATGATGTTGTGCAAGTAGTGATACTGGTGTGCAAAAGAGCAGAAAAGTAAATAAAAAACAATATGGAGATGAGGTAGGTAGATTGGGTGGGCTATTTACAGATGGACTATGTACAGCTGCAGCGATCGGTTAGCTGCTCAGATAGCTGATGTTTAAAGTTAGTGAGGGAAATGTAAGTCTCCAGCTTCAGCAATTTTTGCAATTCGTTCCAGTCATTGGCAGCAGAGAACTGGAAGGAAAGGTGGCCAAAGGAGGTGTTGGCTTTGGGGATGACCAGTGAGATGTACCTGCTGAAGCGCGTGCTACGGGTGGGTGTTGTAATCGTGACCAGTGAGGTAAGGTGTAGCTTTACCTAGCATAGACTTATAGATGACCTGGAGCCAGTGGGTCTGGCGACGAATATGTAGCTAGGGCCAGCTGACTAGAGCATACAGGTAGCAGTGGTGGGTGGTATAAGGGGCTTTGGTAACAAAACGGATGGCACTGTGATAGACTGCATCCAGTTTGCTGAGTAGAGTGTTGGAAGCTACTTTGTAGATGACATCGCCGAGGTCGAGGATCGGTAGGATAGTCAGTTTTAATAGGGCAAGTATGGTGGCGTGAGTGAAGGAGGCTTTGTTGCGAAATAGAAAGCTGATTCTAGATTATATTTTGGATTGGAGATGTTTGATATGAGTCTGGAAGGAGAGTTTACAGTCTAGCCAGACACCTAGGTATTTGTAGTTGTCCACATATTCATAGTCCACATAATGTGTTGTATTAGAATTGTCCCAAACATAACACTTTGTATTCAGAACAAAAAGTTAATTGCTTTGCCACATTGTTTGCAGTATTTCATTATTTTATCAGATAAGTTGACTGAGAACACATTCTCATTTACAGCAATGATCTGGGGAATAGTTACAAGGAAGAGGAGGTGGGATGAATGAGCCAACTGTAACCTGGATGATTAGGTGACCGTGATGGTATGAGGGCCAGATTGGGAATTTAGCCTGGACAATAGGGTGAACACCCATACTTTTATGATAAGTGCCATGGGATCTTTCATGACCACTGTGAGTCAGGACACCCGTTTAATGTCCTATCTGAAAGACGGCACCCTACACAGGGAAATGTCCCCAAACACTGCCCTGGGGCACTGGGATATTTTTTTAGACCAGAGGAAAGGGTGCTTCCTACTGGCCCTCCACTGCCACTTCCAGCAGCGTCTGGTCTCCCATCCAGGGACCAACCAGGACCAACCCTGCTTAGCTTCAGAAGCAAGCCAGCAGTGGGATGCAGGGTGGTATGCTGCTGGCTTGTTGCAAAAAGGATGCATGTTTGGAATATTTTTCTTCTGTACAGGCTTCCTTTTCTGGCAATTAGGCTAGTATTGTGGAGTAACTAGAATGTTGTTATTCAGTGAAGGCTGCTGGGGGGAGGACGGCTCATAAAGGCTGGAAAGGAGCGAATGAAATGGCATCAAACCATGTGTTTTATGATTTAATACCACTCCACTTTTCCCCCTACAGACTTACCACGAGCCCGTCCTCCCCAATTAAGATGCCACCAACCTCCTGTGTTGTTGATCCATCCTCAGTTCTCTCTTATCACAGCCATTAAACTCTGTAACTGTCACCATTGGCCTCATGTTGAAATCCCTGAAAGGTTTCCTTCCTCTCCGGCAACTGCGTTAGGAAGGACGCCTGTTTCTTTGTAGTGACTGGGTGTATTGATACCCTATTCAAGTGTAATTAGTATGTTCACCATGCTCAAAGGGATATTCAATACCTGCTTTTTTCATTTTTACCCATCTTCCAATAGGTACCCATCTTTGCAGGACATTGGTCTGTGTTTGAAATGTCCTTCTTGACTGAGAGATCTTAAAGCTACAATGCATTTGGAAAGTATTCAGACCACTTCCTTTTTTCCACATTTTGATTCGTTACAGCCTTATTCTAAAATGTATTAAATAATTTGTTTCCCTCAGCATCTACACACAATACCCCATAATGACAAAGCAAAAACAGGTTTTAGAAGGGCCTTAGTCCAAGAACCCGATGGTCACTCTGACAGAGCTCCAGATTTCCTCTGTGGAGATGGGAGAACCTTCCAGAAGGACAACCATCTCTGCAGCACTCCACCAATCAGGCCTTTATGGTAGAGTGGTCAGATGAAAGCCAGTCCTCAGTAAAAGCACATGACAGCCTGCTTCGTGTATGCCTAAAGGCACCTAAAGGAGTCAGAGACCATGAGAAACAAGATTCTCTTGTCTGATGAAACCAAGATTGAACTCTTTGGCCTGAATGCCAATCATCACGTCTGGAGGAAACCTGGCACCATCCCTACGGTAAAGCATGGTGGTGGCAGCATCATGTTTTTCAGTGGAAGGGACTGGGAGACAAGTCAGGATCAAGCAACGACCCTAAGCACATAGCCAAGACAATGCAGGAGTGGCTTCGGCGTCTCTGAATGTCCCTGAGTGGCCCAGTCAGAGCACGGACTTGAACCCAATCGAACATCTCTGGAGAGACCTGAAAATAGCTGTGCAGCGAAGATGATCTCAGGGTCCAATGGTGTAGTAGCGGGGCTGTACAGAAGTGAGAGTGCGCCAGGCTTCACATTCTTGGACCCCAGGTGGTGGGAGATAGTGAAATGGAAAAGAGTGAATAACAGGGTCCATCTCGCCTGCCTGGAGTTGAGGCACTTGGCAGTGCGGAGATATTCTAGGTTCTTATGGTCCAATCACACCAAGAATGGATGCAGCCTTCCATCGCTTTGGTCGAAGAGATGTGGAGTGAATGAATACTTGAAAAAACATACTACTACAAAAACAAATCCTAAACATAAAATGATGTACTGGATAGTTAATAAGCACTTTAATTTATTTTTCTGTTTGAATTACAGTATGTTGTTCCTCACAATGAGTCACACATATTTTTCAAGACATGACCTCTCTTGAGAGACTAACCCATTATTTGAAGATCAACTATTAGATATCTCAGAGGAATGACGAATGTTCCTCACAGTCTCTATAAATACCTTACGAAGTCATATGATAGAGTTAGTTTCTCTCAGAGTTTCAGGTAATGATTTCTCTCAAGTGTGAGTCGTATACATTTTCTACTGTGATTTCCTCACTATATGATTTGTTTTAAAATTGGGTGTCATGACTCACCACATTGAGTTTTAAAAAGAAGGGGAGCCTGGTCACAGGCAAATCATTTTTATGCTGTGGAAAATCAACTGTATGTAAAAGGTTGGTTTCCCCCCCATAAACAAGCAGTATTCATCCATGGTCATAATCTTGTTCCAGTATTCTGTTAACATAAATGTCAATGTAATGTATTATTGTCAATTTTTTATACATTTCTTGTATTTAGAACTACTAACATGTATTGATTCATTGATTTATTAATGACTCAACTATTCATCAGTTTTCATAATGTGACTATAATAATGTTTTCATTGTTAAAATGTATTGTAAGCATAACAGTTGTTGTCGTACATCTGCAGGCTTGAAGAGGAAAACCTGAATCCGAGAAAATGGATGACTTCTCAAATGTGTCTTCTGTTTTGACACTAGAAGGCTTCAATCTCCCCCCTGAAAGTGCATTTTCCGCATTTATTTTCGCCGCACTGAGCTATATGGTCATTCTCTTCTGTAATCTGGTCCTGATTCTCACCATCATCCTCAATAGGAGTCTCCACCAGCCCATGTACCTTCTGCTGCTAAACCTACCCATCAATGACCTTATAGGCTCCACGGCACTCTTTATACAGCTCATCAAAGAGATTTTACTTGACACAAGGACCATTCAATACTCTGCTTGTGTCACACAAGCTTTCTTTATTCATGTCTATGGAACGGGAGCTGTGTTAATTCTGACTGCTATGGCGTATGACAGATACATTGCCATATGTTGCCCTTTGAGGTACAACACATTGATGACCAATGCTCATCTCAGGAAAATCATCACACTGCTATGGGTGTGTGACTTGATTTTGATTGGAGTGCTCTTTTTCCTACTGCTTCGATTACCACGCTGCAGATCTCTGATGTCACACCCATACTGTGACAATCCCTCCCTGTTGAAACTGGTCTGTGCTAACACAACCATCAATAACATCTATGGACTCTTTATTACTGCCCTCATGCAGGTCATAGTTGTTTCTACCATTCTCTACACTTACATTCAGATACTTGTCACATGTTTTAGAAACAAAGGATCAGCTGACACTAAAAGCAAAGCTCTGCAGACTTGTGCTACACATTTAATTGTTTTTCTCCTCTTAGAGTGTTTAGGTCTTCTCACTATTATTTCATACAGACTGAGCCAATTTCCCCCGCAGTTACGGAGACTCATAGGAGTTTCCACATTAATTTTCCCCCCAACTTTAAATCCAATCATATATGGTCTTAAAACAAAGGATATCAGAGTAAAAGCAATGCATTTCTTGCGGACAAAGATCTTTCCATCCTAGGCTATGTTTTCAATAGTAGACATAGATTTGAAGAGAACCATTTCATTTATTTATTTAATTCATATCATTTATCCAAAACTATATGAATTGTTGACATTTGTCACGATCTACTCAGTGCCATTGTATTTCGGCTATTTTGCTGTTACAGTCTGGCAGCTTGATGTAATCCTTGTTGTTATCTTTATTTATAATAACTGTAAATGTATCACTTGTATTCCAAAACCAGTAAATCAATTCAACAACCCGGGGTATCAAGAAATCACTCACCTCATTTGAAATGACATAAGAGTCATTGTTGGGTGCCATTCATTTTAGGCCCTAGGACGTTAGTGTTAATCAGAGACTGATTTTGTTGGAACAAATTAAATAAACCCACAAATACACTTAAAAACGGTTTGGGTCAACCAACAACAGTCAACGTAAATAGAAGATCATATTTTGAATGAACTAGTAAGAAGATTTTAACCCTGTGCTTTTTGTGGATTGTCAAGGTTTCACAAGACAATGTAAATCATAATGTCAATGTGAAGCTCTTAACTGCCTACTCCTCGTGTCCTCTCTCCTCTCTCCTCGTCTCCTTCTCAAAACCCATTGGAAGAGAAAGTCACAGAGGTCCCTCCCCTGTGACCTTCTCCTCCAATGGGTTTTGAGAAGGAGACGAGGAGACGAGAAGACGAGGAGAGAGGAGAGAGGACGCGAGGAGTGTGAAATTAAGATCTTCCTAAAGACATCAAACTATGAGAGACATTTAAAGCCATTTGAAGCCCCCCTATGACAGAGGTCATTCATCCTGTGATATCTTTGATCATGGTTATAATAGTCTACATTTTAAAATGCATTAAATAAAATAATGAAATTGCGTAGCGCCTATCTTTCCTACTTCATGGGGATTCATGTATAAAGATGGATCAACAACACAGATGGCATGAGACACGGACTCATCTTGACTAGACTTATTGATCTGTGGACATATGTCTAAAATTGATAAACTGATTTCCAATATCTTCAACATTGGTCTGATTTGGTAAAATAATGTTGAATTTGAATCATGTCCAATTATTACTCTGGCAATATTTCCCTTGGATTCTCAAATGCTAACACAAAAACAAATGGTTATTTATCGGCCTATGCATTCCCTCTGCCATGTTATGTCTGGTCACATTAAAGACATGACATCGTATTCCAATCAGTGTGTCTGCTGTGTAATGACCTCGTGTTTCAGTTGTAGGCCTACAGTAACAACATGGTTCCTCTTCTATCCAACTTACAAACCCATACCACAAAACAAGACATATTTCAAATGCAGAAAACGAGACATACACATTTCTATTTAGGTCTAGAAATTGTCTTCATCTCTAAAGTCTGTGATGCTGATTACAACAATGTTGATGAATTGAATTAGTTCACAGCGCCCTCTAGTGTATTTGTTTTGCACAAAATACAGCCTAGAATCCAGTGTTTCACCATTGTTTCAGGTCAATGATTCAGTCTGGAAACTCTCCAGTAGAGGCATCAGCGTCCTCTCAGAAACGACGGGCGGTTTTAGCCCAAGTGGATAAAAGTGGCTTCTGAAGATTTGGTCTATTTGATTGTAGTGTAACACCCTTCATCACAGCTCAGATACAACTCAGTTCCAGGCTGAATCAAAGAAATTAAACAATACTTAAAAAGGCTAGAAAAACAAATATAAAGTGAAAATGTGTCAGGAAAAGAGTAGTGAAAAGTTTTGTTTACAAATTGAAATAATTATTTTATACTTTTTGTATCTAGTCCCCCCATTTGAAGGTGTCATACATATTTGGACAATTTCACTTATTCACTCATTTGGTACCATATTCATAGTATGAGTATAGAACCAAATGAAAACTTTTAGTTTTACAGTCCAAATAAATACGTATGGGAGTGTACATTGATGTCCCTATGGTTTCTAATATACATTGATGTCCCTATGGTTTCTAATATGTATTGATGTCACTATGGTTTCGAATATATATTAATGTCGCTATGGTTTCTAATATATATTGATGTCCCTATGGTTTCTAATATATATTGATGTCGCTATGGTTTCTAATATATATTGATGTCCATATGGTTTCTAATATATATTGATGTCCCTATGGTTTCTAATATATATTGATGTCCCTATGGTTTCTAATATATATTGATGTCCCTATGGTTTCTAATATATATTGATGTCACTATGGTTTCTAATATATATTGATGTCACTATGGTTTCTAATATATATTGATGTCCCTATCAAATCAAATCAAATCAAATGTATTTATATAGCCCTTTGTACATCAGCTGATATCTCAAAGTGCTGTACAGAAACCCAACCTAAAACCCCAAACAGCAAGCAATGCAGGTGTAGAAGCACGGTGGCTAGGAAAAACTCCCTAGAAAGGCCAAAACCTAAACTACTGCAGCATAAATACTGGAGGCTGAGACAGGAGGGGTCAGGAGAGACTGTGGCCCCATCCGAGGACACCCCCGGACAGGGCCAAACAGGAAGGATATAACCCCACCCACTTTGCCAAAGCACAGCTCCCACACCACTAGAGGGATATCTTCAACCACCAACCAACCTATAGTTTCTAATATATATTGACGTCCTTATAGTTTCTTATATATTGACGTCCTTATAGTTTCTAATATATATTGACGTCCCTATGGTTTCCAATATATATTGACGTCCCTATGGTGTCTAATATATATTGACGTCCCTATAGTTTCTAATATATTTTGACGTCCCTATAGTTTCTAATATATTTTGACGTCCCTATAGTTTCAAATATATATTGACGTCCCTATAGTTTCTAATATATATTGACGTCCCTATGGTTTCTAATATATATTGACGTCCCTGTAGTTTCTAATATATTTTGACGTCCCTATAGTTTCTAATATATATTGACGTCCCTATAGTTTCTAATACATATTGACGTCCCTATGGTTTCTAATATATATTGACGTCCCTATGGTTTCTAATGTATATTGACGTCCCTATAGTTTCTAATATATTTTGACGTCCCTATAGTTTCTAATATATTTTGACGTCCCTATAGTTTCTAATATATATTGACGTCCCTATAGTTTCTAATATATATTGACGTCCCTATGGTTTCTAATATATATTGACGTCCCTATGGTTTCTAATATATATTGACATCCCTATAGTTTCTAATATATATTGACGTCCCTATGGTTTCTAATATATTTTGACGTTCCTATGGATTCTAATATATATTGACGTCCCTATAGTTTCTAATATATTTTGACGTCCCTATAGTTTCTAATATATATTGACGTCCCTATGGTTTCTAATATATTTTGACGTCCCTATAGTTTCTAATATATATTGACGTCCCTATAGTTTCTAATATATATTGACGTCCCTATGGTTTCTAATATATATTGATGTCCCTATGGTTTCTAATATATATTGACGTCCCTATAGTTTCTAATATATATTGACGTCCCTATGGTTTCTAATATATTTTGACGTTCCTATGGATTCTAATATATATTGACGTCCCTATAGTTTCGAATATATTTTGATGTCCCTATAGTTTCTAATATATATTGACGTCCCTATAGTTTCTAATATATATTGACGTCCCTATGGTTTCTAATATATTTTCACGTCCCTATAGTTTCTAATATATATTGACGTCCCTATAGTTTCTAATATATATTGACGTCCCTATGGTTTCTAATATATATTGACGTCCCTATAGTTTCTAATATATATTGACGTCCCTATGGTTTCTAATATATATTGATGTCCCTATGGTTTCTAATATATATTGACGTCCCTATAGTTTCTAATATATATTGACGTCCCTATGGTTTCTAATATATTTTGACGTTCCTATGGATTCTAATATATATTGACGTCCCTATGGTTTCTAATATATATTGACGTTCCTATGGATTCTAATATATATTGACGTCCCTATGGTTTCTAATATATTTTGATGTTCCTATGGATTCTAATATATATTGACGTCCCTATGGTTTCTAATATATATTGACGTTCCTATGGATTCTAATATATATTGACGTCCTATAGTTTCTAACATACACTTGAGTATTATTTTCTTTAAGTTTATTTTGTGCCATGAACTGCGAGGCTGCTGGGTTTTTCACGCTCAACAGTTTCCTGTGTGTTTCACTAAGGGTCCACCTGTCAAAGGTCCACCAGCCAACTGTGGGAGGTATTGGAGTCAACATGGACCAGCATCCCTGTGGAACATTTTCGACACCTTGCAGAGTCCATATGCCCCGATGAATTGAGGCTGTTCTGGTGGCAAAAGGGAAGGGTGAAAATCAATATTAGGAAAGGTCTTCATGTTTTGTACACTCAGTGTCTAACAAACAGAACAAACAGAATGAACATAGACTTTTACTGCTCTAACTAAGCCTTTTGACATGGAGAAAAGATGAAGTAATTTCACTATCTTCTCTTTAGTTTTAATACCATATACTACTGGGTTTAGAAGAATTTCCAGGCAGTTTCCACATCAGGGATAAAGCTCAATCTGCTCCAGTCAAAATAAAACAAATCATGAAAGAAAGCCTGCTCATTAAAACACTTCACATTTATCTTACGAATAAAACGTGGATTTGTCTTAGGAACCTTTTCTAACAGCAACAACAGCACAATGGTCACTTAAATCATTACAAAAAACACCAACCACAGAATATTTATGTGGAGCATTTGTCAATATCAAATCAATCAGGGTAGATTTATCTGGGAATTTAAGATTTGGGCGAGTGGGTGAGTTAATCAACTGGGTAAGATTCATAGAATGACAAAACATTTTTAAATCATCAGACACCGGCTTTAACCAACACCAGTTGAGATCACCAATCAACATCATTTCACTGTAAAGAAGTTTAGACATAAGGTGTGTCAAAGAAGAAAATGCATCACCGAGAGCAGAGGGGGGTCTATAACAGCCAATCACAGTTATAGAGAGAGCAGAGGGGGGTCTGTAACAGCCAATCACAGTTATAGAGAGACCCTTTCCGCCTCAATATTCAAAGCAAGAAATTCCAACTGTTTACAAATAGTTTCAGACTTTGCCACACTTACAGGGAATCAGCATCAGTTGATTTAGCCCAAATTCTAACCCCATCAATTTTTGACATCAGTACATTTAAATGAAAAATACCAGAGGGGGTTTGGAGACATTGCATATCAGGGCCAGGGTTAGGTTGCACGTTACCTGATATCAACAAAATAAGAATAACTAGGCATCTCTGTTTAATAACCTTGCACGGCTTCTCTTTTTTAAGAGACCTACTGCAAGCAAATTTTACAAGTGAGTTTCCAGACAATACAAAACAGTCATTTAAAACCATTAGACTTTGGTAGTGACACATTCATACTGTTCACATCATGCCACAAATACATCGGCACTTGGACGAGTGGACCGAGTGTCACGCTCTGAACTTAGAGAGCTTTTTATGTCTCTATTTTGGTTTGGTCAGGGTGTGATTTGGGTGGGCATTCTATGTTCCTTTTTCTATGTTTTGTATTTCTTTGTTTTGGCCGGGTTTGGTTCTCAATCAGGGACAGCTGTCTATAAGTTGTCTCTGATTGGGAACCATACTTAGGTAGCTTTTCCCCACCTATGCTTTGTGGGTAGTTATTTTCTGTTTTGTGTTTCTGCACCTGACACGACTGTTTCGGTTTTGTTTATTCTCTTTGTTATTTTGTTATAGTGTTCAGTTTAAATAAAAAGCATGAACACTTACCACGCTGCGCTTTGGTCCGATTATTCCTCATCCGACAACGACACCCGTTACACCAAGGCGAAAAAGAGCGAGTTCCTGCAGACAAAATGTCTAATGGACGGGAGAGCACATTGTCAGATATCCTCACCCATTGACAATGTTCATTTTCTCCAGAGTTCAGTAAAGTCAGTGCACAAAGCAATACCACGAAAATGGTCATTTTCTCTGACAAATGTAAAAATAGAGGCCAACGAAGGTAAGGGGAGAGAGGGACAGCGTGTATGTATGAGTCTGAATGTGAGTATTTGCGCGTGTGAGTAGATTGGGTGTTGAGGTCAATTGAGAGAACGGGTTGGGGATTGTTGAGCTGCCTCTGACAGCCAGGCGAAGAGCACAAAGGAGCAGCTTGGACGAGACACTCAGCAGACGAAGGAGGAACTCAGGCCAGCCAGGCGAAGAGCACAAAGGAGCAGCTTGGACGAGACACTCAGCAGACGAAGGAGGAACTCAGGCCAGCCAGGCGAAGAGCACAAAGGAGCAGCTTGGACGAGACACTCAGCAGACGAAGGAGGAACTCAGGCCAGCCAGGCGAAGAGCACAAAGGAGCAGCTTGGACGAGACACTCAGCAGACGAAGGAGGAACTCAGGCCAGCCAGGCGAAGAGCACAAAGGAGCAGCTTGGACGAGACACTCAGCAGACGAAGGAGGAACTCAGGCCAGCCAGGCGAAGAGCACAAAGGAGCAGCTTGGACGAGACACTCAGCAGACGAAGGAGATCAAAACCCTTGAATGAGTAGATGTGTCCAAACTTCTGACTGGTACTGTATGTAGAGATCAAAACCCTTGAATGAGTAGGTGTGTCCAAACTTCTGACTGGTACTGTATGTAGAGATCAAAACCCTTGAATGAGTAGGTGTGTCCAAACTTCTGACTGGTACTGTATGTAGAGATCAAAACCCTTGAATGAGTAGGTGTGTCCAAACTTCTGACTGGTACTGTATGTAGAGATCAAAACCCTTGAATGAGTAGGTGTCCAAACTTCTGACTGGTACTGTATGTAGAGATCAAAACCCTTGAATGAGTAGGTGTCCAAACTTGACTGGTACTGTATGTAGAGATCAAAACCCTTGAATGAGTAGGTGTGTCCAAACTTCTGACTGGTACTGTATGTAGAGATCAAAACCCTTGAATGAGTAGGTGTGTCCAAACTTCTGACTGGTACTGTATGTAGAGATCAAAACCCTTGAATGAGTAGGTGTGTCCAAACTTCTGACTGGTACTGTATGTAGAGATCAAAACCCTTGAATGAGTAGGTGTGTCCAAACTTCTGACTGATACTGTATGTAGAGGTCAAAACCCTTGAATGAGTAGGTGTGTCCAAACTTCTGACTGGTACTGTATGTAGAGATCAAAACCCTTGAATGAGTAGGTGTGTCCAAACTTCTGACTGGTACTGTATGTAGAGATCAAAACCCTTGAATGAGTAGGTGTCCAAACTTGACTGGTACAGTATGTAGAGATCAAAACCCTTGAATGAGTAGGTGTCCAAACTTGACTGGTACTGTATGTAGAGATCAAAACCCTTGAATGAGTAGGTGTGTCCAAACTTCTGACTGGTACTGTATGTAGAGATCAAAACCCTTGAATGAGTAGATGTGTCCAAACTTCTGACTGGTACTGTATGTAGAGATCAAAACCCTTGAATGAGTAGGTGTGTCCAAACTTCTGACTGGTACTGTATGTAGAGATCAAAAGACATGATAGACAATCTGATAAGTGTCATTCCGCCATCCATATGAATACAGAAAGCCTGAACCAAGCATGCTGAGTAACTGATATTCCTATCCTCAGACAATACATCTGACATGACCCTTGGAATCATGGCACTGATATCGATGAAGTCATTGATGAATAAGTTCAGAAGGAACCGATACAAAGGCCTGTGTCAATTTCTGTGTGAAGCTGTAACCGCCCGCAAAGCCAGATTACCGAACAGTGTAGATTAGAGAGCCTATTAGGACAGTCAAATATCTCCCTTCAGAGGACAAGTCTATTTTGCCCGTCAGGGAAAAAGTGTCAAGTACATCTGTGGTTCGATTCCCCATGCCCCTGTAGTGTTGAACCTCACGACAGCATCACACCATTTTTGAAGAGTTGAAAAAAGTCCCATCAAACATTGACTTAAATGTATAGGAATTGTAGCCTTGTACTGTGGATGTACAGTGCATCAGTGTTAATACGTATTGAAACATGTTGTTGCATATTTATAAGAAAGGAAAATACTCAATGATTTAAATAACAAATACTCAAATATTTAAATTAACAAATACTCCAATACAAATGTATTTGAACCCAGATCTGCTGCAGACATGGTTTGGCAGGGCCATGGTTGTTCAGGCCTTCATCAGAGCAAAGCCATGGGAAAATCCTGCAGATAAATCAGATAAAGCACTCACATAGAAACAATAAAGAACATGACTGGGTTACAATAGGCTATTTTGTTGAAGGGTTTCACAGTGGAGTTGAACAGGCCGTTATTGTAAATAAGAATTTGTTCTTAACTGACTTACCTAGTTAAATAGGTTAAATAAGGTTAAATAATAAATAAAAACAGGATTTATACAATATTTTGTCATATATATATATATATATTTTGTCATACTATATATATAAATCAAATGTATGTCACTCAAATGTCAAAAGATGGCAGCAAAGAACAATTGAACATGAATTAGACTGTCTTGAGTGGTGGAGCATTTCCTCTACTTTTGTCAGCTAATATCTGTTCATTTATGTCTTATTTCACCAACGATGAGGAGAGAGTTGTATAGTTTGCTATAAGCATTCTTAAAACCTCCTGGCTTTAATGAGAACCTTTGTAAACTATATGCCTATTTTGCATTTATCGTGCAATGCATTGCATATATATTGCTTATAGAAAGACTGTTGGTCATTGAGGAAATATAGTATCCTCAATTGAAAATATTACAAACAGCAGTTTTATACAGGTAAATTGAATCTGGGGCAATTGTGTCTGAAAATGTTCCATCTTAACATTGAGCATGAGGTTCACAAGGTGATTTGCAGCCTGATAATGTGCATATTACAGTAACAAACTCTGTTTAAAAGGTGTTTTGTTGACGGATGACACGTGATAGGAATAAACATCAATTCTTATTCAGTAGACTCCCATAAGGATTTATTCAGTGTGCTTTGTATACACGAGACAGCAAATGTGTAGTATTGTCATCTTCTACAGTGCCTGAACAGAAAATAAAATACATCTGTACATATGACTGTTGATACATTTCTGTAATGAAGGTCCTCTCTGTCTGTCGCCTCTGTTACAACTGAAATGAAGCTTAGAGATGTTGCTCCGATAAAGCACCCAATGGAATTAGACGACACAATGGTGTCATCATAGCTTGCACCTCATTGGCTGCCTCGGTGAACTCGTGTCATTGGAGGGTCTCTCCTCACCTTAGGCCTTGTTATTGAAGTGTACACTTACCAACCATGTGTGTACAGTAGCAACTACAATGTTTGCTTTCTTTGAAACTTTGCTCATTAGGTTAATGATTGCTTTGTTTACAGCAGTGTCGATAGGAAGGGTGCGGCACACATGCTCCTCTCCTGGGTCCCTCTACCTCCCTACTTAGCCCTGGTAATGGACCTCTAGGGAATGGTTGACAGCAAGATTATTGAGGTTATTGAGTCAGCCATCTGTGAACGAGTGGGAACACTTGACCAACTACAACTCAGCGGGAATGGCTTTGGTTACAATGTACTTTGTCTTTTAGGTGACCCAACTCAAAAATAAACTATTTCTGAACTTTACTTGACACGCTGCGTCAAAACACGTTATGACAAGGTCATAATCATGTCATAACAGCCATAAAACAACGCAATATAAATTATGACACCTACATAAGTGTCAAAACATTTATTAAAATGTGTTTGTTTTCCTGCCAAAAAGTTACCTTTTGTTTGAAAGTTTGTTTCTTGAGTCCTTTGCTGTTGATGTAATTAATTATTTAGTCATGATAACATGCAGAAAATACACTTTATGACAATGTCATGAGGCATTATGATCATGTCACTTTACTTGGACTAAGAAAATACACTTTATGATGCTGTCAAGAAGCATTATATGTCACAACAGGTGTAAATATACAGCATGTGTCATGACAGTGTTATGACCATATTATGACAGGTTATTTAAAATCATGACTAAAGAATTAATTACATCAACAACAAAGGACTTAAGAAACAAACTTTCAAACGAAAGTAAACTTTTTGGCAGGACAAAAAAAACCATTTTAATAAACATTGGTCTTGACACTCTTATGTAGATGACATAACCAGCCATAAAATAATGCAATATATGTTACAACAAGTTATGTCAGCTGTTATGACATGGTTATGACATGGTTATGACATGGTTATGACCGTGCAAAGCAATGTGTTACCAGTATAATCAACTTCAAAGTATGTGTTAGGGAAATTCTTCTGACTCATGAGACAAGTCGAACTATGGATTTTTTACGGTTTTAACATTTATATTTTGTGACACGTAAATCAATGAGTAACAATAGCTTGGCTATATACACGGGGTACCAGTACCGAGTCCATGTGCAGGGGTACGAGGCAATTGAGGTAGATATGCAGATGTAGGTCTGAGACCAGTGTTTTCAGTGGTCTGGGTGTGCTGACTGTGAAGAGAGCTGAAAAACACTCAATAAAGTGATGGAGCAGTTTCTTGAAGACATGCTGATACAGCATTTTCTCATCTCATCCATCTCACCCCTTCAAATAAGTTGATTCAGCTATTTCAGCCACGCCCGTTACTGACAGGTGTATAAAATTGAGCACACAGCCATGCATTCTCCAGAGACAAACATTGACACTAGAATGGTCCGTATTGAATAGCTCAGTGACTTTCAACGTGGGACCGTCATAGGATGCCACCTTTCCAACAAATTTCTACCCTGCTAAAGCTTCCCTGGTCAACTGTAAGTCCTGTTATTGTGAAATGGAATCCCAGCCAATGGACTCTGGAACAGTTGAAATGCGTTCTCTGGAGTGCTGAATCACGCTTCACCATCTGGCAGTCCGATGGAAGAATCTGGGTTTGGCGGATGCCAGGAGAATGCTACCTGCCCAAATGGATAGTGCCAACTATCCAAGAGGAATAATGTTCTGGGGCTGCTTTACATGGTTTTGGCTAGGCCGCTTACTTCCAGTGAAGGGAAATCTTAACGCTACAGCATACAATGACATTCTAGACGATTCTGTGCTTCCTAATTTGGGGAAGGCCCTTTCCTGTTTCAGCATGACAATATCCCCATGCTCAAAGCGAGGTTCATACAGAAATGCTTTCTCGAGATCAGTGTGGAAGAACTTAACTGATAACTTAACTTAACCTGACCTCAACCCCAATGAACACCTTTGGGATGAATTGGAACGCCGACTGCGAGCCAGGCCTAATTGCCCTACGTCAGTGCTCGACCACACTAATGCTCTTGTGGCTGAATGGAAATCCCCACAGCAATTTTCCAACATCTAGTGGAAAGCCTTCCCAGAAGAGTGGAGGCTGTTATAGCAGCAAAGGGGGGACCAACTCCATATTAATGCCCATGATTTTGGAATGAGATGTTCGACGAGCAGGTGTCAACATACTTTTGGTGACGTAGTTTACCTCCGAATCTACCTGCTAACCCACAGAGGTTTTAGAATAATCGCTATGTTTGTGAAAATTAGGGATTCTCCTAAGGGAGTTTCTACTATGAGGTACAGGTGAAGAGGAAGACTGGCTGGGATTTAGGAGTGTACAGAGAGTCCGTTGACAGGGAGGTAAAACAACTGAGTAAAGCAAATGGATACTAGACTGTGGGCCTGAAAAATAGGGAATACTCGGTTCACGCTGGGCCCAGCTTTATTCTCTCGCTGAGAGAGAAGCCTCTGAAGGTGGGGGTGTTAGTATATTATGAGGAGTGCGAGGTATCCTTTTAGAATGTGGAGCTCAGGTCCAAATCTACTCATTCCCTTGCTGCATCTTCACTGACAGACTCTACCTATTCCTCTCTTCAGACTATGATTCTTCTAACACAGCTCCATTGATCTTATCAAGTCTTTCTGAGTTTAGTGAACAGGGAATTCAGTAACACACATGCACAATGTAAATGTTTATTTTATATTCAGAATAAGTTAGTATGTTATCAATTGATTAGATTGCATAATGTAGCAATACGGCCTGAGGAGGTGTGGTATATTGTAACGGTTCTCTTGTGGTGAAGGAGAGTCGGACCAAAATGCGGCGTGTAGATTGCGATCCATGTTTAATAAACAAACGTAAAACACGAATCAATACAAACACTACAAAACAAAGAACGTAAATGAACGTAACGAAAACCGAAACAGCCCTATCTGGTGAAAACACAGAGACAGGAACAATCACCCACAAACACACAGTGAAACCCAGGCTACCTAAATATGGTTCCCAATCAGAGACAATGACTAACACCTGCCTCTGATTGAGAACCAGGCCAGACATAGACATAGAAATAGAAATAGACAAACTAGACATGAAACATAAAATGCCCACTCAGCTCACACCCTGACCAACCAAAACATAGAAATATACAAAGTAAACTATGGTCAGGGTGTGACATATATGCCCAATATTCCCCGCCTAAGTACTGTTCTTATCCACGACACAATGCAGAGTGCCTAGATACAGCCCTTAGCCATGGTATAGTGGCCATATACCACAAACCCCCAAGGTGCCTTATTGCTATGTGCCTTATTGCTATTATAAACTGGTTACCAACATACGTTTTTTTCTTTGTCATACGTATAATGTCTGATATATGAGCAACTTGATGCCCTGCAAGCGGTTGTGAATGAGACCACTCAAAGCAATAATGCTCTATTCCAAAAGCTGCAGACCAAAGATGATCAGTTAATGAATACAATGACCAAGTTGGAGGACAAAGCAGCAGTACTCATTGAAGTCGCTGATTTAATGAAGGATGAGAAAGACCAGGTTGGAAAAGGTGACCTCTAAACAAAAGGACGACATCGCATCACTGGATCTCTCACTCCACACTCGAGACCTCTCACTGCAAACCATGACAGATAAGTATGAGGCCGAGTGGAGCAAGGGCGACACCTACGTGTCTAAAATAAACACCCTCAACTCCCAGGTGGACTCTGCGATGCAGCAGAACACCACCCTTAGGTATCATCTGGAGGAACTCCAGAACAGTCACACGCTATCGCGGGACAACCAAACCAAGCAACCTAGCTCACATCCGGAGCTCAGACACCGAGGGAATTTAGATGACAGAAGATTTCAGCCTCTTTCTCTTGGCCATTTGGCCCACAGTGAATTGGGGCCTCCTCGCCAACACAACCACAGCTTGACTTTTCCTCTTGGCCTTTCGGCCCACAATTCCCCACGGGAGAATGCAGATGCTCTCCGCACACTTGGCGGGGATCGCCTGTCAAAAACTTCCTCCGCTTTGAACCCGTTCCAGGAAAGCCAAACGACACTGAGACATTCTTAGCAGACATAGAGGACGCCTTGGATGGCTACCCAAATGCTATGAATGCAGACAGGCTCTATCTTTTGAAGCGAACGTCCAACAGACACGTGACAAGGTTCATCCGTCTACAAGAGCAACATGTGCAAAACGACTATGCTAAACTTGCCACGGTTTTGAAAATATAATTTAGTGGTTCTGCGACTCGCAAACACGATAGCTCCTTGGCTAACAATATCAGACAAGCTTGAAATGAACATCCACAAAGCCTACTATCACCGGCTTCGTTCAGCTTACTTTGGCATGCTCACTGAAACTGGAATGGAAGATCTATTGCCATTTAAACAACTGTTCCTGTCAAACATGTCTCCCAACTTCATTAACTACTTGGGCCCTACTGCCCACGTTGTGTTGACAATCTTGACGCTCCGAGAACTTGCAAGCACCGCTTTTGAAGCATCAAAAGCAAGCCGGGCTAAGAGCCTGGACACCTCGACCTTCGGCCTTAGGCGTGAACCATCACTCGAATTAGAAGGTGCTGCATCGGGGACATGTGCGGTAAAAGATGACGATCAAAGGGGGTGGCTACCAAGTAACCACCACCCCGACAACCACCGCCGTAACAATAGCTACGATGAACGTTCCCAATCTAACAGGTTGAGATCAACCTAGCTGATATGCCCCTGCGCCTAACTCTCACAAAGGGTCAGGACCTAAGGGTAACAAGCGTAACAAGGGCAACAAAGTGTTTAACAATGATCTAAACACTAACTGAAAGAAGCTCTGATAAGAGATGTACTGCATCGTAAAGAATCTGAGAAGGATGACAAGGATAATCATCATGACTCGGCGTAAAATCGTTGGAAACCAAGTCCGCCGAAACTCATGCAATTCGAGAGGACGCAAACATTTCCATTACCCCCCGCCCCCACTCAAATCCCTGTCCAGGAACCGCTCGTTCTAGACACAAGCCCGCAGGTTTTGTCTACAGACTTGGATACGGATGTGGAGATGCACAAGATAAGCAGCTTTGCAACAGATGATTCCTCTCCCATTCCGATAGAGGACCCACTGGGTCACGTGGGTGACTTATCTGTCTTGGAAATCGACACAGATTACAAACCGCTCCGTTCACCCAACCCACTCCATTTTGTTGGTGATATGACTAGAAAAACCTACTCGAACAGGCCATACATTAAAACAGTCCTGGAGGACTGTTTCACCTGTCACGCTCTGATAGATTCAGGTTCGACAATTTCTCTCATATCCGAAACGTTGCTGGATGAACTAAAAAGGGCAGTGGACCCTGCAAAACGTTGGTTGAAAACGGAACATTGCGATACGAATCTTCGAGGCTTCACTCAAGCTACCTCGTCCCTAACCAAACGTCTCCTACTTAAACTCAACTTCGAAAGCGTGTCTCTGATCCACCCCGTGTATGTGACTAGCATCGAAATTTAACGGATGCTGAAGGCTACCTGCCGTACATTGTGCAACGACGTGGGTTCAGCATCTGACGCAAAACCGGTGAACTTGTCCATGAGCCCGACATTAGTGGCAAATGACAAGGTGAGTTCAGCTCGGAACTTAACTAAACATGAGGTTTTACTGTGTGGCTTGGGTGACTCACCAGCCGACACTTACCACCCTCCTCTGATAGGGGGTGTGTGCCTAAACGGCACTATGGTTGAGAATGCCAGACTGGCAACCTGGTCATAAAAATCCGCAATCAGTTTGGATATGTTCAACGAAATTTAGAAAACGGCTAATTACCATCCTCTTGTGCCGAAAACGTTTAGATTTCCACTGGGAATGACTCCCCAGACAACGGTGTGTGCACTATCGATCCGCATTGGAACCAAGGAAGTATCTCACTACCTACTGGTTGTCGCGGACCTCCCGCATACAGTCTATGTGGGAGCGGACATTTTGGTAAGATTGGGTTTGAAACTCGATACCATACACCAAGTTCTTTGGTCTTTGGCGCAGCCAAACCAATATGCCTTGTCTTTCGACCCGGTGCAAATGGCATCCGGGCAGACTATTCCTGAAGCTTGCAAGGTGATAACTGAGTCCGCTATGTTGATTCCGGCAAGAACCACAGAGGTTTCTGTAAGACTGAACCTGGTGCCCGGCTACCGAATGGAAGACACCACTGCGTTCTTCCAACCCTCTCCGCAACTATTCGACTTGGGGCTAACTATCAATGGCAACCCGCTGTTGGAACTAACCGCTAGATCCACTTACCTCCCGGTACAAAATCTGACTCAAGCGGATATTTCCATTTCTCGGCACACTCAGCTAGGAACATTGATCGATTACTCTTTTGACAATGACACTAAACGCCATCAGTTGAAAGAATTGTTCAACAAACACAGTGAGATCTGGTCAACAGACTCACTGGATTGCGGGGTTACAGGTATCCATGTGGTGTGTATTCCTACGCCACCCGGAGCAACTCCTACGTTTGTTAGACAATACAAATTCCCGCTCGCAGCATACGCAGCGGTACAAGAGATTATCGATTCCTTATTAGCTAAATGGATAATCAGGGAATGTAACAGTACGTACAGCGCTCCCGTGTGGCCCGTTCTATAACCAACGGGCATATGGCGTCTTACTGTTGACTATAGAGAACTTAACAAACTGGTTCCGTTGCCTCGTTGACCAATGACACAGCTCGACCAAGAGTTGCCAAAGGTGGAAAACGCCAAGTACTTCTCTACCGTCGACGTGGCTAATGATTTCTGGACCATGACAGTCGACCCTCGTGACCAACACAAGTTGGCTTTCTCTTTCTCGAACAAGCTCTTCACGTTCAATCGTTGCCCTTTCGGGTATGCGAACTCCCCCTCAGAGTTCAACATCTTCCTGCACAAGGCAATGCCAGATGCAGCCTCTAGGGTGACGATAATCTACGTGGACGACGTTTTCATGAAAAGTGAGACTTGGTCATATCACCTCAATGAAATGGACCACGTTCTCACCCAACTCGGGACTGCAGGGGCTAAGTTGGCCATCCTGAAAGGACAATGGTGCAGGACCAAGGTAAACTACGTTGGGCTTCTGGTGGGTGCCGAGGGCATCCTGCAACAGTCTAACCGAATCCAAGCAGTCCGCAACATCAAAACACCTACGAACCTTCACGAGGTGCGCAGCTTCTTGGGAGTATGTAATTACTCCTGTCAATTCATCGAAAACTACGCCGACTTGTCAAAACTGTTGACTCGTCTTCTTCAGAAAGACACCCCATTCGTTTGGGACTCACAACGAAGCTGTGGCTTCCTTGAAAAATCTGCTTTGCGAGGCACCCTGCCTGGTATACCCCAACAAATACAAGACATTATTTTTGGAAGTCGGTTTCTCAGAGCACTGCGTTTGCGCTGGGTTGTACCAACAATACGACCAAGACAAATGTGTGGTTGCTTACATGAGCAAAACACTCAACCCTGCTGAACACAAATACTGCGAAAAAGCGCTGCTGTCGACAGTCTGGGAAATCAACACCAGTTATGTCGGCGGACAAAAGGTGATCATAGAAACATGTCACCAGCCTGTGACTTTTCTGAAAAGCCAACGAATCTGTGAGGGAGCTGTACACAACAGCAGGATAGCGGCTTGGCTTATGACGCTGCAGAGCCATGATGTAGTAATCAACTACGCAGTGCTTTGGCGGTGTGTCAACGCTGTGGTGACGATGAAACCGACTCCACACCACCCCGCTCCGCCATTGCCCTCGAACCATCATTACTTCGAAGAGAACGTGTGTCTTGAAATGCCAATGGAATTTATAGATGGCTGTTCTTACCGCCATCTAGACCACTTGCAAGCTGGGGTGGGGTCGCTATGGCACAACAACATTCAGTGCAAACCACTTCAATTTCAGCTTGCAACAAAACCAGCCAGTTTGCAGTGAAACATAAATTGTCAGAACTAGCGATCTGCACCGACTCAAGCTACGCGAGATTCACCTTCTTATGCCACTTGCCGTTTTGGAAACAAAAGCACATGACTACTTCAAGTGGTAAAGAGGTGAAAAACAAAGAGCTCATCCTAGCTTGTGATGACCTCATCACCAAACACGACATACAGGTGTATTGGAAGAAAGTTAAGGGACACTTCAAATCACCTGGTCGTGACAAACTTGGCAACGACCATGCCGACAGCATGTCGAAATCCGGTGCAATTCACGGCACCCCTTGGGTCTTTGATGCTCGAGACGAAAAAACCACTGAGGAAGCTATTGTGTCTGCGGTAATGCATAGCCATGTAGCACCACAGAAAATGTCTTTGCACGAACATAATGTGTTGCTAACGCATTCATTCCTGAATAGCGATCTGGTAGCAATGCAACACCAAGATGAGTTCCTCGCCACTTTGATGGCGTTCTTGTCAGATCCTGTCAAACACCTGCGGAACCATCTCCAGACTACCTTTGCGTATGCTCAAGGACAGTTGGAAAGAAGTGCAGAAGGTGACAAGATCTATTATGACAAAAAGGCCTCACACCAGGTGTTCGAGGTCAGGGATAAGGTGTGGTACTACATATACACCAAACCAGCGGGCGTCGCAACAAAGTTCCTGCTCCACTGGACGGGGCCACACGAGATTGTGGTGAAGCTATCACCTGTAGCTTACCAGATCAGAATCAGCAAAGGTCGACAAAACGCCACATTAAAGTGGGTCCACCAGAACCAAATCAAGTTGTACACTCCCCTCATGGGAATAGAAGGGGTGCTTACCAGCACCGAATAGATAAAAAACCTAGCAAAGTCAGAGGTACCCTCAGCTGATCCCTTCCAGGAGATCAGTACGTTGCACCTAACATCTCTTATTTGCTTCCCAGCTACCAGATATACATCTGTTGACACTATTGAGTACGTCCTGTGCTGTACTGTTTCAAAATAAGAAAACCAGAAAAATAGTTGTGAAAACATTTTTTGTTTACAAAAACATATAACTTAAATAACCCAACAATCTCTGATTATGCATTTCTGTAGGATGGAGTTCCTTTGGCTGATCCTGACACTCTGCGCCCTGGTCAAAACCAACCCAGCAGATGTAATCACGAACGGACCCCCTACGGGAATCGTTCTCCGCCACGACCCAGGACTCCTCATAACTAACTGCAGAGTACACACGCAGAGGGTGTATGTCCGCCTAGATGCAGAGAATGTGTACCGCCAACACATTCCACCTGCGGCGCATTTGAGTTGGGCCGGGGCTGACTGGACCAGCCAGGCAATTAAGCACGCCCAGCTAGACACTGCCCATATGTTGGGCCAACTCCAAAAGTTCATAGTAACCCAGTCAGAACTAGCAGAGCCCAGGCGAGAGAAACGATTCGTCAGGGTGCTACTATCGATAGGGGCAGCCGTAGGGTCACTATTTGCCCTAGGTACCACTGCCGTCAACGCAGTCAGTCTAGCCACAGTCAAGAGGAATGTTAGGGAGATTACTGAAGAGATGCCACGTATCCAGCAGCAGATGAAGGCACAGGCCCTCAGGTTGCAGCATGTGAGAAAGTCTCTCCAGGACACTATTCTGGTGGTCAACACACACGCTACTCTCCTGAACAAAACTATCCTGTCTGTAGGAAAGCTAGCAGAGGTCATGAACCATGACTATACCCATGTCCAATTGGTTCGATTGTTACTGGAGGATTTTCTCTGTGAAGTTAGCTCTTCTATGGACCACTTGGCCATGAATAGAATCCCCTCATATCTAGTGCCCCTCTCAATGGTGCACAACATATTGACCTCAGCTACTTCAACCTGGATAAGGCCATTACAGTGACATTTGGCCTATAGTTTGGGGCCATCCCAATACACGTTGATGTTGATCGTAATGAAGGGGGATTTCTACCGACGCTGCCGGTTGTTGAACTGGAGAATATCTATGGATTGAAAACAGTTCTCAATGTAGGATTTTGGCGCGACAGTACCCCCCTAAAGATTGCCACGCCCCCAGTTGTACAGTTGTAGCTTACCAGGAAAACAACCCAGATTTCTATCTCAGCCCTAACCTGTTAATGTGTACTCTAACCAAAGATGTCCACTACCTCTGTCCTAGCAAACCGTTTGTCAGGGATAAAACTGAGCATCTTTGTGGTATTAAATCAATTTTCTGATATTCTTTGAGTTAATTTGGGAAATAGAAACTCAATAAAACAAATTTTCCCATGGTGGCCCAGGTTAATGAGTTAATAATTGCTTGATTCAGTTAATCACGCAATTAGAAGCCTTTAATCATTCGATGACCAACAGTTGTCACATTAACTAATACAACGTCACGACATCTGTGTGTTGTCTTAAGGGTCAAAAATGACCCACCACTATGACTAACAGCAGAGAAAACCCCCTAAATGATATTTTCTCAACTTAAAATGTGATGACTTTTCCTAGAGTGACCTCAACATTAGAAAAAGTGAAACATCACCTTTGTTCATATTTCCATGAAAGCTGTGCACCACCAGGGTTCAAAGATTTTCTTAGGGTCATTTTTGACCCGGCAATTATTTAAAAAATTACACACCACAAAAACCACAAAGACAAACACACAATGAGAAAGATTGTGTGTTACTTATTGAACTCAGACAAATCTACAACTGTATTGTGTACGTACAGCATCTCCCCTCCACGACCCCACACATGGCGCAAGTTCACAGAAAAAATGTAATCAATTTCAGAGAAAATAAACATTTCTTGAAAGCATTGTTTGCTAATGAGGAATGCAGTCAGAGGCTATAAAGGTGCCCAGTTCTCTGGATGGATGAGATTGACCTGCGTGCCAAAATAGGGCTGCAAATCTTAGAGGGTGTGTTTAGGTCCAGAGGCGAGGCTACATGTAGTCTCTGGGATGCAGATAGTGGAAAGGAGATTTTCTGTGCCATGATGCCACTGAATGTCTTTCACACTTTCTCAAGCATGCTACGATTTGATAACCGTGAGTCAAGACCTGCAAGACATGTGAGAGACAAACTGGCAGCCATAAGAGATGTCTGGGAGAAGTGGGTGAAGGGTCTGGCTTGCCCAGTATGGCATCAAGATATGGGTGGCCTGTGATGCACAATCCAGCTACGCTTGGAAGATGCAAGTCTACACAGGGAAGCTGACCAGCGGAGGCCCAGAGAAGAACCAGGGGATGCGGGTTTTGCTTGATGTGACATATGGACTGAGGGGGCACAATGTCACGTGTGACAATTTCTTCACCTCTTATGAACTCAGTCAGCAACTTCTGAAGAGGAAGACCATCACCATGGTTGGCACAGTTAGAAAGAACAAGCCTGAGCTCCCCACTGCACTCCATGCAAAACAAGGATGAGAGAGGCCTTCTCATCAAAGTTCCTTCACCCCCACCACCACTCTAGTTTCTTACCTCCCAAAGAGGAACAAGAATGTGGTCCTCCTGAGCACACTGCACAAAACGGCTGAGATCAGTGATTGTGAGGACAGGAAGCCAGCCATCATCCTGGACTACAACCACAACAAAGGAGATTGGAACTTACAGCTGCAGGAGGATGACTGCCCGCTGGCCCCTGGTCGTCTTCCATAACATCATTGATGTGTCCTCATACAATGCCTTCGTGACATGGAACAAGATCAACCCCAGCTGGATGCCTGATAAGCGGAACAAGAGGAAGGTGTTGCTGGAGAAGCTGGGAAAGGCACTTGTAACTCCACACATTCAAAGAAGGGAGCGCCTCCCCCGCACAGCAGCCTCTGCTGTGCTTATGAAAGCTGTTCAGTGGGCTGAATCTTGTCCTGACCCACCGGAAGCTGCAGCTGGGGCAGGAAAGAGGAGATGCCAATTCTGCCCCCCAGACAAAGACTGTAAAACAAATACTATGTGCTGCACATGTGAGAAATACATCTGCAAAGTCCATGCACACACACTTGCATACTGTCCTACATGTGCTAATTAGAGTTGATTGATTTATGTTCTTCACGTTTTTGTTTTGTATCTATTATCTTATTTTCTTATTTGTTTGTTGTTTATACACCTTGCGGTTGGGGGATATAGTTAAAAAATAGGAGAAGACTAGTATTTTCTTGAATTTCTCATTGTACAATATATAAGAATATATCACTATGTTGCCAAAAAGTTCAAGACTGTTATTGTTTCCCTTCAATAAAATTTGTTCAAAACTACTTTCTGCAAATGTTTTGATACTTTCTTAGGCTATACAAGTGCTATTTCATGCTAAAAAATGTATGTTTACACCTATGCAGTACCTTTAGCAAAAATAAATAATAATAATAAACCTCTACTTTAGTAAAGAGTGGCGTCCGCTGATTAAACGCAGTATTTCTGCATTGTGAAGAGGGAAAACACAGATATTCACAAAGTTTGTGATGAATGACAGGTTGTTTCTTCATGCAAAATAGATTATGGGTTTCAAAGTCAATGAAGCGACTTTATGTTAGGGGTTTAGTGAACGCGGGTCATTTTCCACCCTTCGGACAAGGGGAGTATACAGAATGTTAAGACTACACAAGGGGAGTATACAGAATGTTAAGACTACACAAGGGGAGTATACAGAATGTTAAGACTACACAAGGGGAGTATACAGAATGTTAAGACTACACAAGGGGAGTATACAGAATGTTAAGACTACACAAGGGGAGTATACAGAATGTTAAGACTACACAAGGGGAGTATACAGAATGTTAAGACTACACAAGGGGAGTATACAGAATGTTAAGACTACACAAGGGGAGTATACAGAATGTTAAGACTACACAAGGGGAGTATACAGAATGTTAAGACTACACAAGGGGAGTATACAGAATGTTAAGACTACACAAGGGGAGTATACAGAATGTTAAGACTACACAAGGGGAGGATACAGAATGTTAAGACTACACAAGGGGAGTATACAGAATGTTAAGACTACTCAAGGGGAGTATACAGAATGTTAAGACTACACAAGGGGAGGATACAGAATGTTAAGACTACACAAGGGGAGTATACAGAATGTTAAGACTACTCAAGGGGAGTATACAGAATGTTAAGACTACACAAGGGGAGTATACAGAATGTTAAGACTACACAAGGGGAGTATACAGAATGTTAAGACTACACAAGGGGAGTATACAGAATGTTAAGACTACACAAGGGGAGTATACAGAATGTTAAGACTACACAAGAGGAGTATACAGAATGTTAAGACTACACAAGGGGAGTATACAGAATGTTAAGACTACACAAGGGGAGTATACAGAATGTTAAGACTACACAAGGGGAGTATACAGAATGTTAAGACTACACAAGGGGAGTATACAGAATGTTAAGACTACACAAGGGGAGTATACAGAATGTTAAGACTACACAAGGGGAGTATACAGAATGTTAAGACTACACAAGGGGAGTATACAGAATGTTAAGACTACACAAGGGGAGTATACAGAATGTTAAGACTACACAAGGGGAGTATACAGAATGTTAAGACTACACAAGGGGAGTATACAGAATGTTAAGACTACACAAGGGGAGGATACAGAATGTTAAGACTACACAAGGGGAGTATACAGAATGTTAAGACTACTCAAGGGGAGTATACAGAATGTTAAGACTACACAAGGGGAGGATACAGAATGTTAAGACTACACAAGGGGAGTATACAGAATGTTAAGACTACTCAAGGGGAGTATACAGAATGTTAAGACTACACAAGGGGAGTATACAGAATGTTAAGACTACACAAGGGGAGTATACAGAATGTTAAGACTACACAAGGGGAGTATACAGAATGTTAAGACTACACAAGGGGAGTATACAGAATGTTAAGACTACACAAGAGGAGTATACAGAATGTTAAGACTACACAAGGGGAGTATACAGAATGTTAAGACTACACAAGAGGAGTATACAGAATGTTAAGACTACACAAGGGGAGTATACAGAATGTTAAGACTACACAAGGGGAGTATACAGAATGTTAAGACTACACAAGGGGAGTATACAGAATGTTAAGACTACACAAGGGGAGTATACAGAATGTTAAGACTACACAAGGGGAGTATACAGAATGTTAAGACTACACAAGGGGAGTATACAGAATGTTAAGACTACACAAGGGGAGGATACAGAATGTTAAGACTACACAAGGGGAGTATACAGAATGTTAAGACTACTCAAGGGGAGTATACAGAATGTTAAGACTACACAAGGGTTAAATCTACTTTCAAATCTATGGCAAGACTTGAGAATGGCTGTCTAGCAATGGTCAAGAAACAATTTGACAGAGCTTTAAGAATTGTGAAAAGAATGGGCAAATGTTGCACAATCCATTGTTGAACAAACGCACAGCTGTAATTGCTGTCAAATGTATTGACTCAGTGGTGTGAATAGTTATGTAAATAAGATATTGCTGTATTTAATTTGCAATTAATTTGCAAACATTTCTAAAAACATTGTATTGCTTTGTCATTATGGGGTATTGTGTATAGATGGGGTAGAAAATGTGGAATAAGTCAAGGGGTATGAAAGGTTTCTGAAGGCACTGTACTTTGTTGCTACACTGGTTTAATGCATCTGATGCATATTTCAGTCTCTGAAATATACGTTTTAGTTGTCAACTGGTCCCTGACAAGTGAAATGCAACTTGCTGAACACCGGGAAATATGTCATAGAGAACATGTGTATTTTAACTGGTTGTTTGATCAGCTCAGCCATTTGTATTGCAAGTTCACATAACATAATTTTTGTTATACATTTTACATTGCTCAAACTCACTTCCAACGGTCAGGGATAACGTTTGGCTTTAGAAGACATGTCGAGATATGCCAGGGATTTTTAAATGATCTTACAGGGAGTCCAGAACAAGAGTTAGAAAAGGCAAATGGGAAGACCAAAAGGTGCAGGTTGGTGTTTATTGTCATGAACCTTTCCCTGGAGGCAGAACTGAGCAGTTTAAACTAGATTATCCTTAAATGTTGTTGTCATAATTAAAACAGAGAACCTAATGAGTGTAAACATTATAGTCAAAAGAGATCATTAGGCCTTGATATGATAAAATTAGATGGTGATAATTAGGTCCTCATCTATTAACATTGGCTTTAATGAGTTGTTAATATATAAATATGTACTTGTTTTCTCACTCTAATTAAACCCAAATGACGATTGCATTCTTTATCACAACTATTTATAATGGTGGATTTGTCTAATTGTCCTTCAGTTCACACAAAGACTGCCTCCAAAACGCTGTTAAAAGCAGAGGTACAGTGGGTGTCCAGTATTATTGATGTTGGTACAGTGGGTGTTCAGTATTATTGATGTTGGTACAGTGGGTGTTCAGTATTATTGATGTTGGTACAGTGGGTGTCCAGTATTATTGATGTTGGTACAGTGGGTGTTCAGTATTATTGATGTTGGTACAGTGAGTGTTCAGTATTATTGATGTTGGTACAGTGGGTGTCCAGTATTATTGATGTTGGTACAGTGGGTGTTCAGTATTATTGATGTTGGTACAGTGAGTGTTCAGTATTATTGATGTTGGTACAGTGGGTGTTCAGTATTATTGATGTTGGTACAGTGAGTGTTCAGTATTATTGATGTTGGTACAGTGAGTGTTCAGTATTATTGATGTTGGTACAGTGGGTGTTCAGTATTATTGATGTTGGTACAGTGGGTGTTCATTATTATTGTAAAATAGTCTTAGAGAGGTATACAATTAACAGGAAGGCTGTTTAGTTTGAGATGGTCTTGCCTTAGTCATTTCATCATGTATCATCAGATAACTTGGGGATTTTGATTGATTTTCCATTTCAGTAATCTGTATTTCTCTTCCAGACACACAGTGGCCCCTCAAATGGGTTCTTCTGTGCTTTACAATGGAACGGGATCATCAGATGATGGATTCTACATCACAGCCTTCCACACACTGGGCAATAAGAACTACCTCATCCTAGCTCTCTCTATAATATACATCATCACTCTAATGGGTAACTTTGTTCTGTTAGCAGTCTTCATTATGAACCCAAGCCTTCAAAATCCAAAATATGTTGCAGTGTGCAATTTAGCTGTGGTGGACATCTCTTTGAACAGTGTTATCATCCCCCAGATGGTGCCTGTATTTGTGTTCAATCTGAACTACGTCTCCTTTGGGACGTGCTTTTCTCAGATGTTCTTCATGCATTTATTTGGTGATATGGAGTCCTTCTCCCTGGCTCTCCTAGCGTACGACCGTGTGATAGCCATCTGTTTCCCTCTGCGTTACCTCACCATCAACACCAACCTGAGGATGCTGCTCCTCCTGCTAGGGATCTGGACCCTGGCCTTCCTCTTGGAGGTCTACCCTGTCGCCCTGGCCTCTAGCCTGCCTTACTGTGCCTCTAGGGTGGTGCAGAGCTGCTGCTGTGAGCACGGCCCTGTATACAGACTGGCCTGCTCTGACATCTCTTTCAACAGGAAACTAGCAACAGCTAAAACTCTGGCTGTCCTGTTAGGCCCCCTGTCCTTCATCATCTTCACCTATGCTGTGGTGGTGGTTGCGGTGCTGAAGTTTGCCTCGACTACCCAGCGGTGGAAAGCCTTCCACACCTGTCTCACTCACCTGCTGCTGGTACTGGTGTACTACCTCCCTGTCATCCTGGCCTACGTCCTAGGTAAACACAGGGATGACTGTTGAAAATCAAATCAAATATAATCGTCACGTTCACAGTTTCCCACGAGTATAAAAGGTTCAGCGAAATGTTTATGTCTCTTCGCCACAACTTGTATCCCTGCTGTAAACTGTATTCTCCCTAAGTGTAGGTCAGGAATAAAGGAGGACTCTTACTAATTTGCCCCCAAATGTGTGTTTATTGTACTGTATAAGCTGTCATTCAAAAGAGCACTAGCACATTGCATTTTAGTAGATGCTAAGTGCCTTACTCAAGGGCACATTGACAGATTTTTCACATAGTCAGCTTTGGATTCAAACCAGCAACCTTTCAGTTACTGGTCCAAACCTCTTAACCACTAGGCTACCTGCCGCACATCTGAGTTGTCTGGTTGCTAGGCTTTGACAAGTGGGAGCGTACAGCATGTCTCAGCGCACAAGTTCCTTCTTATCTTAGCTGAATATCATAATTGACTGTTAATACTATCAATCAACATGTCAAAGTCATGGATGTGGGTCTGTTTGTCCCTTCCCTCCTAGGTAACCTGCGCTTGGTGCAGTCCCCAGACCTCCTGACTGCCATCCTCACTGTGTCTGTCACCCTGCCACCCATGCTCAATCCTATCATCTACAGCCTAAAGACAGAGGAGCTGCGGGAGAAAATCATCAAACTGTTTGTAAAGACAAAAGTTACTTCTCACAAATGAGACTTTGCGTGGAGTTGTTGATCGTATTTTCAAATCTGCAGCAAAAACTCCAAGAACTGTAGATATAAGAAAAGTTTCCAAGTAAGGTGACATTCCCCTTGCATTTTGTATCTATTTCATTTCAGCATTTTTCTGTTAATACTGTTTTATGAACACTCTAATTCTTTAGATAATTGCAATAAAACAATGTCTGACTATTCTTCTGTTGAACACTTAATATTTGCATACAATAGATTTAACATATTTGATTGTGATAAATTAATACAATTCAAACTTCTAATATCAAATATTTTTTGGGGTGCTTTTCAGATACAAGTTTTTATGCCACAGCTGTAATCATGGAGTGTTTATATATTATAATAACATTAATTACTGGACGAATTCATTTTGCATCCACCATAAAGAATGTGTTCTTAACTGACTTGACTAGTTAAAGACAACATTTGATTTAAAATTAAAAGATAAAGACTACATTTGATTTAAAATAAAAAGATAAAGACTACATTTGATTTAAAATTAAAAGATAAAGACTACATTTGATTTAAAATAAAAAGATAAAGACTACATTTGATTTAAAATAAAAAGATAAAGACTACATTTGATTTAAAATTAAAAGATAAAGACTACATTTGATTTCAAATAAAAAGATAAAGACTACATTTGATTTCAAATTAAAAGATAAAGACTACATTTGATTTAAAATAAAAAGATAAAGACTACATTTGATTTAAAATAAAAAGATAAAGACTACATTTGATTTAAAATAAAAAGATAAAGACTACATTTGATTTAAAATAAAAAGATAAAGACTACATTTGATTTAAAATAAAAAGATAAAGACAACATTTGATTTAAAATAAAAAGATAAAGACTACATTTAAAAATTAAAAATTAAACTATTAACAGAAAGACACAGCATATGCAGGTAAAATCATTATGAATACTGACAGTACAGAGCATGATGAGTGAGGACAGGTATTTGGCACATATAGTGATCATCACATACAATTATGGCATGGAGGTAAAGTTTTGCAAAGTATTTAGATATACAGTATTTACGTTGAAAGAGTTCAACTCTAATCAAATAACATACATTCATTAGTTCCACTAGATGGCACTAAAACATATTCACTGGCAGAGACACACTGTAGGGCTCTGTTCAAAGGTCAAATGAGTAACACTAAGACATTTCTTGAATAAGGATTAATAAGTTATTTATAAACCTTTAATAAATACATATTTGTAAATATTTGTAAGCATTAATAAGCATGTATAAGCTTTATAATCACTACATCTTTTTTTAAAAATGTGAACAATTATTGATTTGTTTTTAATATATTCAGTATAAGGGAACATATAAACAGTTCATACAAGCAGTATGCAGTGGGAGAAACAAGGAATACAAGTATTGATTTATTTGGACTATATTCAGTATAAGGTGGTGAATATACATAACTATTAAGGAGCAGTGTAGTTACACGTTTGGGACACAGCATAAGAACAGAACAGAACGGAAATATCTTACTTTGAATTTGACCTAAAAACGTGTTTCCAACAAGAGCATTTGTAATGTTGAACAAGAGCATTTGTAATGTTGATCATTCTCTACAAGCTGTAGTTTCAGTCTACTGTCAGGAGTGAAATAAGTCCAGCTGATGGGAATGGTTTCTAGATGAAGAACAAATGTTGTTCCATACCATGAGCCAGTCCCATTTGAGCCCAAGGTTCTCTTGGTCTCATTCTCACTTCTTTGTGATAGGTAAGGTACTGTAGGGTGTTGGCATTTTGTGAAGATCATTTCTCATGAATTAAGGATACAAGTCCAGCTATTCTGTTAGAGGAGATGAACTTTGCGAGAAGGTGGGAGCCTGGGAAGGAATCCCATGGTACACCATACGTTTTCAGAGCTGTACGTAGTTTAAGCTGAAAAAAGATTATGAACCAGTGATATAATAGGAGTCCTTGAAATCTATTTAGAACATATCTCATGTGTAATTGAGACACATTTAAAAACAAAGCACGACTCTATCATGACCATTAAGTTGTTCGCAGGTCAGAAAGAACAGTCGTGCTTTGTTTTTAAATGTGTCTCAATAGACATCATGCTGAAAACTACACGCATCAACACATCCCAAAATAAACCATTAGACTAACTAATGCTGCCAATAGTGTCCTGATATTTCAATTACACATGAGATAATGGAGGATTAACTGACTATTGACTCCTTGAATCAGTCCAGGGGCAGGGACTAGGCCTAGACAGGGAGGATTTACATCTTAGTCATTCAGGATGGTGTGTCTGCTAATTATTATTATTTTATTTTTATTTTTTTTAATTATATGACCTTTATTTAACTAGGCAAGTCAGTTAATAACAAATTCTTATTTTCAATGACGGGCTAGGAACAGTGGGTTAACTGCCTGTTCAGGGGCAGAACGACAGATTTGTACCTTGTCAGCTCGGGGATTTCAACTTGCAACCTTCCGGTTACTAGTCCAACGCTCTAACCACTAGGCTACCCTGCCTAGTGGCAATGTGATGTATAACAACAAAATCAAACTGGTCATTTACTGTAAGACAAATAACACCATTCCTCTGTAGCTCAGTCGGAGCAGCATAGAACGCTGCAACGCCTGGATAGAGGGTTCAATCCTTTCACTAACCGTACTAAACTTATACATACATGACTGTAAGTCGCTTTAGATGAAAGTGTTGGCTAAATGGCATATGATATTGCAATTTAATTGTTTTTCTCAGGAAAAATCTAAAACATCGATGTGTATAGTCTAGGTTGAATAAACTAAATCTTATGTGCAATTTATTTATTCTTCATGAAGTACACTACAAAATGGCTAGCACCGTAGAACTGCTCAGGTGTTCCAGAGCTAATTGAGCTACTGTAGGTTGATGACGTGTTGACGATTTAGAAGGAAAGCTGAAGAGACACTTGACCCAATAACATTCATCAGAGTTAGGCCACCTGACAGAAGGCTGACACAAACATGAAAGCAAGTTTTATATCAGATTTGTATTGATTTATACCTCATGTCTGCTACTGCCAATAGAGAACATAGTAAACAGGAAATGAAAACGTACTGTAGGCTAGCATGCATCTACAGAGCACGGAAACGGACACGGATTCACACATTCACTCATACAGTAAGCTACACAACAAAGAGATGACTTCAATAAACCTTTATTCAGTGGGCTTAACTTTGTTAAACATCTTCAACATTTAGTTTGGTTCTTATAACAGTATACAAAGGGATTTACAAGAGAGGGTCCGAGAATAGCCCTGATCATCAAGCCATGACGCTCTTCCAAGGTCAGCACCACACCTACCCTGGTCAAGACTATTCGTACAAATAAAGGAACGTGATGACACACTACCACTATCAGGTGACTGAAGTAAGTGCTGTGCATCTTCCTCTTGTTGTTCTTGGAGGACATTATAACCATAGCAAATATGATCCATACGTAGGACAGGCAAATAAAACAGAATGTGCCAAACAGGAGAAAGAAGGCGGCAATGATTATCATATTGAAATAGGAGCTGGGATTGACACAAGTGGCTCTCCCTAAAGCAGCATAATAACAAATGGTATTTGAGGGTATTTGGTGTATTTGAGGGTTGAGTGGAAGAAAAGAGAGGAATAACAGCCACAAAGGCAAAGGCAACCCCCAACAGAGCATCTGGACAGGGGAAACAAAACAACATTAATACTGACATGGGATCAAACTGAGGAACAGACAGATATAGAGGGGAAAATCAACAAAGTCAAGGAGTCCAGGTGAGTCCAATGAAGCACTGATGCGCTTAATGATGGTGACAGCAAGGCAGACCAGAGAGGGGGAGCGGGAGCAGGCATGACAATGGATGTGTGTACGTAGACCCGCAAGCCACTGTGGCCCCTTATTGAGGGGTTTACAGTTTTTGTGGCCCCCACCCAATCAAAGTTGCCCATCCCTGTTATAGAACGAGCGCTATGAGCATTTACATGACACTTGAAAATTATATGGCAGCTATGCTAGCGCCTCATTAACATGACATATATGTTGTTAATATTGAAACAATGCTACGTAAATTAATGTCTAGAACAATTATCAGAATTCTAACAGTTGGCCAAATTAACTGGTAATGCCCGAGAAGCTGATATTTGGAGGAAATATTGGCACGGGTGTTGTTAGGCCCGAGACGAAGTCGAGGGCTGGCAAACCGTGTCAATATATCCTCCAATCACCGGCTTCGAGGCCATTATCACTTAAATCCCCCCCCCCCCCCCCCCCCCCCCGGCCTTATTGCTTACTCATAAACCCGCGAGTTCAAGCCCTGAACTTTGATTGGCTGAAAGGCATAATATATCAGACCGTAAATACTATGGGTATCACAAAAAATTACTTTTACTGGTCTAATTATGTTGGTAATATACCACGGCTGAGGGCTGTATCCAGGCACTCTGCATTGCATCGTGTGTAAGAACAGCCCTTAGCCGTGGTATATTGGCCATATACCACACCTGCTCAGGCTTTATTGGTTAATTGTATTGCTCGGCATGTAGCTGAATGGAGTAACCAGATGCAGTCATTCTGGGGGCAGGCAGTTGATCCAGTCAGTACTCTGTCACTCATTGTCACATTTCATGACTTTTGCGTGGACACTAGGTTGATCATAAGAAATAACATAAAATATAGCTGTATGCCATTTAGCCATTAATAAGCAACTTGTTGTCATGTGTGCATTTATGTCACATTTGGTTGGTCACGGGAATTGATCCCACTGCCCTAGCGTTACGAACGCCATGACCTACCAACGGAGCTACAAAGGCCCACATTGTGGATAACCTGTCATCTTACCTACAACTCTGAGATGTAGGTCTACCACTCATACGATGCTAATGCTTTCATGATCGTCAGGTACCTATGATACCTACTGGTTGAAAAGTAGTCATTTAAGTTTCTAATTCCCATAAAACTTCCTCTGATGATTTATCCAAACTGAAATACATTTCAAGCGAAAATACTGAATATAAAACACAAGTAGCTATTGTGTATTAGGGTACATGTGTCTAATGTGTTGTGCCATGTTCTTGCAAGACAGAGAAGTTTGTTTGTACTGTATGTGATCCTCAGAGACAACCCCTGTCTTCCAACAACATACAACAAATTAAGTCTTTAAGGATTGCTGTCCAATTAGTGTCTCTCTCATACACTATGTTCCCTTGTGTGTGATTAGTGAGGAGTGTATGTGTGTGTGTGTGTGTGTGTGTGTGTGTGTGTGTGTGTGTGTGTGTGTGTGTGTGTGTGTGTGTGTGTGTGTGTGTGTGTGTGTGTGTGTGTGTGTTCCTGTTTTGCTGTTCAGATTTCACTATGCATGTGCAAACAATGGTCTTTGACCTTCTCTCAACAAATGATATTCATACTGTATACATACTATATCATAATAACTAAGCAATTTTGTGTCTACATTTTGTCCCTTTTTGTTTAGCTGAAGTGTATTTCTTCTCAAGGTGTATCTTTATTACAATCACACCATAGACTTTGAACCACTTTTACCAGGCCCAAGCAGGGATTCACAAATACTATGATTTGGGCAAACAAAATATACATTATACTGTATACTATAAAGTGAAAATAATCATTACATTCTCTTTTTAATAGAATTTCCTCCTGTCCTTATTTGACCATTATCTGACTTTTCATGTTGAAAGATAAGGTAACCAAGTCATGGTGTTAGTCTTTTTCTACAGTAGCCCATTATAGTTGCTGCTATTATGGTTATGAATGGGCTATGTACGCTGCCTGTGAAAGCTCATACACACTTTCTTGTCTTGGTCTGTTTACATTTCGGAACATCACATCTCAGAACAGTCGCTGGGGATGTAACCTACTGTATCAATTTATTAATACTGAAACCCCTCTGGGGTTGTTTAACAGGCTGCTGCTTCCTTTTCTTCCTAGGGGATTTATAAGTGGTTTACTAATATCATTAGACAAGCTGGGCTTAGGGATTGCATAATATATTTTCCCATTGACCCTTAGCGATCCCCTGGCACTGCACTGTCTGTGAAAGGGTGACTACACTAATGAATGACCTCAACCTGTCCAAACCTACTCACAGAGTATGAACGGTTGAGAGAGAAGGGAGATCAAGGGAATGCAATATTAAAAAGGTTGCAGCCAAAGACATAATCAATTAACAACCTAAATGATTGACACCCTTGATAAAGATGAGCAAAACCAACTTGGTGTACTCAGCCTTTTACTATAATGTTTCATGAGATTGAAGAACACATTGGGAGGTGACCTTTCCTCCTTACAGAATCTTTCCAGATCCTTGACATCCTTTGAAAAGGCGGGCCGAACAGGCCCCCATTAACATCGACGGGGCTGTAGTGGAGCAGGTTGAGAGTTTCAGGTTCCTTGGTGTCCACACCACAAACAAACTATTATTGTCCAAACATACCAAGACAGTCGTGAAGAGGGCACATCAAAAAAAAAAATGTTACATCATCGCCTGGTATGGCAACTACTCGGCATCTGACCATAAGGCACTACAGAGGGTACTGCGTACGGCCCAGTACATCACGGTGGCCAAGCTTCGTGACATCCAGGACCTATATAGTTGGCGGTGTCAGAGGAAGGCCCAAAGAATTGTCGAAGACTCCAGTCACCCAAGTCATAGACTGTTCTCTCTGCTACCTTATGGTAAGCAGTGCCGGAGCGCCAAGTCTAGGACCAAAAGGCTCCTTAACAGCTTCTACCACCAAGCCATAAAACTGCTGAACAATTAATCAATGGCCACCCAGACTATTTACATTGACATGCCCCCCACTCCATTTGTTTTAGCACTGCTGCTACGCTCTGTCTATTATTTATGCATAGTACCCATACCTACTTGTACAAATTACCTTGACTAACCTGTACCCACGCACATGACTCTATACCGGTACCCCCTGTATATAGCCTCGTTATTGTTATATGATTGTGTTACTTTTTATTATTTTTTTACTTTAGATTATTTTGTAAATATTTTCTTAACTCTTTCTTGAACTGCATTGTTGGTTAAGGGCTTGTAAGTAAGCATTTCATGGTAAGGTCTACACCTGTGTATTCTGCGCATGTGACAAATACAATTTGATTTAATCTACGGTGATGGACTGCCTTCTTCAATTCAAACCACAGGTTTCAAGAGACTGAGATATTGCAAAATGTTGATTTGTGGTACAATTAATATTAATTTCTGGATTTTGATATGTGTTGGGGTTATTGTCTTGCTGGAAGATCCCCCTGTGGCCAAGTTTCAGCTTCCTGGCAGAGGCAACCAGGTTTTTGGCTAACATGTCCTGGTACTTGGTGGAGATTATGATGCGGTTGACCTTAACATTGGCCCAAGGATCAGTAGAAGCAAAACAGACCAATAACATCAAAGATTCACCAAAATATTTTACCGTAGGTACAAGGTTCTTTTCTGCATATGCATCCTTCTTTCGAGGCCAAACCCACCATTGGTGTGCGTGGCCAAAGAGCTATTTTCATCTAATCTGACCATAGCACTCGGTTCCAATCCAAGTGGCAATGTTGTAACTCCAGGCATTTACATTTGTTGTTTGCTGTCAGTAAAGGCTTTTTGATGGTGACCCTTCCAAAGAGCCTATTGGCATGGAGGTGGCTTCTAATTGAAGATTTGGAAACTTGGTGACCCGAAGATGCAACCAAATTCTGTTATTCTCCAACTGTGGCACTTGGACTCTTCTGTGCCTCCCGGTCGATCTTCCTCACTGTGCGTGAGGACATGATACACTTGGGTCCTTTTCCAGGCAAGTTTACCACTGTTCCAGTGGTCTTAAACATCTTAATTGTTGCCCTAATAGTGTAAAGCGGTATATTTGGTTTTTCAGGTGTTGTTTTTGTATCCATTGCCTGATTTATGAAAGTCAACAACCATTTGTCTCTTTTTGTTTGTGAGTTTGTTGCTTTTCCCAGAGGTGATGGATGACAGATGGATTTTTACATGCTTTATCTCGTTTTTATACCCCAGTGAAACAGCAATCCCTGAAAGGCCAAAATACAGTTACTTCAATCTGAGATTTACAGTAGAACATTTATTGATTTTATTTAAAAGAATGGTTAGGGTTGCCAGTAATTCTGACAGCAATCAGATTTGTTTTATTACTTGTTAAAGAACAACTGTGTTAGTATAAAATAATATAATACAAAAAATGTTTGCATACAATGTAGCTTAGTATTTGTATTATTTATTTTAGAGATAATGTTTTGCTCATATTTAACAAGGGTGCCAATAATTTTGGTGGTGACTGTATAAAGTGGAGGAGGAAGGAATGTCCCCTCAGGACTAGGTCCTATCTTGAGATCTGTGCATGGAATTCACCATTGTCATCAATGCAATACTTACAGTATGAGAGATTGGGTTATCATATTAGGGATTTGGCCCTCAATGATGGCAGTTTACCTATGAAAGGACACAGGGTCTAATTCAAGCAATTACAGACCAATGAAAACTACAGGGCTGGTCACTCAAAATATGTCAGTCTTTATGTGCCTTATAGGCCTTTGAGCCAATCAGCATGTATGCATGTTTTCGTGTGCAGTTTCTACACCTATTTTTGGATTCCAATAGACAGTAGTTGTCTAATGAGAATCATGACGTGTCATGACATGACGTATATATATATATTTGTGATAATAAAAAAGGGATTTGTGCACATGTTATAAAACTGTACTATGAGTTTATATATGAAATTATTATCATATACAGGTCAGAGGTCACAGGACTAATATATGCAAATAACAGGGTTGGGGTGTGTAGCGTATAGCTGGATGTAGGTTATGGTTGGTGACTTGGGGAATACGGGCCTAAGTGGGTAAAAGGGCTGAGATAGGCAAGTAACAGGGATGAAGTGTATTGGCAAAGGAACTGGGGTCTATGAGTAACCAATAGGGTATTTAGGTCTAGGATATGGGTGAATTGGTACTTGACTATATCAACAGGGTATTGGCATATGGGTTTTAGGGTTAGGACATGGGGGTGACAGGCCTTGGGTCAGGCTGTGGCTCGGGTGGTTGTTGTCCTTGATGATCCTTTTGGCCTTCCTGTAACATCGGGTGCTGTAGGTGTCCTGGAGGGCAGGTAGTTTGCCCCTGGTGATGCGTTGTGCAGACCGCACCACCCTCTGGAGAGCCTTACGGTTGTGGGCGGTGCAGTTGCCGTACCAGGTGGTGATACAGCCCAACAGGATGCTCTCAGTTGTGCATCTGTAAAAGTTTGTCAGGGTTTTAGGTGACAAGCCAAATTTCTTCAGCCTCCTGAGGTTGAAGAGGTGCCTTCTTCACCGCACTGTCTGTGTGGGTGGACCATTTCAGTTTGTCTGTGATGTGTACGCCGAGGAACTTAAAACTATAAACTATATGGATTACATGTTAGGATTACTAATGGCTTATGATTTCCATCCTGGCATGTCTGGGAACAAATTAAGTTAAGAAAGCTAACAACAGAAAAATAATATGTTTTTATTTATTAAGATAGGTAACCATATATGTGTACGTAACTACCTTGCTTTTTAAATTGATAAGTATGATGAAATGAAAATGTGTCTTTGAATAATCTGTGTTTGTATAGATATTTTGCATCATTACATCATGATTTAAATAATAAACTCACCAAAAAAAGAAACATTCTCTCACTGTCAACTCCATTTATTTTCAGCAAACTTAACACGTATATGTCACGAATCCCGTTTCCTGAGTCTGATATTTGCCAGTGTTCTGTCCTAGAGTGTTTTTTCCGGCGTCCTGGAACGCACCCTGTCTGGTTGCCGGGCAATGTAGCCAGTTGGGAGTTCTGATTACCCGCACCTGTATCCCATCAGCTATCTGCACACCTGGTCCTGATCATCATCTCTCCTCTTCATAAGCCCGGACCTGACAACCATTCCCTGCCGGATCGTTAGCCATGAACATTACTCACCCGGATCATTTACCCCATTCCCGCCTGGTCGTCGGAGGATTCCGCTTCCCCATTGGATCCACCTATTTACTCCCATCAACTCACCACCGCTGCCCGCTACGCCACCTGGATATATCTACCCATTCACATTCACTTGTAAATAAATACTCACCTTCTTCCTACTCTCCTTGTCCTGGTCTGCTTCTGGGTTCAATTTTGAAGAAACGTGACAGTATAAATATTTGTATGAAAATAATATTCAACAACTGAGACATAAACTGAAGAAGTTCCACAGACATGTGACTAACAGAAATTGAATAATGTGTCCATGAAAAAAGAGGGGGTCAAAATCAAAAGTAACAGTCAGTACCTGGTGTGGCCACCAGCTGCATTTAGTACTGCAGTGCATCTCCTCCTCATGGACTGCACCAGATTTGCCAGTTCTTGCTGTCAGATGTTACCCCAATCTTCCACCAAGACACCTGCATGTTCCCAGACATTTCTGGAAGGGAATGGCCCTAGCCCTCACCCTCCAATCCAACAGGTCCCAGGGGTGCTCAATGGGATTGAAATCCGGGATCTTCGCTGGCCATGGCAGAACACTGACATTCCTGTCTTGCAAGAAATCCCGCACAGAACGAGCAGTATGGCTAGTGGCATTGTCATGCTGGAGGGTCATGTCAGGATGAACCTGCAGGAAGGATAACACAAGAGGGAGGAGGATGTCTTCCCAGTTACGCACAGTGTTGAGATTGTCTGCAATGACAGTCCGATGATGCTGTGACACACCGCCCCAGACCATGACGGACCCTCCACCTCTAAATCAATCCCGCTCCAGAGTACAGGCCTCAGTGAAACGCTCATTCCTTCGAAGGAATCCGACCATTCCCCTTGGTAAGACAAAACCGCGACTCGTCAGTGAAGAGCACTTTTTGCCAGTCCTGTCTGGTCCAGCGACGATGGGTTTGTGCCCATTGGCGATGTTGTTGCCGGTGATGTCTGGTGAGGACCTGCCTTACAACAGGCCAACAGACCCTCAGTCCAGCCTCTCTCAGCCTATTGCGGACAGTCTGAGCACTGATGGAGGGATTGTGCGTTCCTGGTGTAACTCAGGCAGTTGTTGTTGCCATCCTGTACCTGTCCCGCAGGTGTGATGTTCAGATGTACCGATCCTGTGCAGGTGTTGTTACAGGGTACAGGTGTTGAGCAGGGACCCTGGGCATCTTTCTTTTGGTGTATTTCAGAGTTAGTAGAAAGGCCTCTTTAGTGTCCTAAGTTTTTATAACTGTGACCTTAATTGTCTGCCGTCTGTAAGCTGTTAGTGTCTTAATGACCGTTCCACAGATGTATGTTCATTAATTGTTTATGGATCATTGAACAAGCATGGGAAACAGTGTTTAAACCCTTTAAACCCTTTTCTGTTGAGTTATTTGGATTTTTACAAATTATCTTTGAAAGACAGGGTCCTGAAAAAGTTTCTTTTTTGCTGAGTTTAGATGACAAAGAAAAAGAGAAAAACACTCAGAAACATCCTTGAGGAAAATGACCTTAGGGAGTAAGGTCAGGTGCAGAATTATGTCACGGGGTGTCAACAGTTGTTATAAATTGGACAAGGCAAGTGTCCGTGTCAGACATCAGACTTGGGTAAGCCCTGATTTATTACTATGCAGATCTGGAGTTACATGGCATGTCTTGATAACTGACTTTATGCATCTTCTTAATGTGTTTTCTGAATATATGAACGAGATGGAACATGTTCTCTAATCTTTAGATGAAAGGCTTATTGAAGGGCTTATTGTGAGGTGCAGCTTTTGTATTGACATGCCACGAATTGGGCTATGCAGTCGAAAGTATTGAAAAGATAATTAGGCAAAATTCATTACTTTTGTAATATTCTTTACAAGGCCTAATATCTTGATAGTCATATGTAGTGGGAAATGTAATGTGATCAATAATTTTATATCACTTGTAATATCAATAAGATGCTAATTAAGTATCGGACCCTTTTTTTTTTTTAAATCCTCTAAAATTACATACCCAAATCTAACTGCCTGTGGCTCAGGACCTGAAGCAAGGATATGCATATTCTTGATACCATTTGAAAGGAAACACTTTGAAGTTTGTGAAAATGGGGGTTTAATAATTAATTAATCCTTTATTTCCGCAGGTTGTCTAAGAGACCATCATCATGTCAGCTGGGAATCACAGTTTTGTGACAGAGTTTGTCATCGTTGGGTTCCCTGGACTTCAGCCAGAGTTCTACGGTCTTGCCTCAACTGTATTATTCTTGGTGTATTTTTGCACTGCAGTAGGAAATGTTGTTATTCTTGTATTGTTCGCAACAGACCGGGATCTCCACAAACCCATGTATTTTGTTATTTTACATCTGGTTGTTTCTGATATTCTCTTTAGCACCACCACATTACCAAAGATTATTGCCCGGTATTGGTTTCAAGCAGGGGCCATTTCATTCACAGGTTGTTTTGTCCAGATGTACTTAGTGCACTATTTTGGAACTGTAAATTCATATATTCTATTTATAATGGCTTTAGACCGATATGTTTCAATCTGTTTTCCGCTCAGATATCCAATGATTATCAAAAACTCCACTATTCATATTCTCAGTACCACTGCTTGGATTGTTGCGAAAGCCGGCCCATTGATGATGGTAATTAGGGCCTATCCTCTTCCTTACTGTGACTCAAACAAAATCATGCAGTGCTACTGTGATCATATCGCTATAACAACGCTTGCATGCACTGATAGGGTTCCTTATAGTTTTCCTGCTTTTGTTGTAGCCATGCTGACATTACTGGGACCTCTTGTTTTCATTATATTCTCATATTGCTCTATTATTGTGGCAGTTGTTCAGATTGCGAGCCCCCAAGGCCGCCTCAAAACCCTTTCTACCTGCAGTGGTCAGCTGATCATCATTGCCCTGTATTATCTCCCCAGATGTTTTATTTATCTGTCCAGTAACATCGGCATTAGATTCAGCACTGATTTACGTATTGTTATTATCATGTTGTATAGCCTGCTCCCTCCCATGATCAATCCACTGATTTACAGTTTCAAAACCAAATATGTAAAACAGAGCTTGATGAAAAGATTCAAAAAATCTACTGATCCACAGAAGGAGAGTGTCCCTGCTGTATCTTGATGTATGTAACACAACTACTCAAACTACTTTTGCAATTGTTTGAATTCATCCAATTCCTTATGGTGTACATATGCTTAATTATTGAGTATTCTTTATAAAAACAAAATGTAGTAAAACAAAAATCTATTTCTCTATTTTTACCACATGTATTCTTATTTAGCATTGTTGACTCAACACTGAATTGCTTAGTAAAAGTGTTCATTTGAAAGTTGGTTAACACATCAGTTAACATCACTAAACAATGCCAATATGATTTATAAAGCTAGCATCTGCTGTTGGTAGATGTTTTGGGAAGTAAATGAATAATACATTCTAAACACGTCTCCAATAATGTGGATGCTACCATGGTTACGGAGAGTCCTGAGTGAGTGGTGAATAATGACGAGTGAAAGCGTTACAGATGGACAAGTATTATACCCACCAAAAATACTAACCTCCCCTGTTATTGGGCACACAACAAGCAGAAACACAACCAAAACAAACAGTAAATGCATCCAACAAGTTTGTAGATTCACACACTCAATGTAATCATTGCATGCTAGGAATCTGAGACCAAATACTAAAACTTTTGACGACTTGAATAAACATATTTGTGAATTTGTCCCAATACTTTTGGTCCCCTCGAATGGGGGGACTATGTACAACAAGTGCTTTCATTTCAAAACGGTTCCCCCCATATGGATGAAAATACCCTCAAGTTAAAGCTGACAGTCTGCACTTGAACCTCATAGTCATTGTATTGTTTCAAATACAAAAGTGCTGGAGTTAAGAGCCAAAACAACAACAAAATTGTCACTCTCTGAATAAATTGGGGGCTCACTGTAACGTGGATTAAAAAACATGAGCTGGAGAACACCCAGATAAATGTGTTTGTGTGGAAGTGCCGACTAATGACGAATAAACTACAAACTATCAAAATAAAGAAAGTCGCACACTCCATGTATAAACTCCCAGCAATTTAATGGGTATTTACCAACGTTTGGGCATCACTGTGCCAATTTAATGGGTATTTACCAACGTTTGGGCATCACTGTGCCAATTTAATGGGTATTTACCAACATTTCGACATCACTGTGCCAATTTAATGGGTATTTACCAACATTTCGGCATCACTGTGCCAATTTAATGGGTATTTACCAACATTTCGGCATCACTGTGCCAATTTAATGGGTATTTACCAACATTTCGACATCACTGTGCCAATTTAATGGGTATTTACCAACGTTTCGGCATCACTGTGCCTTCCTCAGGGTGTTGAATACTTTTGGCGCTCACTGTAACCTATACATTCCTCATGAGTGTCACGTTCTGACCACAGTTCTGTTGTTTTATTCTTTGTTTTAGTATGGTCAGGGCGTGAGTTGGGGTGGGCAGTCTATGTTGGTTTTTCTATGTTGGTTTTTGTGTTCGGCCTAGTATGGTTCTCAATCAGAGGCAGGTGTCGCTAGTTGTCTCTGATTGAGAATCATACTTAGGTAGCCTGGGTTTCACTTTTGGTTGGTGGGTGTTTGTTTCCGTTTGAGTGTTTAGGCCACATGGTACTGTTTCGGTTTTCGTTTTGGTCACATCGTTTATTGTTTTGTATTTCAGTGTTCAGTTCGTTTTGAATAAATCATCATGAACACTTACCACGCTGCACTTTGGTCCGATCCTTCTTCCACCTCTGAATGCGGTTACAATGAGCTTAGTTCAGCTGTTTGACCCATTTAGAACCCAAAATAAGATTGTTTTACTCCAACGTTTGTAAACAATGTAAATGTAAGCAAACACTCTAAGCCTTAAAACATAGTTACAACTCAAATGTTGAACGCATTAAAAAAGTCACAACTAGGCTGAATTAAACAGGATATGCGGCAACAACTGTATAAATACCAACAGACAATTTGTTTGTTTGATATGATGGGATCTTTTTATTGGTAAAATGAATTAGGTAACACATTGTAGTGGAAAGGCATTTTTGTACAAATAGTAATATAATAATATGGAAGTAAACTTGGAGTCACGTGATGATATGTTGTGTGGTCCTCCCACTACGACTCGGGAAACTATGCCATTTATTAGACTACAGATTAAATCAAATCAAATTTATTTATATAGCCCTTCGTACATCAGCTGATATCTCAAAGTGCTGTACAGAAACCCAGCCTAAAACCCCAAACAGCAAGCAATGCAGGTGTAGAAGCACGGTGGCTAGGAAAAACTCCCTAGAAAGGCCAAAACCTAGGAAGTAACCTAGAGAGGAACCAGGCTGTGGGGTGGCCAGTCCTCTTCTTAAATTAAATAAGTTGTGATGAACTTCACAGGGTGGCAAAAGTGCACCTGGTGATCTTGATGTTCCATTCCAATAAATATCAAGGGTCTTTTTCTTGTGACATGATGATGGATGGTTGGCTGCCATTGAACACATAAAAACAATGACGCTCATATCCATGATAATCGAATGTAGGTAGCCTATACACACTGTATCTGCAGGCTTTTGGCTACAGCACACATGCCAAGACTAGAGTGGACACATTTGCTATATTATAAAACGCAACAGCTTCTGTGACAAAACCATCAGAAGAGTTGAAAATGCAAAGGAAACTCATTTAACTTGTGTTTTTCATTGGGAACATGGGAATTTAACCACAAACCTTATTTTATATGCACTACTTCATCACGCACAGACTTGTATCCACAATAAGTGAGTTTGATGGGAACACATCTCTGGTGGATATCTATCTCATGTTGGATTGAAAGCTAGTATTCCTTGCATCAATGGCTATGTCTATGAATTTGAAAGTGGTTACATTTCTACAGGCCTATCCCTCAGCTTTTTTACCAAAACAGAGGCGGGGTGGTCTCTTTGATATTGTTTCTACAAAGGATTCTAGCTATAAGGTGATTTCTAATAAGGATACCAGAATAGCACAATATCAACATTACTCTTTATTGTTGTTGCAGTGCCGTAATGTGCCATAATTGTATCTGAAGCAATGGTTGTATGTACACTATGATTGAATTCCGGCCTTGCAAGTAAAACATGCACGCAACATTAGGCCAATTCCATTTCTCCCTCTAGCTCCTTGCCTAAGTGTGCACTTGTTCACTCCCTCATGGACCGTCAAAGAAAGGACAAGTTTGGGTAATATGGTAGAGGATCTCCTTTCATAGAGACAGAAGGGACTGTAACATACTCTGTTTTATGGAAGCATGGCTCTCTCCAGATATATTGTCCCCATCCATATAGCCAGCGGGGTTCTCCGTTCTGTGCGATAACAGGAATAAATAACTCTCTGGGAAAAACAGATGTGGATGGGTATGTCCCATGATTAACAACTCACGGTGTGGTTGTGGTAACGTACAGGAACTCAAATATTTTTGTTCTCTAGAATATCTTAGCAAATATCGACTGCATTACCTGCAGAGAGAATTTTCTTGATTATTGTCACTGCGGTGTATATTCCCCCCTAAGACGACACCACAACAGTGCTAAAGGAACTACACCGGACTTGGTGCAAAAACATCTCCTGTGCTAAAGCCTGAGAGAACACGCTTGACTATTGCTCCTCTCCCTTTGGGGACAGCTACAAGAACCTCATTTCGGGAAATCAGATCATGGCTCCATCCTGCACCTCTCCGCCTATAGGCAGAAACTTAATCAGGAAACTCCTGTGGTAAGGAGTGTTCAACATTGGTGTGACCAATCGGAATCTTTTCTTCAAGACTGTTTTGATCACGCAGACAGGGAAAGGTTCCGGGTCGCCTCTAGGAAGAGTATCGACGTGTACACTAACTCAGTGACTGGGCTGATTAGGAAGTGCAAAGAAGATGTTTATTGATTAGATTAGATCTTATCTAAACCAAAAACAGTGGATAGATGGAAGATTTCACACAAAACTGAAAGGGCAAACCACCGCATTTAATGACAGCAAGGTCACGGCAAGGTCAAGAACTTGTACAAACAGACCAGCTTTGACCTCCGTAAGGCAATAGAAGAGACAAAACGACAAGTGGACTCGCAATTCAATGGCTCAATCAAGAGACGCATGTGGCAGGGACTCCAGACAATCCCGGTTTATAAAGGGACAAACTAAACACCTTCGCCGCTCATGGAAAACAACATCCAGCCACTGACGTGGGCCCCCGTCACTCATGAGGACTGTGTCCTCCCAATCTCTGTGGCCAATGTGAGTAAGTCATTCAAGCGTATTAACCTTCACAAGGTGTCATGGTTCCACCTGTCACCAGAGGGCGGCAGAGACAGTCCTAGAGACGGTAATGACACTCAGGTGTGTCCAATTTAATCATTATGATTTTCCTGTTAAGAGAGGTGTGTTTTCTGTTGTTCTTTGCAGAAGCTTGAACTGTTTTTTTTTTTTTTTAACCTTTATTTAACCTTTATTTAACCAGGCAAGTCAGTTAAGAACACATTCTTATTTTCAATGACGGCCTGGGAACAGTGGGTTAACTGCCTGTTCAGGGGCAGAACGACAGATTTGTACCTTGTCAGCTCGGGGGTTTGTACTCGCAACCTTCCGGTTCCTAGTCCAACGCTCTAACCACTAGGCTACGCTTCCGCCCCCACTAGGCTACGCTTACCGTGTGTTCGTTTCCTGAGTGAGTTTTCGAGTGTACTGTGATCCTGCAGCTAATGTGTCTCAGTAAAGTATTATGTTTATCCTTAAACACTGATTCCTCATCTGGTCTCTTCTCTGCACCTGGGTCCAACCTCAGCACGTCACAGAAAACTTCTGCCTCAACATGGACCCATCAGAGATCAGCCAGATCCAGAATGCTATAACCCAAGAAGGAGCACTGCAGGGGCGGCAGCAAGAACAACTTCCCAAATATTAGAGACCCTCCGGGCACTTACCGATTCCCTCCAACCACGGCCAAACCCTAACTCAGGAGGAGCCAATGCCCAAGTCTCATCGCCCAGTGCAACAGGCATCGCCTTAGTTCCTCCAGGGAACCTGAAACGGTAACCCAAGATCCCAGCCCTCGAACGTTGTGGCAGCCACACGGGAGGAGGCAAGGATTTCCTAACTCAGTGCTCTCTGGTGCAACGGTGGTGTTGGAACAGCGTCATGCAACTCTATATTATCCTTCACTGCCGAGCTGCGAAGATTCTTCAACCACCACCTTCAACCACCCAGTCTCCGCCGAGAAGCAGCTAGCCTACAGTTCTACCTCCCCCAAGAGGCTAGACCAGTGGCTGACTTCACTATTGAGTTCCCGAACCCTCGCCGCCAAAGGTGGGTGGAAAACTGAGGCACTGGTCATCGCTTTCCACCTAACTCCAAGGATGAACTGGCCGCTCGGGAGCTGAGAGAGGACCTCGAGTCCCTGATAACGCTGGCCATCAGGTTTGACAACCGCATCCAAAACGTGTGAGACAGCGCCTTTTTGACACCACTCCCGTATCCCAGTTTCCGGAGCACCCCAAGCCCCCGGAGCCCAACTTTGAGGAGCCTAGGCAGCTGGAACACACACGTCTTTGCCCACAGGAACGTGACAGGTGCATGCGTGGCGGCTGCTGCCTCTACTGCGCCGGTCTCGGCCATCTCCGTTCTACATGCCCAGAGTTCACAGGAAATGCAGGTGCTCACCAGGACCCTGACCAGCTGTGCTGTTACACCCCAGCTACCCAGTCACCGTCTGACACTACCCGCAAACCTCCATTGGGACAACCATCAGCACCACATTTAAACCTTTGTGGACTCCAGGGCCGCGGTTAATTTCATTGACCAAGACATCACCAGAGAATAAAAATCGCCTGTGTGAAATGTCCCATCCCTCTGCAGATTCAAGCTCTCGATGGACGCACCATCGGCTCTGGCCAGGTGGAATATCAGACCCAGCCCATTCTACTACAGGTTGGGGTGAATCACTCAGAGACCCTTAGTTTTCTTTTGATCACTGCTCCCGAGAAGCACCACGCAGGAGGCGTCTCAAGTCCTGAGACACCTCCTGCAGAGCCAACTATATGTCAAGAAGTGTACCACATATCCCAAGTGTGAGTTCCACATATCATAAGTTTCCTTCCTGAATCACATTATTTCTACCGCAGGCATCCAGGTGGACCCCGTAAAGGTTGAGGCGGTCGCTGACTGGCCCCGTCCCACGTTACAGATGTTTTATACACAACTTTGGTGCGGTGGCAGCACCTCTCATGGTACTAACCCACAAGTCCCAGACACATTTTTCTTGGACTGCTGAGGGTGACAGGGCATTCATGGAGCTCAGGGGACGTTTCACCTCTGGACCCATCCTCGTTCATCCTGATCCTACTAGTCCCTTTGTGGTAGAGGTAGATGCCTCGGACACCGGAGCAGGGGCGGTCCTTTCACAGCAGAACGAGGAGGACAAGAAACTGCACCCATGTGAATATCTCTCCAAGCAGTTCACGCCAGCAGAACGCAACTATGGTATAGGAAACCAAGATCTGGATGGCTCTCTCTCTCACCTGATTGGATCAGCAGCACAGTTTCCTCTCTAGATTTCTTCCTAGGTTCCTGTCTTTCTATGGAGTTTTTCCTAGCCACTGTGCTTCTACATCTGCATTGCTTGCTCTTTGGGGTGTTACGTTCCCCAGCAAGAAAACCCAAAATGCTGCTCAAACAGAAGGGGAAACTGAAGGACACTCATGGGGGTGTCCACTGGAACCTAAAAGACAACCCACTACATTTTCCCACTAAGAAGCAAACAAAAGAAAAACCCAAACTTAGGAAGGAAGCAAAACAAAGTCAGATAAAGGATTGTTTGTCTATACCCACCATTCACATAAACATATATTCATTTTCCCGACTCTGGTCCGGAAGCTAGGTTCCTGCAATTCTATCCATTTTGTCATGGGATTTTGTACTGTGTATTTAAATATTGTATTCTCGACATAACACATACCAATACTTCTAGTATGGGCGGCAGGGTAGCCTAGTGGTTAGAGTTGTACTAGTAACCGGAAGGTTGCAAGTTCAAACCCCCGAGCTGACAAGGTACAAATCTGTCGTTCTGCCCCTGAACAGGCAGTTAACCCACTGTTCCTAGGCCGTCATTGAAAATAAGAATTTGTTCTTAACTGACTTGCCTAGTTAAATAAAGGTAAAATAAAAAATTATTAAAAATAGTACTGGACATTTCAGTTTCCCTGTTTATACACACCGCATATTCTTTTATATGCTGGATTCTTGACATAGCTCACTCAAATATATGCACATGTACATCATTCTTAGTATATCTACTGCAGCACAGATCATTCTTAGTAAACTCAGCAAAAAAAGAAACTGTCAACCTCTCACTGTCAACCGCGTTTATTTTCAGCAACCGAGACATAACAACTTATAACAACTTACAACTTAAGATGTCTAAATATTTGTATGAACATAACAAAATTCAGCAACCGAGACATAAACTGAACAAGTTCCACAGACATGTGACTAACAAAAATGGAATAATGTGTCCTTGAACAAAGGGGGGGGGGGGAATCAAAGTAACAGTCAGTATCTGGTGTGGCCACCAGCTGCATTAATTACTGCAGCGCATCTCCTCCTCATGGATTGCACCAGATTTGCCAGTTCTTGCTGTCAGATGTTACCCCACTCTTCCACCAAGGCATCTGCAAGTTCCCAGACATTTCTGGGGGGAATGGCCCTAGCCCTCACCCTCCGATCCAACAGGTCCCAGATGTGCTCAATAGGTTTGAGATCCGGGCTATTCGCTGGCCATGGCAGAACACGGGCATTCCTGTCTTGCAGTAAATCATGCACAGAACGAGCAGTATGACTGGTGGCATTGTCATGCTGGAGGGTCATGTCAGGATGAGCCTGCAAGAAGGGTACCACATGAGGGAGGAGGATGTCTTCCCAGTAACGCACAGCGTTGAGATTCCCTGCAATGACAACAAGCTCAGTCCGATGATGCTGTGACACACCGCCCCAGACCATGACGGACCCTCCACCTCCAAATCGATCCCGCTCCAGAGTACAGGCCTCGGTTTATCGTCGAAGATCTTCCTTCGACGATAAACGCGAATCCGACAATCACCCCTGGTGAGACAAAACCACGACGTGTCAGTGAAGAGCACTTTCTGTCAGTCCTGTCTGGTCCAGCGACGGTGGGTTTGTGGCCATTGGAGACGTTGTTGCCGGTGATGTCTGGTGAGGACCTGCTTTACAAAAGGCCAACAAGCCCTCAGTCCAGCCTCTCTCAGCCTTTTGCGGACAGTCTGAGCACTGATGGAGGGATTGTGCGTTCCTGGTGTAACTCAGGCAGTTGTTGTTGCCATCCTGTACCTGTCCCGCAGGTGTGATGTTCGGATGTACCGATCCTGTGCAGGTGTTGTTACACGTGGTCTGCCGCTGCGAGGACGATCAGCTGTCCCTCCTGTCTCCCTGTAGCGCTGTCTTAGGTGTCTCACAGTACGGATATTGCAATGTATTTCCCTGGCCACATCTGCAGTCCTCATGCCTCCTTGCAGCATGCCTAAGGCACGTTCACGCAGGGGAGCAGGGGCCCTTGGCATCTTTCTTTTGGTGTTTTTCAGAGTCAGTACAAAGGCCTCTTTAGTATCCTAAGTTTTCATAACTGTGACCTTAATGGCCAACCGTCTGTAAGCTGTTAGTGTCTCAACGACCGTTCCACAGGTGCATGTTCATTATTGTTTATGGTTCATTGAACAAGCATGAGAAACGGTGTTTAAACCCTTTACAATGAAGATCTGTCTAGTTATTTGGATTTTTACGATTTATCTTTGAAAGACAGGGTCCTGAAAAGGGGGACGTTTCCTTTTTTGCTGAGTTTATATCTACTGCTGTACATATCATTCTACTGCTGTACATATCATTCTACTGCTGTACATATTATTCTACTGCTGTACATATCATTCTACTGCTGTACATATCATTCTTAGTATATCTTGTGTATATTCATCCGGTGTATGAACTCTATGTATAAATTGTATTTGCGTTACGGTTACAGTGCTGTTTGGGTTGTTAATTGGATTACTGTTAGAGCTATTTGGGTTGCTAATTGGATTACTGTTTCAATGCTATAGAGCTTATCAATTTGATTACTGTTAGAGCTATTTGGGTTGTTAATTGGTTAATTACTGATAGAGTGCTATATAGGTTGTTAACCAGAAACCGTGGATGGATGGCGGCATTCGCACAAAACTGAAAGCACGATCCACCGCATTTAACCATGGGAAGAGGACTGGGAATATAGCAGAATATAAACGATGTAGTTATTCCCTCCACAAGGCAATCAAACAAGCAAAATGTTGGTATAGAGACAAAGTGGAGTTGCAATTCAATGGCTCAGACATGAGACGTATGTGGCAGAGTCTACAGAAAATCACGGACTACAAAAGGAAAACCAGCCACGTCACGGACACCAACTTAACACATTTGCCCGCTTTGAGTGTAGTACAGTGCCACTGTTGCCACCCGCTAACAAGGACTGCAGCCCCCCCCCCTCTCCTTCTCCGTGGCCGACATGAGTAAGACATTTAAACATGTTAACCCTTGCAAGGCTGCTGGCCCAGACGGCATCCCTGGTCTCGTCCTCAAAGCATGGGTAGACCAGCTGGCTGGTGTGTTTACGGACATATTCAATCGCTCCCTATCCAAGTCTGCTGTCCCCACATGCTTCAAGATGGCCACCATTAAACCCAAAGAGGTCATCACCATGTTGGTCTGCCATAGCAGCTAACTAGCTTTATGAGACAGATTAAGATATTAAGATAGCCAACTAACTAGCTTTTATCATTAAGTATGATGAAATAAAAACATGTCTTATTTTGCATCATTACATCATAATTGAAATAAACAAGAGAAAACCCCTCATAAACACCTTGAGGAAAATGACCTTAGGGAGTAAGGTCAGGTGCAGAATTATGTCACGGGGTGTCAACCGTTATTATAAATTGGACACGGCAAGTGTCCGTGTCAGACATCAGACTTGGGTAAGCCCTGATTTATTACTATGCAGATCTGGAGTTACATGGCATGTCTTGATAACTGACTTTATGCATCTTCTTAATGTGTTTTCTGAATATATGAACGAGATGGAACATGTTCTCTAATCTTTAGATGATAACATTGGATAACTTCACTTCATGACAAAAGACTCCATTGAAAGATTTATTGTGAGATGCAGCTTTTGTATTGACATGCCACACATTGGGCAAAAGTAGGTTGCTGAATAATGGTTATTCATTATTTTAGTATTATTCTTTAAATGTCTTCATATCTTGACAGTAATATGTAGTGGGACATACACTGAGTATACCAAACATTAGGAACACCTTCCTATTACTGAGTTGCACCCCCCTTTTGCCCTCAGAACATTCTCAATTCGTCGGGGCATGGACTCTACAAGGTCTCGAAAGTGTTCCACAGGGATGCTGGCCCATGTTGACTGCAATGCTTCCTACAGTTGCGTCAAATTGGCTGGATGTCCTTTGGGTGGTGGACCACTCTTCATACACACGGGAAACTGCTGAGTGTGAAAAACCCAGCAGCGTTGCAGTTCTTGACACAAACCGCTGCACCTGGCACCTTCTGCCATACCCTGTTCAAAGGCACTTAAATATTTTGTCTTGCCCATTGACCCTCTGAATGACACACATACACAATACATTTCTCAATTGTCTCAAGGCTTACAATCCTTCTTTACCCTGTCTCCTTCCCTTCATTTACACTGATTGAAGAGGATTTAACAAGTGTCATCAATAAGGGATCATAGCCTCCACCTGGATTCACCTGGTCAGTCTGTCATGGAAAGAGCAAGTGTTCTAGTATTTTGTATACTCAGTGTATAACATGATGAAAAATGTCATATCACTTGTAATATCAATACAATAATGCAACGTTAAAACATACCGGTATGCTAAAAGAGATATGTACATTAACCTATAATGATACATGTTGCAATAACATCCTATTAATGTACTTTTCACTGTAAAACATTTAGCGTCAACAACAAAAAGATTTTACTCCGTTGATATAAAATGTATGAAAATGTATGAACTTTTAATGTAATACAACCAATTGTGCTACCTAGTTTTTGCCTAGTTTTGTTAATTCAACTTGATTTCCTGAGTTGACATACTGTACATTAAAGATGAAAGGCAGCCTGGTAACTTAATTTAGGTCAAATCAAATTGAGTTGACAAAACTAGGCCAAATAAAATGAGTTACAACTTCATACAATATAACATTTTAAGTCATGAGGGTAACTCATATACTTTACGATGAAATAGATAACATTTCCATTTAGATTTCAATGAAGGATAATTAATGAATCTTTTATTTCCGCAGGTTGTCTAAGAGACCATCATCATGTCAGCTGGGAATCACAGCTTTGTGACAGAGTTTGTCATCGTTGGGTTCCCTGGACTTCAGCCAGAGTTCTACGGTCTTGCCTCAACTGTATTATTCTTGGTGTATTTTTGCACTGCAGTAGGAAATGTTGTTATTCTTGTATTGTTCGCAACAGACCGGGATCTCCACAAACCCATGTATTTTGTTATTTTACATCTGGTTGTTTCTGATATTCTCTTTAGCACCACCACATTACCAAAGATTATTGCCCGGTATTGGTTTCAAGCAGGGGCCATTTCATTCACAGGTTGTTTTGTCCAGATGTACTTAGTGCACTATTTTGGAACTGTAAATTCATATATTCTATTTATAATGGCTTTAGACCGATATGTTTCAATCTGTTTTCCGCTCAGATATCCAATGATTATCAATAACTCCACTATTCATATTCTCAGTACCACTGCTTGGATTGTTGCGAAAGCCTGCCCATTGATGATGGTAATTAGGGCCTATCCTCTTCCTTACTGTGACTCAAACAAAATCATGCAGTGCTACTGTGATCATATCGCTATAACAACGCTTGCATGCACTGATAGGGTTCCTTATAGTTTTCCTGCTTTTATCTTTGCCATGCTGGCATTACTGGGACCTCTTGCTTTCATTATATTCTCATATTGCTCTATTATTGTGGCAGTTGTTCAGATTGCGAGCCCCCAAGGCCGCCTCAAAACCCTTTCTACCTGCAGTGGTCAGCTGATCATCATTGCCCTGTATTATCTCCCCAGGTGTTTTATTTATCTGGCCAGTAACATCGGCATTAGATTCAGCACTGATTTACGTATTGTTATTATCATGTTGTATAGCCTGCTCCCTCCCATGATCAATCCACTGATTTACTGTTTCAAGACAAAACATATAAAAACAAGCCTTATGAAAAGATTCAAGAAGTCAATTGCTCCACAGAAAGATAATGTATTTGCTGTCAGCCAATGATTAAAGTTGATTTTTAATCAGAGATTGAGTTCTGTTATTATGTTTGGAAATACTTGTCCCTACAACAATATTAACTGAGTACCAAATCCTGACCTCAATGCCAAAATGGACATAACGCTGTGTAACAGTAGCGAACACCTTGCTAGATTAACACAGATATAGCATTTAGTGTTAATTGTTGTACGAAGAACATTATGTATTTTGTTAACGTAAATCGGGTTGATATTCATATTACCAAAGATTATTGCCAGGTATAGCCGACGATTACGTTTGTTTTGAATCAGAGGATTTTTTATTATGTTCAGAATTCCCTACAACAATAGAAACTGAGTACCAAATCCTACCTTAAAATCCCAAACTGACATACAAGGAAGGTCTTGATTCTGTTTAACCTGCTCAGTAGGGAACACATTTCATTAGAGTGACACAGACACAGCATGTTGGGTTTCTTGTTGTAGAAAGAGTATTGCGTTAGCTCACTGGGTAGTTCTTCCCCTTGAGGCTTTGCCATCTCCAGAACTTGTCAACGTCATCATAAATTATTCGGTCACTTAGTAGATAAATTGTGAGCATAAAGATCTTTGGTGAAGAGCTTCTCAGGAAGTGTCTTGGTTTTCACATTTTAGTTTACTGTAATCGAGGTAAGGACATTTCTCTAACAGAATGTATTTGATTTTTGGTGTATCAAACTGAGAACATGGATGATGAGTGATAAAGGTACTTCGTTTCTCATTTGATTTCCCAACACCTTATTTGAATGTCTGCTTTTAAACTTCTTATACATATTATTGCTTTGTTTGTTTCCTCCTACATTTAGTAAATCCATGCATAAGGCCTGTTGTTCATGATTAGTATAGCTTTAAAGGTCCTGGTTAAACATTATGTTAGGCAATACATTCACATGTAATTAATCATATCAACGAACAAATTATACATTATCATTTTCAAAGGTTTACTGATGGTTATTTACAAACTAAAAAATATACATATATATTATGATTGTTGGCATTGCAAAACATTTCTGTCTGAGCTGAAATAATTATTGGTAAATGCACAATGGGCCAAATCCCAACATGAAATCTGCAATCATAACATTTCTTTGTTCAAATCTTCTTCTGACAATATGCATGATTTACATGAAAGTCACATATGCATATGTCAATTTAGGATTTGACACTGCAGTATCATGAGCAATGTTACATTTGATTTGACAAAAACCTGATAAAAACGTTTAGGTTGCAATGATGGATAATGTACTATAACATAAATGTTAATTACTTTCCAGTGTTGGTTCTAAGAGAACACATCACCATGTCAGTGAGGAATCAAAGCTTTGTGACAGCGTTTGTCATCGTTGGGTTCCCTGGACTTCAGCCAGAGTTCTACGGTCTTGCCTCAACTGTATTATTCCTCGTTTATTGCTGCATTTTAATAGGAAATGTTGTTGTTATTATCTTGTTCGCAACTCATAACGTTCTCCATAAACCCATGTATTTTATCATTTTGAATCTGGTTGTGTCTGACGTGCTATTCAGCACCACCACTTTACCAAAGATTATTGCCAGATATTGGTTTCAGGCAGGAGCAATTTCTTTCTTTGGTTGTTTTTTGCAAATGTACTTAGTTCACTATTTTGGATCCGTAACTAGCCTTCTCCTATTGATAATGGCTTTAGACCGATACGTGTCAATCTGTTTCCCGCTCAGATACCCAATGATTATCAACAACTCCACTATTCATATACTCAATGTCACTGCGTGGGTGCTTGCACACCTTCCCTCTCTTTCAATGGTAATTAGGGCCTATCCTCTTCCTTACTGTGACTCAAACAAAATCATGCAGTGCTACTGTGATCATATCGCTATAACAACGCTTGCATGCACTGATAGGGTTCCTTATAGTTTTCCTGCTTTTGTTGTAGCAATGGTGGTATTACTGGGACCTCTTGCTTTCATTATATTCTCATATTGCTCTATTATTGTGGCAGTTGTTCAGATTGCGAGCCCCCAAGGCCGCCTCAAAACCCTTTCTACCTGCAGTGGTCAGCTGATCATCATTGCCCTGTATTATCTCCCCAGGTGTTTTATTTATCTGGCCAGTAACATCGGCATTAGATTCAGCACTGATTTACGTATTGTTGTTATCATGTTGTATAGCCTGCTCCCTCCCATGATCAATCCACTGATTTACTGTCTAAGAACTGATGAAATAAAACAGATAATGATCAAGCGATTTAGACGAATACAAGTGCACGTTCAATAAGAGCACATAGGACTAATAAATTATTTTTTTGTTCAATCAAATAAAAATACTATACTGTATATTTGTACATGTGTGCTTTATAAGTGTTGCATTGCTGATTTCCATGGCCTAACTGAGTATAAAGACAAGGGGTTTAGCTTCCAAAACAAACAGCTTGTTTGTTATTGTTTCATCATCACACAATCAACAGTTAGTCCAGGTGAAGTTCTCTACACTCTTAGAAAAAAGGTGCTGTCTAGAACCTAAAATAATTATTTGACTATCCCCATAGGATTATTCTTTGAAGAACATTTGAGTTCTTTGAGTTCCACGTAGGACCCTTTCCACAGAGGGTTCTAAATGGACTACAAAATGGTTCTACGTGGAACCCAAAAGAGTTCTATCTGGAACCAAAAGGGGTTCTCCTACATTTTCAAAGAATTTGGTTAGGGTGTGTGCTCTGCTTACTTTCATGATTTGGGTGCACATGTATTATTTAAAACATAATGTTGGATGCATCAAACAAGAGAAAACATTTTGTGTACAATAACAGTTCTTTTTATTGTAGAGCGTGTAAACAGAATGCTTGCCAACTCATCTCTAACACTACAGTCCCTCTAAGAGGCAGGAGTGAGGAACTGCATGTCTTTCTTAGCAGACAGCTGAAGCAGTGAAGCTATATCTATACCTTTCAATTTCTTGTATTCACTTCATTTCTCAGGGACCATGTGCAACTGCTATGTTTCAGAGTTAAGATAATATAAGATTTATTGTATTTTATTGTCCGTTCGCTATATTGTCCGTTAATGGAAATGTGTCTTTATGCTCACACCCCAAACCCCTGAGACAAACACAGACGAGGGACTGGAAGCAATAGGTCAGACGCATGGATCAGCCGCAGAGAAATTGTAGGGGGTCAAGTCCCTCGCTCAAGGACACAACAGCAGGCAATGGCATCTAGGATGATGCCAGCAACCCGGGCTGCTGGCCCACTTCTCTAACCACTAGGCTACCTGTCGCCCAGTAAGCTTTCAAGATTGTTTGCAACTGCAGTAACTGGATTGAAATGTTCCACCATTTCTCAGCCCTTCATCTCTCTCCCCCTGTATCTGTCCCCTGGTGGTTCAGGCCTGGTAGGTCTTGACTAGGATCCACATGAGCAGCACAGTGATCAAGACTACTGTGAAGTTCAGAAACAGCTCCTGCACAGACTGGTCCATTCTGCCCTGAGAGGTGCGGCAGCAGAGGAGAAGAAGAATGGGAATGTGTGGAGACAGGAAGGATGAGGGTCCTCACACCTTGCTTGGGAGGGCAGGTCACTCTGTCAGGGAGGCAAAAGTCTCTGAAGGTGTCATCTGAAAGGGGGGGAAGATGTTGACCTTGAATTTTCTGGTGACAAATTAAAACTGTATCCCAAAACAACACCTTACTCCAGGGACAGACTGGAACCAGATAAAAGACCTGGGCATTTACGCCCATTCTATCTCGAGGCCCCCATTATTAACTGAATAATTATAATTTTCTGCCAAACTTAGAGTTTAGACAAGCCCACTAGGCTTAAGGTGAACCAGCCCATTTGACATTTTTGCCAGAATTGCCCTATGACCAGTCTGTCCCTACCTTGCTCCTTCCTCTAGCTCCTACCCTTTCTGTAGTAGGTTGGCATTTATTGTCAGGAATCTTGACCCGAAGGCAGCTCTGCAGAATGGTCACTAGGTGGCATAGGCACAAAGTCATAACATCTGATTTTAAACCTAACCCGAACCTTACAGCCAGGTCATCCGTGATACAAGTCAATATTCGACATCCATCCATGTTGTCTGAGGACAACGGGAGATGTCATCCACTAGGGGCAACAGTGAGCGCTGTTACCTTCAAGTAGGTTTCGGTTTTTCTCTGGTGTTGTAGATGGGGGATGGCAAATGGGTGTAAGGATCTGCCTCTAATTCCAAAGGTTGAGAGTAAGTAACTTGACAGACACTTCCATATCTACAGTGTGTCTATCTAGACAGTATAAAATGTCAGCCATTGGGCATTTACCTGGCTGGGTCTGGTGGTGGGTGTGACAGGCAACGGTCCTCTGTAGTCCTGTGGTCGGTGTTTCAGAGTTGTCCGTCTGTCTTCTACAGTCCTGAGGGCCAGGGTCCACCCCTAAAGTAACCTCCTGCCAATCGACTGACCAAGGTTCAGATATAGTTTCTGGATGTTTGGGCCGTGGGGTGGAGCCGAACCCTCTGGAGCCTGACAATGGAACCTGACATGCAACCACATGCGGACCCTCACACACACCTCCTCTGCTGATGAGGGTAGGACCCAGGGGATGGGGGACACAAGTGTTATTTTTAAAGCCCATTGTCTGGGCTGGATTACAGTAGTTCTAAATACAATACTCATTCTTTGAATTATAAGAGTTAGAGATGAGGCGTGCTAGGAAAATATGCATGTTGTGCTTTGGCTGGGTTATGGATTCAACTCACACAATAACCAATGGCTTGGTTATGGATTCAACTCACACAATAACCAATGGCTGGGTTATGGATTCAACTCACACAATAACCATTGGCTGGGTTATGGATTCAACTCACACAATAACCAATGGCTTGGTTATGGATTCAACTCACACAATAACCAATGGCTTGGTTATGGATTCAACTCACACAATAACCAATGGCAGGGTTATGGATTCAACTCACACAATAACCAATAGCTGGAGTATAGATTCACCTCACACAATAACCAATGGCTTGGTTATGGATTCAACTCACACAATAACCAATGGCAGGGTTATGGATTCAACTCACACAATAACCAATGGCTTGGTTATGGATTCAACTCACACAATAACCAATGGCTGGGTTATGGATTCAACTCACACAATAACCAATGGCTGGGTTATGGATTCAACTCACACAATAACCAATGGCTTGGTTATGGATTCAACTCACACAATAACCAATGGCAGGGTTATGGATTCAACTCACACAATAACCAATGTCTGGAGTATAGATTCACCTCACACAATAACCAATGGCTGGAGTATAGATTCACCTCACACAATAACCAATGGCTTGGTTATGGATTCAACTCACACAATAACCAATGGCTTGGTTATGGATTCAACTCACACAATAACCAATGGCTTGGTTATGGATTCAACTCACACAATAACCAATGGCTTGGTTATGGATTCAACTCACACAATAACCAATGGCTTGGTTATGGATTCAACTCACACAATAACCAATGGCTGGAGTATAGATTCACCTCACACAATAACCAATGGCTGGAGTATAGATTCACCTCACACAATAACCAATGGCTGGAGTATAGATTCACCTCACACAATAACCAATGGCTGGAGTATAGATTCACCTCACACAATAACCAATGGCTGGAGTATAGATTCACCTCACACAATAACCAATGGCTGGAGTATAGATTCACCTCACACAATAACCAATGGCTGGAGTATAGATTCACCTCACACAATAACCAATAGCTGGAGTATAGATTCACCTCACACAATTCACCTCTATGACTCCCTGTATCCTTTTAGTGGGCCACATGGGCACTAAAAGGAAGTATAGCATTTTACAAGCCTGTTATATTAAATTAACAGCCGTTAAAATAGACCACATTGAAATTCAATACATCTGATTGTTAATATGAATAGACTTGCTTTAAAAAAAGTCATTTCTGAAGATGATGAATTATTTAATGTTATTAGTGATTCCAATCCTATCCCTCATTTTAACGTCAACCCTGTTAAATAAACCAAACTCTCATTTTAATATGGTGAAATTATTCCTTAAAAATACCAATCAAAAGACACATTGAACATCTGATAGTCAAATCGCAGTTTAAAAGCAGGTGAACAAACTGGTTTTACTCTTTATGGACATTTTATGGTGTTTTGTGGTGGAAAACTGAGCAGGTCGTGTATACTATGTCAACCCTGTTACCCATAGATAAACAGGCTTTTTGGGGCATTTTATAGGCACTTTCTATAGAAAATATGTTTTATCAACTGCTAGAGATGGGGAAAACTGTTTTTTATTAAGTTGAACATTTGCTCTTTTGTTCAAATTCAAGTTTTATTGTCACATGCACAAGTACAGTGAAATGTATAACACACACACACTGGGGTCACAGCAGGACTGCTGAGAGAGTTTTCCGAGCCGCTCTCATTCCAGGATTTCATAGGCATTCCAAGAGGATTAATATAATCCAGGGGACTGTCTCTTACTGGAATTATGGAGGCCTTGCATCTGTGTCCCGCTGCCGCCACAGACAGCACTGATGGAGTGTTCTGGGAAATATCAACATGGAGTGATGCTATTGGACAGGTGGAAAACATACAAAATTACACTAGCGTATGTACACATTCTTATTGATTGTGTACACTGTACTTTGACCAGGTGTTGGTTCCCAGGTGACAAACCTGAATACACTACAGTTCCAGCACTCAAATAAACCCTTCAAAACCATGAGTACAGAATCCCCTTCTGCCTGCTGTGTGTGTGTGTGTGTGTTATAACAAAGCCCTCACCTGTCCTCAGCCATCTCGCTAATTAGACAGACATGTCTGTGTTGGCCAGGGGGAACCCTCTGTTATGGAAACAGTCTGGCCAACCAAACAACAGCTGGGTTATGTAACACTGTTTGTGTCCTACCAAATCAATCCAATTTAGTTCAGAGCTTTTACAAGTATATCACAAACAACAGCATCCCAGACCTAATCCCTCAAAGAGCAAGTTGGGGCAACAGTAGCAATATAAAACCACACACACACACTAAACTGGAGTTGCGACCTAATATTGTTTATACTTATGCACACTACACACCCATGACCCCTTCAGAATGCCTGGAATAGTGGTCGGGGCCTGCTGACATCCCCATGTCTCAACATGGAGTGGTGGTCGGGGCCTGTTGACATCCCCATGTCTCATCATAGAGTGGTGGTCGGGGCCTGTTGACATCCCCATGTTTCAACATGGAGTGGTGGTCGGGGCCTGTTGACATCCCCATGTCTCATCATGGAATGGTGGTCGGGGCCTGTTGACATCCCCATGTCTCAACATGGAGTGGTGGTCGGGGCCTGTTGACATCCCCATGTCTCAACATGGAGTGGTGGTCGGGGCCTGCTGACATCCCCATGTCTCATCATGGAGTGGTTGTCGGGGCCTGTTGACATCCCCATGTCTCAACATGGAATGGTGGTCGGGCCTGTTGACATCCCCATGTCTCAACATGGAGTGGTGGTCGGGGCCTGCTGACATCCCCATGTCTCAACAGTTTGAGGGTTATCCTGTTTTCTCTATTTTGGACTCCTCTTAGAGCCATATGGGGCTGTCAGAGATGAAGAGCCAAGTGGACCTCATACACACACGAACACACACATTCACACACACACACTCATTGGGGGAGAATGCAAACAGTGAATCGGTGAGAGAGAGAGACAATATAGGCCTCACTCACCTCTTAAAAATAGTCAATCTATGACCAGTCTCCTGTGCTATTGTTATATTTGGAGACCAGATGATGTCTCATGTTACTTTAAATCCAATAGTCAGTCCAGTGATGATACTGGACAGTGGAAGATCCTTCCATATCCTGCTCCCCATATTAACGGAACATTCCAGCTAGCACATAACATTTTGAGAACAATATGTTTATTACAATGATTTGTATAAACCCTAGATGACTGACGGGGGTGCTGTATTGAAGCACCGTGCAGCCATATTGGTACTCCTCAAGTGTAACATTTTGGGGGGCAGCTATAGAAATTAATGTATTAATGGCTATAGTTATTCTGCATGCAACCTTCCCACAACATTCTGGTGCAGGATAGTCGCTTGGCTTTGGAACATTCTCAGAACATTTAAGAAAAAAAAGTATATATATATATATATATATTTGATTACTTTAACGGAAGGCATCCTAAAAGTTCAAACATGGTTACATTTAATTACATTTTGTTCTAGGAACGTTTTCCAACTGGTTTGACATTGGGAATGTTCTCAAATAGTTCAGAGAACGTTAAGAAACAACATCCTACTGTGGGAATTTCAGTACTTCAGTATAACGTTTCCTACAAGTTTCCAAACGGTTCTATTTAAAGTCATGTTCTCTAATTGTTCCGAGAACATTAAGAAAACATTCTATAAAAAGCCACAAGAAAACCTTAGTAAAGTTCAGAGAATGTTCCAAGAATATTATTTATACATTCTGTTCTCAGGATAAAGCAAACTCTCTCTAGCCTCTGTCTTGTTAAGTGAGTCCATGTGTGTTGGCCAGTGCCTACTAATTGGCCACACCTGATATTAATGAGTGATTGTTTTCTTTGAAATGGGGTCTGTTTGAATAGACTAAAATGAACAGCTTTGCATGCATAACAATTAGAGCAGGCTCTCTCTATCCTGGTGACAAAGTGGACTAATTCCATAGATAGAGAACCAAAGGTTAAAAATTCAAATCTCACTGATGCCATGTCACAGTAAAAAATAAATGTGTTTACATGATTAATGCCTAAGGAAATTAATTTCCATGTGTCCTATTGGTGTTCAAAAAAGAAAGCCGTGTTAAAGGTCTCGACATTCAGTGGAAGTTTTAATAAAGAAGTTATACAAAAAAAATCGAAGTAACTTATAATTTCCATTCTCAGAACATTAATAAAATCTCCCAGGAAACTTTCAGGGACCATAGTAAAACATTATCAGAACCTCCCTGCAACCTAAAAGTTCATGTTCCCAGAACAGGCAAAATGTCCACTTCCTTTCTCAGGTCTTAGCGCTAGGCGTCCCGTCAACGGGACACCTGTCGACAACATCCAGTGAAATTGGAGGGTGCGCAATTCAAATAAATAATCGTAATATTAAACATTTATGAACATACAAGTATCTTATATCGGTTAAAAGCTTAAACTCCTGTTAATCTAACTGCATTGTCCGATTTACAATAGGCTTTACAGCGAAAGCATACCATGCGATTGTTTGAGGATGGAGCCCAACATCAACATATTTTTCAAGCAGCACAGGCTTCATAAAATCACAAATAGCCATTAAATAATCACTTTTTGAAAATATTCCTCTGTTTGCAATGCCAAGGGTCCCAGCTACAACATGCATGGTCGTTTTGTTAGAAAAAAAACTAAATTTCCCAAAAAGTCAGTTTAGTTGGCGCCAGCGATTTCAGTAATCCACTCGTTCGACATGCAGACAAATGAATCCAAAAAGTCAAACTACATTTCTATTTAATCCTCAGGTACCCTAAAATGTAAATAAACTATAATATTTCATACAGAAAGAAGTATGTTATAGAAAAGTAGAAGAAAAGTAAAATTAGCAAGTGCGCGTCCTCTTCGTCGCACCCCCACAGACTGATTTCCAACTGTGACTCCCTGTACCAAAACCCTAAATTCGTACTCGTTTTGGAAGAAACAAGCATGAAACCTTGAACAAAGACTGTTGACATCTAGTGGAAGCCATAGGAATTGCAATCGGGGAGCTGGAATTGCATAGGTCCCATAGCTTTCCATTGAACAAGTTTGGGATCTCAAAAAAAAAAAATTCTGGTTGGTTTTTCTTTGGATTTTTTCTGACCATATCAATTGTGTTATAGTCTCATTCATTATTTTAACATTTCTACAAACATCAAAGTGTTGAAGAAATTAACCAACAAAAGGATCTCAAAACCATAATGTATCATGGGGAAATTGAGACAGAATGACTGATCTACAATTAACAACGAGTAAGTTATTTTAGACGCAAGGATCGTTGAAGATCAGTCAATCGGCAGTCGCCTGCAAACCCAACATTAAGGCTTAGGTAAGACTGATTCACCATGCCCAGTTCACTATCCTTCACAAATCAAACACATGCAAGTAGCTGTAGTCCAATTTGAGTCAGTAGACCTGGTACCAATAATAACTTTAATGTAAGTGCATCAATTTAAATTAAACAAATAAATAATTGGAATAATGTGAAGGGAACACTGGAGTTATCACGCTCTTCGAGGTGAATGAATTGAGGAGCAAACTGAAGTGAAAATTCAGCAACTCTTTGAGGACAGTGGAAGATGATAAAAGTAACACCAAAGCGTTTCAGCCCTTTTGCGTTCTTACGGATTAGAAAATGGAAGGTCTTTACATTTCAAAATCATCTCCTATGGGCTCAGGGACCAATCACTCTGGGAATACAAAACAAAACCAATGGGCTACCCACATGACTATACACAAATCAAGAATTTAGTGAGACTGGTGTTAGCAAGACTAGCACCAGCTCGCTGTAGCATGTGATGTGATTACCTGATCCGCAAAATACCTATCCAGGGGTTGTAAAATCTGGCATGCATTCGCAAAATCTGATTAGGGGAACAAGACTGTATGAGGCGCATTCCTCTTGCCTAGGTTTTGCTGACGCATTCCAGATATTACAACAACGCCTGGATATGTATTTTACGTAATTCCGGAAGCATTTCTCAGGTCTGTGTAGTAGTGGGGACTTATTTAGTAGTTACACCATGGAGTCCTGCTGTGAAAACGTGAAAGCTGTCAGGAGAAGTAAAGAGGAGAAGAAACTTCTCCGAAAGCAAATCAAAGCCAGTCATACTTTACTGAAACATGAGGGTATAAGCACAGTATCACAGCCCACCAAGGTAATAACGGCAGTCTTTGTTTTGTGGGGAGAGTAAGCTAGTTTACGTGTTAGCTACTGAAGCTAGCACCTGTAGCTAGCTGCTTGACAGCAAGAACACATCTGTACGTTTATAAAGTAGACTGAACACGAATACAATAGCTATACACTGTGCAATGTGACTAGGTAGCTATTTGAGAAAATAACAGACACGGTCTAGGACTTTAATGCTAGCTACATTGATGTTTCTCTGCAGAGCCTGGTGGTGGCTAATGGTGGGCTAGGTAACGGTGTGAGCCGTGAGCAGCTCCAGGACGTGCTGGGAGAGGTCGGCGAGGTGGAAATCCTGGTTATGCCCCCACACAAACCCTACGCCCTAGTGACCTACAGGTCAGAGGTCAGCGCCCAGAGAGGACACGCCCTCAACGGACGACAGCTGCAGCGTGGGGACCAGATTGTCACACTGTACCTGAGCTATGTCAACACAGGTAAATAGGTGTGTGTGGGGGTCACCATAGTTGACTCAGTCAGATCTGAAGAAGAAAAAAAAAATGTGTGTGTGTCTGTCTCCTTGCAGTGGACAGTGAGTTGTGGGGGTGTGTGGACCTCCCCCCAGGGTTGGTGCTGGTTGAGGAGTTTGTGTCTCCAGAGGAAGAGGCTCTCCTGCTGGATGCTATAGACTGGACGTCCCACGATGAGGATGTCACTGGTGAGCAGTCAGATTTAAACCACTCCTTCATAGACACAACACATGGGCCCTGTTCAGATATTTTAAATATGTGTTATTCCTTCTGATCAATCAGTCAACCAATCAACTAGTGACAGAATGTGGCGACGTCTACGGGTTATGTGGACAACGCACACACATTTATATAGAACGATCCTAAACGTCCCTTATCTGTCACTAATGTTGAAAAATATCATATTTAAACTTACTCTGCCATTTGTCTGTGGTGTTGGTCCCTCAGCTGGTTGAAATTTGAGACAAAATATCCACAGGAAAGCATTATTCAACCAACTTCAAAACACGGGTCTATGTGTGTGGCAATTAAAACAGATGTTTGCTCATGACTGGAGGCACGTGCACAAGACAGAAATACACAGATGCGAACCATGCATACTAACCAAAGTCTTCCGGGTGTTTACATGGTTTTGCGCCTGTGCCAGAGAATAGAAACGTCAACTTCAGTACCGGTGCTCTAAAAAGTCAGGCAAACAATACTTTCCTGTAGATATTTTGTCTCAAATTAAGAGCAGCTGAAGGACTAATAACATGGACAATTGGTATAGTAAGTTCAAATATACATTTTATTCAACATTCTGGCTTGTATAGGACTTGAGGACCATATCCAGAATGAAGCACTGTCACACAGCAGGTAGCCAAGCAGTTAAGAGTGTTGGGCCTGTAACACATCCGTAGCACACGCTCCAGCAGGTGTATCTCACTGATCATCCCTAAAGCCAACACCTCATTTGGCCGCCTTTCGTTCCAGTTCTCTGCTGCCTGTGACTGGAACGAATTGCAAAAATCACTGAAGTTGGAGACTTTTATCTCCCTCACCAACTTCAAACATCTGCTATCTGAGCAGCTAACCGATCGCTGCAGCTGTACATAGTCTATCGGCAAATAGCCCACCCATTTTTACCTACCTCATCCCCATACTGTTTTTATTTATTTACTTTTCTGCTCTTTTGCACACCATCTCTACCTGTACATGACCATCATTTATCACTCCAGTGTTAATCTGCAAAATTTTAATTATTCGCCTACCTCCTCATGCCTTTTGCACACAATGTATATAGACTCCCCTTTTTTTTCCTACTGTGTTATTGACTTATTAATTGTTTACTCCATGTGTAACTCTGTGTTGTCTGTTCACACTGCTATGCTTTATCTTGGCCAGGTCGCAGTTGCAAATGAGAACTTGTTCTCAACTAGCCTACCTGGTTAAATAAAGGTGTTCTCAACTAGCCTACCTGGTTAAATAAAGGTGTTCTCAACTAGCCTACCTGGTTAAATAAAGGTGTTCTCAACTAGCCTACCTGGTTAAATAAAGGTGTTCTCAACTAGCCTACCTGGTTAAATAAAGGTGTTCTCAACTAGCCTACCTGGTTAAATAAAGGTGTTCTCAACTAGCCTACCTGGTTAAATAAAGGTGTTCTCAACTAGCCTACCTGGTTAAATAAAGGTGTTCTAAACTAGCCTACCTGGTTAAATAAAGGTGTTCTAAACTAGACTACCTGGTTAAATAAAGGTGAAATAAAAATAAATAAAAAACCAAAAGGTTGCTGGTTTGAGTCGACTAGGTGAAAAATCTGTCTGTGCCCTTCAGCAGGGCACTTAACCCTAATGGATCATATAAGTCTCTTTGGATAAGCTCATCTGCTAAATGACAACAAAAAAATCCAGACCGTATGTTACATATTCACCATGTAGGTCCCCAAACAACCAATCAACCAACTGTCAGTGCCTGTGCAGGTTTCAGTCACTGGCTAATAATTGTTGTTTGTCTTCCAGTGCAGAAAGTCCTGAAGCACAGGAGAGTGAAGCATTTTGGTTACGAGTTTCGCTATGACAACAACAACGTGGACAAAGACAAACCGTTACCTGGAGGTATGTGTGTCTTGTCAGTCCCTATGACCATCATAATATTGTATGGTGTTTGTGTATGGAATATATTCACTGGTTCCCTTGCTATAAATTGATGTTTGTGGTCTTGTTCCCAGGTCTTCCCCAGGTGTGTGTCCCTGTGCTGGAGAGGTGTGTGAGGGACAGACACACAGAAGTCATGCCAGACCAGCTGACTGTGAACCAGTACCAGTCTGGACAAGGTGAGTAATCTCATCCAGCAGCTGTAGTACCCTCCTTGACCACACAGGGGCAGCGTGCTCTGCAGTCAGAAGGCAGAGGACAATGAAGGTAGAATCAATGCTGCTGTAGAATCAGACTGTGAAGTGTGTGGAACTGGAAATGAACACAATCCTTGTGTCAGTTATTCAGAGGGAATTTATAGACCTTTGTACTGGTTGATGTTTGGATAACTCATGTTAATAGTGCTGGTGTTTAAAGGCATACCCTTGAGCTTATTGTTTATTTGTGTGGCTGTTAGGTATTCCTCCTCATGTGGACACTCACTCTGCCTTTGAAGACCTCATCCTCTCCCTAAGCCTGGGGGCTAAGGTACATCTTCAATCTGTTTTAATGTCCTCACAGAACATTAAGTCTATACTCTGTCCCCACCCTTTCTCTCCATCTCTCTCTCAAGGCAGTGGAAAAAGCTTTTCAGAGTTTTTGTGAGCGTGTTACTGTGGCAGTCTAATTAAAGGATTGAAGATGGGGAAGTGTGAGTTTGCACGTGTGTGTGTAAAGGTTTTGCAGTCTAATGGTGGGTTAGTTATGTTTAAGACCTTTCTTTGCCGGAGAGGCCCTCACAATGCTACTTAGGATCCCGCAAGATTTTCCTGTGACAGGCTGACAGGGAGGCTGCTTTAGATACGACAGGGTTAGAGGATGCGACACTTCATCTTTTTGGGGTGGCAGGTAGCCTAGTGGTTAGAGCGTTGGGCCAGTAACCACTAGGTAGCCTAGTGGTTAGAGCGTTGGGCCAGTAACCACTAGGTAGCCTAGTGGTTAGAGCGTTGGGCCAGTAACCACTAGGTAGCCTAGTGGTTAGAGTGTTGGGCCAGTAACCACTAGGTAGCCTAGTGGTTAGAGCGTTGGGCCAGTAACCACTAGGTAGCCTAGTGGTTAGAGCGTTGGGCCAGTAACCAAAAGGTTGTTGGATCGAATCCCCGAGCTGAGAAGGTAAACATCTGTCATTCTGCCCCTGAACAAGGCAGTTAACCCACTGTTCCTAGGCCATGATTTAAAATAAGAATGAGTTCCTAACTGACTTGCCTGGTTAAATAAATCAAAACCTCTGTTCCTCTGCTCCTGCAGTGGTGCCATTAGCAACGGCCTCTCTTACAACACAAGATCGATTACAGACAGAGTACCGTGCTGCGTGTGTCTGACAGAATGATAAGGAACTTCTCCATGTGAAAGGAAGTTTTATGCCCAGACTGATAGGAGAGAAGTTGACAGCCTTGACTGATAGTTAATTTGGTATAATATAAAACATATCCTTGTCTCTGAAGCTGTGGTAGGCAGTGTTGAGTGAGTGTTTGTTACTGTAATATGTCTTTGTGATGATGGGACGTCTCTGTTTTGTAAGTTGTAATGTACTAGTTAACAGTTTTGAGTGGTTGGCAATGTCTTTGTTCAGTAGAAATGAATAGTAAGCTTAATATTAATATTAATGTTAATATTTCTGACGTTGTAGTGCAGTAGGTTATCTGGACTGACAGGTTAGACCTACTGGAGGATATCTTTGTTTCCTCTGCAGTAATCATTTAACAGGAAGTTGTCAGGAAAAGGTAATGAATCAGTAAACATTGTGTGTGTGAATAATTGCTGGGGGTTGTAGCATAGAGAAGCTGTCTGGTTCTGGATTGATTTGGTCACAGCTGAGTGTTTTGTTGATGGGGTGATACTCCCCAGATGATCTGAGAGGAGGAAGAGAGCCCAGATCGTGTGTGTATGAGCATGTAGATATCACTAAGGCCTGTGATTTCATGGAGGAGAATGTTGTGATCTGTTCCTGATTTGTAACACACCGGTTCAGCAGTGTCTGAAACTCCATTATATCCTGTCACTCTCTCTCTCGCCATCTCTCTGTCTCCCTCTCGCTCCATTTATCTCTCATTGCAGACGGTGATGGATTTTCGTCATCCTGAAGGCCGCTCGGTTGCTGTAGTGTTGCCACGGCGCAGTCTCCTGGTGATGAAGGGAGAGAGCAGATACCTATGGACACACGGGTAAGAGAGAGATGGGGAGGGAGGGAGCTGAGACCTATGGACTCATGGGTAACAGAGAGATGGGGAGGGAGAGAGAGCTGATACCTATGGACCCACTGGTAAGAGAGAGATGGGAAGGAGAGAGAGCTGATACCTATGAACACACGGGTAAGAGAGAGATGGGGAGAGAGCTGAAACCTGTGGACCCATGGGTAAGAGAGAGATGGGGAGGGAGAGAGAGCTGATACCTATGGACCCACTGGTAAGAGAGAGATGGAGAGGGAGAGAGAGCTGATACCTATGAACACACGGGTAAGAGAGAGATGGGGAGGGAGAGAGCTGAAACCTATGGACCCACTGGTAAGAGAGAGATGGAGAGGGAGAGAGAGCTGATACCTATGGACACACGGGTAAGAGAGAGATGGGAAGGAGAGAGAGCTGATACCTATGAACACACGGGTAAGAGAGAGATGGGAAGGAGAGAGAGCTGATACCTATGGACACACGGGTAAGAGAGAGATGGGAAGGAGAGAGAGCTGATACCTATGGACACACGGGTAAGAGAGAGATGGGAAGGAGAGAGAGCTGATACCTATGAACACACGGGTAAGAGAGAGATGGGAAGGAGAGAGAGCTGATACCTATGGACACACGGGTAAGAGAGAGATGGGAAGGAGAGAGAGCTGATACCTATGAACACACGGGTAAGAGAGAGATGGGGAGGGAGAGAGAGCTGATACCTATGGACACACGGGTAACAGAGAGATGGGAAGGAGAGAGAGCTGATACCTATGGACACACGGGTAACAGAGAGATGGGAAGGAGAGAGAGCTGATACCTATGGACACACGGGTAACAGAGAGATGGGGAGTGAGAGAGAGCTGATACCTATGGACACACGGGTAAGAGAGAGATGGGAAGGAGAGAGAGCTGATACCTATGGACACACGGGTAAGAGAGAGATGGGCAGGGAGAGAGCTGAAACCTGTGGACCCATGGGGAGGGAGAGAGAGCTGATACCTATGGACCCACTGGTAAGAGAGAGATGGAGAGAGAGAGAGTGGGGGTAAAGGAAGAGGGTGAGACTAGTGGGTGTAGGGACAGTTCAACCAAATTACAAAATGACATTGGTTTCCTTACACCATGAACAGTCTAGGGACAGGTATGACAGCAATCCACGCTTCGGGTTCAAAACATCCAGAGTATCTAAAATCTATTATGAAGCTCAACAGTCACTTATGGAGGATGTGACATTATGTGTGAAAAATGCTAACAACAAACACATTTCTTGAGTAGGATTTGTGCCACAAATGCTAAAATGTTAGTGTGTGTAAACAGTACCATGGATTACAGTACCATGGATTACAGTACCATGGATTACAGTACCATGGACACTAAACCAAAAGCATGGATTGATGTCCTTACCTTGATTATTGACTGCTGACAGAGTAAGGAAACCAACATTTGGGGGAACTTTCCAGTTAAATGAGTGTTTTCTGTGGTTTTCCAGGATAACCCCCAGGAAGTTTGATGTGGTGCCAGCCTGTGACCCAAAATCCCCTGCTGCAGTGACCTCTGACCTCAGTAACCATAGTAATCTCACCCTAAGTAGGAGGGGCACCAGGACCTCTCTCACCTTCCGTAAGGTGCGCCGCACACCATGTGACTGTGGTGAGCTCTTTTATTTGTTCATAGCAGATGGGATTGATGGGTCTCTGTGTGTACCTTTACCTGTGCTGACCCGTTTGTCCCGGTCTCTCTTCTGTGCAGGTTACCCCTCGGCCTGTGACAGCCAGCAGCCTCCTGCCCCTCCCTCGCCCCCCTTCCTCCCTCGCAGCCAGACTGACGCCTGCCGTCTGGAGGCGGAGTTTGTGCACCGCGTGTACGAGGAGATCGCTTGTCACTTCAGCAGCACTCGACACTCTCCCTGGCCACGCGTGTGTCACTTCCTGTCTTCCCTAGAACCAGGAAGCATTCTCGCTGATGTGGGCTGTGGGAATGGAAAGTACCTGGGCGTCAACCCGGATGTGATTGCGGTAAGGGGGATCTGTGAGGGTAATTTATAAATAGTTCCATCTTTTAACACTATCAATGGAAGAGAGTGTCCTGTTTATTGACCCTACTGTTCTGTTCTCGCTCTTCCATTAGCCTATCATGTGTTCTGACTTACACGTCTCAGCTGTGTGAAGCCTGATGAAGAAAATAGACAGTTATAAACGCTACACTATTTTTGTCAACATTTATTATTTGTATAAAACCAAACTTTTTCTCAGACTATGCTTTAGATACCATATAGGCTTTCAAAGACTCCAAAACAGTCTCTACACGATGTTCCCAGCATAGCGAAGCCTTGTGAATGCTACTCTACTTTTGTGAAAATGGATTAGGATACCTGCAGAGACTCTACTCCCCCCTCAGCCATTCTAATAGTGATAAGTTCACTACTTTGAATTGAATGCAAATGTTGACCTTTGTGTGTCTGTCTCTGTGTAAGAGTGAGAGTGTATTTCGTGGCGTGTGCGCGCACGATAAAACAGAATATGTGAAATTCTCCTCCAGCCTTCCCCCAGTCCCTTCCTTATAGGCTGGAGCAAATGACTCATGAAGCTTAATTACATTTCTCCCCTGAACAAGAGTTTTATTCAAAAGATTATTACTGCTATCAATTTCCCTCGCTCTCTCCTCACCTACTCTGCTGTGACTTGTTGCGGATGGCTAGTCTGGCTATAATTTTCATTATGCGGTATAAATTGGGTGACTTTGATGAGGATGTGAAAGTTAATGATTCTCTCGATAAGGCAGGCCAGTAATGGGGTTTGCTGGGGTCATATAGGAGGTTTATAATCAGTAGCTGTGTTCATTCCTCTCACTATTTAATCAGAACACTGTGGAAAAGGAGTAATTACTAATCAGGAAGTTTAGATTAAAATGCAAGTGTTGCATGTGTGTTATTTTTAATTTTATTTAACTAGGCAAGTCAGTGAAGAACAAATTGTTATTTACAACGACGGCCTAGGAACAGTGGGTTAACTGCCTTGTTCAGGGGTAGAACGACAGATTTTTACCTTGTCAGCTCGGGGATTCGATCTAGCAATCTTTTGGTTACTAGCCCAACGCTCTAACCAGTAGGCTACCTTCTGCGGCGTATGGGCTATATGGATGAATAAAGTTGTGTGTACTTGTATCTCTTATTTGTAGGTGGGCTGGGTGGATAAAGTTGTGTGTGTTTGTATCTCTTATTTGTAGGTGGGCTGTGACCGTAGCAGTGCTCTGGTCCAGATCTGCTCTGAAAGAGGCTTCCAGGCCTTTGTGTCAGATGCCCTCAATGTACCTCTACGCAGTGACACCTGTGATGCCTGCATCTCTATTGCGGTCATACACCACCTCTCCACACAGGTCATACACCACCTCTCCACACAGGTCATACACCACCTCTCCACACAGGTCACACACCACCTCTCCACACAGGTCACACACCACCTCTCCACACAGGTCACACACCACCTCTCCACACAGGTCACACACCACCTCTCCACACAGGTCACACACCACCTCTCCACACAGGTCATACACCACCTCTCCACACAGGTCACACACCACCTCTCCACACAGGTCATACACCACCTCTCCACACAGGTCATACACCACCTCTCCACACAGGTCATACACCACCTCTCCACACAGGTCACACACACACCAACACAGATGCTTTCCTTTTAGTGATTTAATTCAACTTGATTGAATAATTTCTGTATTTCACATTGAGATTATTTCATTATCAAGCTGTCAGTGGTCATGAACTAAAACATATCTTAGTTCATGAATATCTTATTTATTTATTTAATATGATCTGATCTTATTTTATCATGTTTAATGGAGTGTAGTAGTTTGAGTTATTTATGTGTTTGTGTGTGTAGAAGCGGAGGCAGGCTGTGGTTGAGGAACTTGCGCGACTGCTGAGGCCTGGAGGACGGGCGCTGATCTATGTGTGGGCTGTGGAACAGGAATATAACAAGCAGAAGTCCAAATATCTCAAAGAGACCAGACAACAGGGTCCTACAGGCGACAACACAGCACAGGATCTTTCAGGCATCGCCACGGACGCCCACAACACAGCACAGGATCTTTCAGCCATCGCCACGGACGCCCACAACACAGCACAGGATCTTTCAGGCATAGCCACGGACTGCACCAAGGTCCACCGTGAGACAGAGAGTCCAGCAAAACTGAGCGTTCACACCAACCGCACTGCCTTCAACTCCCAGGACCTTCTGGTTCCCTGGCACCTCAAGGGTGGAAGGAGAGGAGGGTGTAACCAGGGGAGGGGAGGGGATGAGCAGGGGGAACAAGGCTCCAAAAATACTTTAGACCCCCCCACTGAAGCCCAGGCCCCTGCTCCCAGCCCAGTGTTTCACCGCTACTACCATGTGTTCCAGAAGGGGGAGCTAGAGGAGCTGTGTGTCAGGGTTAGAGGGGTGGCCATACAGAGAAGCTACCACGACCAGGGGAACTGGTGTGTCATACTGAAGAAGACTGGAGACAGATAAACCACACTTTCACATTTAGGTAAATGTGCTCCTGAACTGATAAACATTGAATTCGGAAATAAATGAGCTTTTCGCTTCATCAGATAAAGATGGAGACAATTATACAAACCAATTAGCTGTTTTATTATCTCAGATTTATTGTAAATAATAAAGATTGAAAAACAAAATGTCCTTCAAATTAATGAGGAAAAATGCCTGCTTGATTTTCTTCACTCCAACTTCATGTACTTAGTTTTAAGCCCCAGGGTGTTGAATGGTAACCTTGAAAGATTTGTGTCGTAACATCTGAATGGTTCACTTTAAAATCTTAAGTTTTCATACCTCCGTTAGATTCAAGACCACTTTGGTGGCCTGGAGACTTTAGTTTTGGGTTAAACTATTCCTTTAAGTCCCCTTCATTGCCAAGCTGAGTCACTGTAAGGTCTGCTATAGTTACTACAGTGTGTTGGTCTGTTGCTGCCACCATTGCTTCCCAATGCCAGACTAATTCATCTTAATGGGGGGGGGGGTACCAGACAATCAGAGAGAGGGGCCCAAAATGTCCAGCTCATAAACTGACTGCTCCTCTCTCTTTCCAATGGTCTCTGTCTCCATTCTGCTGTAAACGGGGATCATTGTGGTCACTACACTGCCTCTATCATTGTTCTCCCTCTTTGGCTCCTCCCTTTTCCATCCTTGCTGCTTCTCTCCCCCACCACCACTATCCCTCCCTATCTGCTGAATAGCAGCCGGAGTATCAGTATTCAGGACTACGCGCTGTAAGGGAGTCTGGCTCTCTAGACCACACCTGAGATGGACACACTCACACACACAAATGTTAAGGAGATAAGGTCCAACAGAGGAGTTAAATAGCTGAGTGGATCACTGGGTAATGGGCTCTTGTTCGTGGCAGTGGCGGTATCTCAAAGCAGCCGTGTGATAATTCAGAAATGGCTCCCGGTAAATTATCTCCGTAAATGATCTCCGCTGTCTGAGTCCACCGGGACAGAACTGCCAGTTATGTAGTTAAAAGGAGGAGGCTGGAGTCTACTGTGCCTGGTGTTTAATCTGGCTATGGATTGTTGTGCTGCTGTTGTCTGGCTGCAGATAGACACTTGACATTTTCAGAAAATGAAAGGTGGCTAGATGTCTGCCTGCGCCTAGTGTATTGATCAGATGGATAGAAGGTCTAATGCATTTTAAATCTATTTACTGAGGAGGTAACATCAAGACAACATCATTGCAAAACATTCCTATTCATTATGGTTATGGTCAACATCCTGGCCTTAGGCAGGCCTATCTCTTATCCTTCAGCCTACTCAGCAGAACACACTGGGGTTACCACAGAACTACACTGAACAAACATATAAATTAAACATGTTGGTTTCATGAGCTGAAATAAAAGATCCCAGAAATGTTCCATGTGCACCAAAATCATATTTCTCTAATATTTTAGGCTCACATTTGATTACATTCCTGTTAGTGAGCATTTCTCCTTTGCCAAGATAATCCATCCACCTGACTGGTGTGGCATATCAAGAAGCTGATTAAACAGCATGACCATTACACAGGTGCACCTTGTGTTGGGGACAATAACAGGCCACTCTAAAATGTGCAGTTTTGTCACACAACACAATTCCATAGATGCCTTAAGTTTTGAGGCAGTATGCAATTAGCATGCTGACTGCAGGAATGTCCATCTGAGCTGTTGCCAGATAATTTAATGTTAATTTCTCCAACATAAGCCAATGTCATTTTTGAGAATTTGGCAGTACGTCCAACCAGCCTCACAACCGCAGACCACGTGTAACCACGCCAGCCCAGGACCTACACTTCCGGCTACTTAACCTGCGGGATCGTCTGAGTCCAGCCACCCGGACAGCTGATGAGACTGTGGGTTTGCACAACTGAAGAATTTCTGCACAAACTGTCAGAAACCATCTCAGGGAAGCTCATCTGCATGGTTGTCCTCACCAGGGTCTTGACTTGACTGCAGTTGGCATATGCTCACCTTCGATGGCGACTGGCACACTGGAGAAGTGTGCTCTTCCCGGATTAATCCCGGTTTCAACTTTACCGGCCAGATGGCAGACAGCGTGTATGGCGTTGTGTGGGCCAGCGGTTTGCTGATGTCAGCATTGTGAACAGAGTGCCCAATGGGATGGTTACTACGGACACAGTTGTATTTTGTTGATGGCAATGCACAGAGATACCGTGACGAGATCCGCCTTCACCTCATGTTTCAGCATGATAATTCACAGCTCCATGTCGCAAGGATCTGTAAAGAATTCCTGGGAGCTGAAAATGTCCCTGTTCTTGCATGGCCTGCATACTCACCATACATGTCACCCATTGAGCATATTTTAGATGCTCTGGATCAATGTGTATGACAGCGTGTTCCAGTTGGCACAACAGGCCACAATCAACCGCCTGATCAACTCCAGCGAAGGAGATGTGTCGGGCTGCATGAGGTAAATGGTGGTCACACCAGATACTGACTGGTTTCCTGATCCACGCCCCTACCGTTTTTGAGGTATCTGTGACAAAAAGATGCATATCTGTATTCCCAGTCATGTGAAATCCATAGATTAGGGCCTAATGTGTTTATTTCAATTGACTGAAATTGTTGCATGTTGTTTATATTTTTGTTCAGTGTAGGATGAGATTTTAGCTTTATGGGAGCTACACTATTTCCCTTCTCTCAAGTAGTGTCCTGCAGACATACAGTGAGATTGAGAAAGGATAACATTCAATGAAGGCCTAAAGGAGGGGGGCTTGAACCTTGTGGTTATGGGATGAGTGCACTACCCTACCGCCTGTACAATCATATTCCATGTAAGCCAGGTTAGTTTGATATCGCACATCCATTGAGGACCTGGATTAGCTAACACAACATGTCATTGGAACACAGGAGTGATGGTTGCTGATAATGGGCCTCTGTACGCCTATGTAGATATTCCATTAAAAAAACGTCTGTTTCCAGCTACAATAGTCATTTACAACATTAACAATGCCTACACTGTATTTCTGATCAATTTGATGTTATTTAAAAAAAATATATATATTTTTATTTTTTAATATTTTTTATATGATTATTATTATGTTTTCTTCTTGGGCCTCTATAACTATATCTATTGTTTTTATTTTTGTTGTTGTTGTGTGATTTGGATTAATCCCCTCTACCACACGGAACCCCACTAATCTACTGACGGAACGCAAGAGGTAGCTAACAACAGACCTCCATCCTATGCTAGCTTGCTACCGATGCCCTGGCTAGCTGTCTAAATCACCAACCAACCTCTCCACTCACCGGACCCTTTTGATCACTCGACTAAGCATGCCTCTCCTTAATGTCAATATGTCTTGTCCATTTCTGTTCTGGTTAGTGTTTATTGGCTTATTTCACTGTAGAGCCTCTAGTCCTGCTCACTATACCTTATCCAACCTATTAGTTCCACCACCCACACATGCAATGACATCTCCTGGTTTCAACGATGTTTCTAGAGACAATATCTCTCTCTTCATCACTCAATACCTAGGTTTACCTCCACTGTATTCACATCCTACCATACATTTGTCTGTACATTATACCTTGATGCTATTTTATCGCCCCCAGAAACCTCCTTTTACTCTATGTTCCAGACGTTCTAGACGACCAATTCTCATAGCTTTTAGCCGTACCCTTATTCTACTCCTCCTATGTTCCTCTGGCGATGTAGAGGTGAATCCAGGCCCTGCAGTGCCTGGCTCCACTCCTATTCCCCAGGCGCTCTCTTTTGACGACTTCTGTAACCGTAATAGCCTTGGTTTCATGCATGTTAACATTAGAAGCCTCCTCCCTAAGTTTGTTCTATTCACTGCTTTAGCACACTCTGCCAACCCGGATGTTCTAGCTGTGTCTGAATCCTGGCTTAGGAAGACCACCAAAAACTCAGACATTTTAATTCCAAACTACAACATTTTCAGACAAGATAGAACTGCCAAAGGGGGCGGTGTTGCAATCTACTGCAAAGATAGCCTGCAGAGTTCTGTCCTACTATCCAGGTCTGTACCCAAACAATTTGAACTTCTACTTTTAAAAATCCACCTCTCTAAAAACAAGTCTCTCACCGTTGCCGCCTGCTATAGACCACCCTCTGCCCCCAGCTGTGCTCTGGACACCATATGTGAACTGATTGCCCCCCATCTATCTTCAGAGTTCGTGCTGCTAGGCGACCTAAACTGGAACATGCTTAACACCCCAGCCATCCTACAATCTAAACTTGATGCCCTCAATCTCACACAAATTATCAATGAACCTACCAGGTACCTCCCCAAAACCTTAAACACGGGCACCCTCATAGATATCATCCTAACCAACTTCCCCTCTAAATACACCTCGGCTGTCTTCAACCAAGATCTCAGCGATCACTGCCTCATTGCCTGCATCCGTAATGGGTCAGCGGTCAAACGACCTCCACTCATCACTGTAAAACGCTCCCTGAAACACTTCTGCGAGCAGGCCTTTCTAATCGACCTGGCCGGGGTATCCTGGAAGGATATTGATCTCATCCCGTCAGTAGAGGATGCCTGGATATTTTAAAAAAATGCCTTCCTAACCATCCTAAATAAACATGCCCCATTCAAGAAATTTAGAACAAGGAACAGATATAGCCCTTGGTTCTCCCCAGACCTGACTGCCCTTAACCAACACAAAAACATCCTATGGCGTTCTGCATTAGCATCGAACAGCCCCCGTGATATGCAGCTGTTCAGGGAAGCTAGAAATCATTATACACAGGCAGTTAGAAAAGCCAAGGCTAGCTTTTTCAAGCAGAAATTTGCTTCCTGCAACACTAACTCAAAAAAGTTCTGGGACACTGTAAAGTCCATGGAGAATAAGAACACCTCCTCCCAGCTGCCCACTGCACTGAAGATAGGAAACACTGTCACCACTGATAAATCCACCATAATTGAGAATTTCAATAAGCATTTTTCTACGGCTGGCCATGCTTTCCACCTGGCTACTCCTACCCCGGACAACAGCACTGCACCCCCAACAGCAACTCGCCCAAGCCTTCCCCATTTCTCCTTCTCCCAAATCCATTCAGCTGATGTTCTGAAAGAGCTGCAAAATCTGGACCCCTACAAATCAGCCGGGCTAGACAATCTGGACCCTTTCTTTCTAAAATTATCTGCCGAAATTGTTGCCACCCCTATTACTAGCCTGTTCAACCTCTCTTTTGTGTCGTCTGAGATTCCCAAAGATTGGAAAGCAGCTGCGGTCATCCCCCTCTTCAAAGGGGGGGACACTCTTGACCCAAACTGCTACAGACCTATATCTATCCTACCGTGCCTTTCTAAGGTCTTCGAAAGCCAAGTCAACAAACAGATTACCGACCATTTCGAATCTCACCATACCTTCTCTGCTATGCAATCTGGTTTCAGAGCTGGTCATGGGTGCACCTCAGCCACGCTCAAGGTCCTAAACGATATCTTAACCGCCATCGATAAGAAACATTACTGTGCAGCCGTATTCATTGATCTGGCCAAGGCTTTCGACTCTGTCAATCACCATATCCTCATCGGCAGACTCGACAGCCTTGGTTTCTCAAATGATTGCCTCGCCTGGTTCACCAACTACTTCTCTGATAGAGTTCAGTGTGTCAAATCGGAGGGTCTGCTGTCCGGACCTCTGGCAGTCTCTATGGGGGTGCCACAGGGTTCAATTCTTGGACCGACTCTCTTCTCTGTATACATCAATGAGGTCGCTCTTGCTGCTGGTGAGTCCCTGATCCACCTCTACGCAGACGACACCATTCTGTATACTTCCGGCCCTTCTTTGGACACTGTGTTAACAACCCTCCAGGCAAGCTTCAATGCCATACAACTCTCCTTCCGTGGCCTCCAATTGCTCTTAAATACAAGTAAAACTAAATGCATGCTCTTCAACCGATCGCTACCTGCACCTACCCGCCTGTCCAACATCACTACTCTGGACGGCTCTGACTTAGAATACGTGGACAACTACAAATACTTAGGTGTCTGGTTAGATTGTAAACTCTCCTTCCAGACCCATATCAAACATCTCCAATCCAAAGTTAAATCTAGAATTGGCTTCCTATTTCGCAACAAAGCATCCTTCACTCATGCTGCCAAACATACCCTTGTAAAACTGACCATCCTACCAATCCTCGACTTTGGCGATGTCATTTACAAAATAGCCTCCAATACCCTACTCAACAAATTGGATGCAGTCTATCACAGTGCAATCCGTTTTATCACCAAAGCCCCATATACTACCCACCATTGCGACCTGTACGCTCTCGTTGGCTGGCCCTCGCTTCATACTCGTCGCCAAACCCACTGGCTCCATGTCATCTACAAGACCCTGCTAGGTAAAGTCCCCCCTTATCTCAGCTCGCTGGTCACCATAGCATCTCCCACCTGTAGCACACGCTCCAGCAGGTATATCTCTCTAGTCACCCCCAAAACCAATTCTTTCTTTGGCCGCCTCTCCTTCCAGTTCTCTGCTGCCAATGACTGGAACGAACTACAAAAATCTCTGAAACTGGAAACACTTATCTCCCTCACTAGCTTTAAGCACCAACTGTCAGAGCAGCTCACAGATTACTGCACCTGTACATAGCCCACCTATAATTTAGCCCAAACAACTACCTCTTTCCCAACTGTATTTAATTTTAATTAATTTATTTATTTTGCTCCTTTGCACCCCATTATTTTTTATTTCTACTTTGCTCATTCTTCCATTGCTAAACTACCATTCCAGTATTTTACTTGCTATATTGTATTTACTTTGCCATCATGGCCTTTTTTGCCTTTACCTCCCTTCTCACCTCATTTGCTCACATTGTATATAGACTTGTTTATACTGCATTATTGACTGTATGTTTGTTTTTACTCCATGTGTAACTCTGTGTCGTTTTATCTGTCGAACTGCTTTGCTTTATCTTGGCCAGGTCGCAATTGTAAATGAGAACTTGTTCTCAACTTGCCTACCTGGTTAAATAAAGGTAAAATAAAAATTTAAAAAATTTAAAAAATTTATGGACCAAAAAAATAGCTTTTCTTTCAAAAACAAGGACATTTCCAAGTGACCCCAAACTTTTGAACGGTAGTGTACATGTCTACCTCCATCACTCCAGAATCCCTGCACATTGTAAATATGGTATTGGAACTGACCCTGTACATAGTATGCTTCCAAACTTGCTGTGTTCTTCACATTTCTATCAGTATGTCAAAAAGAATCTCTGCTCAGAGTGCTTTAGGAATATTTTTAGCAGAGAGAGAAGCTGGTGTGGAAGGAGCGTCTTCCACCTAGGAAGATGAAGAACTTTCCAAATATGAGGATCATGTCTCTGTCAATTCAGAGTCTGACAGTGAGTTGGAAAAAGAGGATGAGATTGACCCTCAGCCAGCCCCAGGACCAGCCAGTCAGCAGCCAGCCCCAGGACCAGCCAGTCAGCAGCCAGCCCCAGGACCAGCCCGTCAGCAGCCAGCCCCAGGACCAGCCAGTCAGCAGCCAGCCCCAGGACCAGACAGTCAGCAGCCAGCCCCAGGACCAGCCCGTCAGCAGCCAGCCCCAGGACCAGCCAGTCAGCAGCCAGCCCCAGGACCAGCCAGTCAGCAGCCAGCCCCAGGACCAGCCAGTCAGCAGCCAGCCCCAGGACCAGCCCGTCAGCAGCCAGCCCCAGGACCAGCCAGTCAGCAGCCAGCCCCAGGACCAGCCCGTCAGCAGCCTGCAGGAAGATAAACATGGATGTAAAAACAAATTAAATTGAATCGTCTTCTTGCCCAAGGAATGAGCCAAACCGCATGGTTGAAAATGTGATAAGGATGTAACCAGGGCCGACGAGGATGGAGGTTACTCATGTTCAGGACATAAAGTCTTCTTTTGAACTATTCATCCCAGACACCATCCAGAAAATCATTGTGGACTGCACTAATTTGGAGGGAAGGTGTGTTTTTGGAGAGAGTTGGAAGGAGATGGACCAAACTCATTTACATGCATACTTTGGGGTTCTTATCCTTGCTGGTGTTTTCAGATCCAATTGGAATCCACAGAATCCCTGTGGGATGCAGAAACTGGCAGAGAACTTTTCTGTGTAACAATGTCTCTGTAAAACTTCCACATTATTTCCAGGATTATCAATAACCGAGACACTAGACCAGCTCGGCGGCAGAGAGACAAGCTAGCGGCAATCAGGTCAATGCAGAGAGACAAGCTAGCTGCAATCAGGTCAGTGTAGAGAGACAAGCTAGCTGCGATCAGGTCAGTGTAGAGAGACAAGCTAGCTGCGATCAGGTCAGTGCAGAGAGACAAGCTAGCTGCAATCAGGTCAGTGCAGAGAGACAAGCTAGCTGCGATCAGGTCAGTGCAGAGAGACAAGCTAGCTGTGATCAGGTCAGTGCAGAGAGACAAGCTAGCTGCGATCAGGTCAGTGTGGAACAAGTGGGTGGACCGCCTTCTCCTGTTTTACAACCCTGGGCCCAACGTTACTGTAGATGAGCAGCTTATGCCATTTAGGGTCTGCTACCCCTTCAGGCAGTACATACCGTCCAAACCCGTAAAATATGGAATAAAGATCTGGGTTGCCCGTGATGCTGCTTCATCATATGCGTGGAACTTGAAAGTGTATACAGGGAGAAGAACCAAGCGACGCGGGTTGTCCTGAACATGACACAAGGACTAAGTGGCCACAACATCACATGCGATAACTTTTTTACTTTGCTTTGAACCCAGATTGGAACAGAGGGAAGCTCCAAAGGAGACGACTCTTTCTCGAGGAGCTGGGCAAGGCATTGGTAAGACCTCCAATCCAGAGGAGACGACTCTTTCTCGAGGAGCTGGGCAAGGCATTGGTAAGACCTCCAATCCAGAGGAGACGACTCTTTCTCGAGGAGCTGGGCAAGGCATTGGTAAGACCTCAAATCCAGAGGCAGCAACATATCCCAAGGACCCCAGCTACTGCTGCCATCGTGAGGAGGATTCAGGAGGAGGATGCTGGTGCCCCATCTGCCCGACCCACAGAACCAACAACTCCAATACCGGAGTGTAAGTGTGACTGAAATTGTTGCATGTGTGTGTGTATGACTCTTCTATCCTGGCCAGCTGTAACTATATATGTGAGTGAGTGAGATGTTAGTCAAATTTGTGAACTAAGTGCTTTAATCATTCTAGATTGCAGCCGGTAGCAACGTTGCGATGTGTGTGGACCCGAGATGGACAGGAAGACACAGTACACATGGATCAAGTGCAAGAAATACATTTGCAACACACACTCAATTAAACTCTGTCCCTCATGTGGTGTGTAGACCGGCCTTAATTTTTGTTCAATGGGGCTCATTTATCCTTTCCATAAAATACTGTATGTAAAATGTGCCCTTCCAATTTGTTCATTTCAAAGCAATTAACACCAATAGTAATGAAAACCACGTTCATTTATATTTGTTCAAGACTAGACTTGATTTTTTCCACCCATGTCTTGATTATAATAGATTTTTGATGTGTAAAAAATCTAATTTTATCCCAAAAAACGAACAGCGCTTTTATAGATAAATGTGATCTAGCAGAGGTAAATGGCAAATATTAACCATGTATGCTGTCTATAATGCTTGTAATTGATATGTCAACAACTATGTATTATGTATTTTAATGTAAATTGTTATAGCTGTATTGTGTCCCCGGTGATGCATTGGGCAGACCCCACCACCCATTGGATAGCCCTACGGTAGCGGGCAGTGCAGGTACCGTGACAGGCGGGGATACAGCCCAACAGGATGCTCTCAATTGGGCATCTGTAAAAGTTTGTGAGGGTCTTAGGGGCCAAGCCAAATTTCTTCAGCCTCTGTCAGTGATGTGTACGAGGACCTTGAAGCTTTCCACCTTCTCCACTGCTGTCCCGTCAATGTGGATAGGGAGGTGCTCCCTCTGCTTTTTCCTGAAGTCCATGATCAGCTCCCTCGTTTTGTTGACGTTGTGTGGAGAGGCTATTTTCCTGGCACCACTCTGCAAGGCCCCTCACCTCCTCTCTGTAAGCTGTCTCGTCATTGTTGGTAATCAAACCTACTATGGTTGTGTTGTCTGGCCACGCAGTCATGGGTGAACACAGGAGTACAGGAGGGGGCTGAGCACACACCCTTGTGGAGCCCCAGTGTTGAGGTGTTGTTTCCTACCTTCACCACCTGGGGGCGGCCCGTCAGGAAGTCCAGGACCCAGTTGCACAGGGCGGGGTACAGACCCAGGGCCCGAGCTTGATGATGAGTTTGGAGTGTACTATGGTGTTGAAGGCTGAGCTATTGTCAATTAACAGCATTCTTACATAGGTATTCCTCTGGTCCAGATGGGATAGGGCAGTGTGCAGTGCGATGGTGATTGCATCGTATGTGGATCTATTGGGGCGGTAATCAAATTCAAGTGTGTTTAGGGTGTCAGGTAAGGTGGAGGTGATATGATCCTTAACTAGCCTCTCAAAGCACTTCATGATGACAGAAGTGAGCGCTATGGGAAGATAGTCATTCAGTTCAGTTACCTTTGTGACTTTCTGAATGCACTCTATCAAATCGAATGTTATGGGTCACCTTCACATATTTAGCAGATGTTATTGCGGTTTTAGCTAAATGCTACACCTGTCAGGCGGATGGATTATCTTGGCAAAGGAGACATGCTCACTAACAGGAATGTAAACTAATTTTGTGTGTATGGAACATTTCTGGGAACTTTGGGGACCAGTGCTTTGCATGTTGCATTTTATAGTTGTGTTCAGTCTCTTGCATTGCTTTTCAATTCCTTCCAAAGTACCCAAGTACATGAACCTGTTTACCTGTCCCCCCTCGTTGCTCCTGCTACAGGACTATGCTCTTCTTCTCTCTGGTTGTCAGTCAGTTGTGATATGGGTATGGTAGACACTAGGTGGCAGTGTTCTACACAGTGGAGGTGGTGCCTACCTCTAGTCCTCTGTGAATGCACTGTCTGCTGAATGTCTACCTACCTTGCCTCAGGTGATCAATATATTACCATGGAGAAATAAAGAGCAACAGATGCTGTGCCCTCTGAGGACAGGAAGGAAATGACAAGGCGGATAGACACTTGAATCAATGGAAGCAGATAGATGGTGTTTACAGTGGTGTGATTGATTAAGGCGCACCATAGTGTGCATGTGTGTGTGTGTGTGTGTGTGTGTGTGTGTGTTTGTAAATATGAGGTGTCGTCAGGGAATGGCAGAACAAACACTGCTACAGGGAGATAAGACCTGTAACGTAACCACTCTGGATAGAGTTTAACACGGTTAAATTCCTGCCTGCAGAACACACATATACTCACTTACCTTACACCATACATATGCCATGCACACAAAAAAATTAGTAGTGGGATCCACTCTCTAGTGGTTAGAGAGTTGGACTAGTAACCGGAAGGTTGCAAGTTCAAACCCCCGAGCTGACAAGGTACAAATCTGTCATTCTGCCCCTGAACAGGCAGTTAACCCACTGTTCCTAGGCCGTCATTGAAAATAAGAATTTGTTCTTAACTGACTTGCCTAGTTAAATAAAGGTAAAATAAAATAAATGTTATCTCCTGAGCAGCTGTGTTGACTTCATAGACATACAGTGTGAGTTGTGTGTAATGGTAATGGATATAAGCTTCCTGGAGGAAATCATCTCAACTCTCTCTAAATATATTTCTTTCTCTCTCATCTTCCCCTCCATGTCTGCTCTCACTCTGTCTCATCTCTGTTCTCCTCCCTCCCTCTCTCTCTCTCTCTCACCTCATCTCCCCCTCTGTCGCCGCTCTCCTCCCTCTCTCTTACCTCATCTCCCCTCATCACCACTCTCCCTCCCTCTTTCTCACCTCATCTCCCCCTCATCACCCTCTCCTTCCCTCCCTCTCTCTCACCTCATCTCCCCCTCATCACCGCTCTCCCTCAACTCCCTCTTTCTCACCTCATCTCCCCCTCTGTCGCTCGCTCTCCTCCTCTCTCTTACCTCATTACCCCTCATCACCACTTCCTCCCTCTTCTCACCTCTCTCTCACCTCATCTCCCCCCTCCATCACCGCTCTCCTTCCCTCCCTCTCTCTCACCTCATCTCCCCCTCATCACCGCTCTCCTCCCTCTCTCTCACCTCATCACCGCTCTCCTCCCTCTCTCTCACCTCATCTCCCCCTCCATCACCGCTCTCCTTCCCTCCCTCTCTCTCACCTCATCTCCCCCTCCATCACCGCTCTCCTTCCCTCCCTCTCTCTCACCTCATCTCCGCCTCATCACCGCTCTCCTCCCTCTCTCTTACCTCATCTCCCCCTCATCACCGCTCTCCTTCCCTCCCTCTCTCTCACCTCATCTCCCCCTCATCACCGCTCTCCTCCCTCTCTCTTACCTCATCTCCCCCTCATCACCGCTCTCCTTCCCTCCCTCCCTCTCTCTCACCTCATCTCCCCCTCATCACCGCTCTCCTCCCTCTCTCTCACCTCATCACCGCTCTCCTTCCCTCCCTCTCTCTTCCCTCATCTCCCCCTCATCACCGCTCTCCTCTCTCTCTCTCACCTCATCACCGCTCTCCTTCCCTCCCTCTCTCTCACCTCATCTCCCCCTCATCACCGCTCTCCTCCCTCTCTCTCGCCTCATCTCCCCCTCATCACCACCCTCCTTCCCTCCCTCTCTCTTACCTCATCTCCCCCTCATCACCGCTCTCCTCCCTCCCTCTCTCTCACCTCATCTCCCCCCTCATCACCGCTCTACTCCCTCCCTCTCTCTCACCTCATCTCCCCCTCATCACCGCTCTCCTTCCCTCCCTCTCTCTTACCTCATCTCCACCTCATCACCGCTCTCCTTCCCTCCCTCTCTCTTACCTCATCTCCACCTCATCACCGCTCTCCTCCCTCTCTCTTACCTCATCTCCCCATCATCACCGCTCTCCTTCCCTCCCTCTCTCTTCCCTCATCTCCACCTCATCACCGCTCTCCTCCCTCTCTCTTACCTCATCTCCCCCTCATCACCGCTCTCCTCCCTCTCTCTCACCTCATCACCGCTCTCCTCCCTCTCTCTCACCTCATCTCCCCCTCATCACCGCTCTCCTCCCTCTCTCTCACCTCATCTCCCCCTCATCACCGCTCTCCTTCCCTCCCTCTCTCTCACCTCATCACCGCTCTCCTTCCCTCCCTCTCTCTCACCTCATCTCCCCCTCATCACCGCTCTCCTCCCTCTCTCTCGCCTCATCTCCCCCTCATCACCACCCTCCTTCCCTCCCTCTCTCTTACCTCATCTCCCCCTCATCACCGCTCTCCTCCCTCCCTCTCTCTCACCTCATCTCCCCCCTCATCACCGCTCTACTCCCTCCCTCTCTCTCACCTCATCTCCCCCTCATCACCGCTCTCCTTCCCTCCCTCTCTCTTACCTCATCTCCACCTCATCACCGCTCTCCTTCCCTCCCTCTCTCTTACCTCATCTCCACCTCATCACCGCTCTCCTCCCTCTCTCTTACCTCATCTCCCCATCATCACCGCTCTCCTTCCCTCCCTCTCTCTTACCTCATCTCCACCTCATCACCGCTCTCCTCCCTCTCTCTTACCTCATCTCCCCCTCATCACCGCTCTCCTCCCTCTCTCTCACCTCATCACCGCTCTCCTCCCTCTCTCTCACCTCATCTCCCCCTCATCACCGCTCTCCTCCCTCTCTCTCACCTCATCTCCCCCTCATCACCGCTCTCCTTCCCTCCCTCTCTCTTACCTCATCTCCCCCTCATCACCGCTCTCCTCCCTCTCTCTCACCTCATCACCGCTCTCCTTCCCTCCCTCTCTCTCACCTCATCTCCCCCTCATCACCGCTCTCCTTCCCTCCCTCTCTCTTACCTCATCTCCCCCTCATCACCGCTCTCCTCCCTCTCTCTCGCCTCATCTCCCCCTCATCACCACTCTCCTTCCCTCCCTCTCTCTTACCTCATCTCCCCCTCATCACCGCTCTCCTTCCCTCCCTCTCTCTTACCTCATCTCCCCCTCATCACCGCTCTCCTCCCTCTCTCTCACCTCATCTCCCGCTCCATCACCACTCTCCTTCCTTCCCTCCCTCTCTCTCACCTCATCTCCCCCTCATCACCGCTCTCCTCCCTCTCTCTCACCTCATCTCCCCCTCATCACCGCTCTCCTTCCCTCCCTATCTCTTACCTCATCTCCCCCTCATCACCGCTCTCCTCCCTCTCTCTCGCCTCATCTCCCCCTCATCACCACTCTCCTTCCCTCCCTCTCTCTTACCTCATCTCCCCGTCATCACCGCTCTCCTTCCCTCCCTCTCTCTTACCTCATCTCCCCCTCATCACCGCTCTCCTCCCTCTCTCTCACCTCATCTCCCGCTCCATCACCACTCTCCTTCCTTCCCTCCCTCTCTCTCACCTCATCTCCCCCTCATCACCGCTCTCCTCCCTCTCTCTCACCTCATCTCCCCCTCATCACCGCTCTCCTTCCTTCCTTCCCTCCCTCTCTCTCACCTCATCTCCGCTCTCCTCCCTCCCTCCCTCTTTCTCACCTCCCCCTCCGTCGCCGCTCTCCTCCCTCTCTCTCACCTCATCTCCCCCTCATCACCACTCCCCCTCCCTCCCTCTTTCTCACCTCATCTCCCCCTCCGTCGCTGCTCTCCTCCCTCCCTCTCTTACCTCATCTCCCCCTCCATCACCGCTCTCCCTCCCTCCCTCCCTCCCTCCCTCTCACCTCATCTCTCCATCACATCTCTCTTACCTCATCTCCCCTCCACCGGCACTCTCCTTCCTCCCTCTCTCTCGCCTCATCTTCCCCTCCATGTCCACTGTCACTTTGTCTCATCTCCAATCTCTTCCATCTCTCACCTCATCTCCCCATCCATCGCTGCTCTCCTTCCTCCCTCTCTCTCTCACCTCATCTTACCTAGTTTTGCATATTTTAATCAGGCCTACTAATTTCTGTCACCTTCAGGAGGTTTCAGGCAAGGGCAAGGACAAGACAGAGTGGGCTAAGTAGAAAGGTGCAACAAGGTCATTGATGGCTACAAGAAGCATTTGTTATCTTGGAAATGGCTGTGCAATCAAATACTAGCGCGGTCTAAGGCACCGTATCTCAGTGCAAGAGGCATCACTACAGTCACTGGTTTGAATCCAGGCTGTATCACATCTGGCTATGATTGGGAGTCCCATAGGGTGGTGCACAATTGGCCCAGCGTCGTCTAAGTTTGGCCGGGGTAGACCATCCTTGTAAACAATAATTTGTTCTTAACTGAAGTTAAATAAAGTTCTGTAATAAAGGTTAAATACATATTCAGACCCCTTGACTTTTTGCACACTTGGTTACGTTACAAACTTATTCTAAAATTGATTAAATACAATACCACATAATGACAAAATGAAAACCATTTTTTATTTTTATTTTACCAAATAAATATACACAAATGCCTAACTTACAGTGGCTTGCGAAAGTATTCACCCCCCTTGGCATTTTTCCTATTTTGTTGCCTTACAACCAGGAATTAAAATAGATTTTTTCGGGGGGGGTTTGTATCATTCGATTTACACAACATGCCATCACTTTGAGATACAAAATATTTTTTGTGGTGAAACAAACAAGAAATAAGACAAAAAAACGTGCCTAACTAGCGTGCATAACAATTCACCCCCCCCAAGTCAATACTTTGTAGAGCCACCTTTTGCAGTAATTACAGCTGCAAGTCTCTTGGGGTATGTCTCTTTATGCTTGGCACATCTAGCCACTTGGATTTCTGCCCATTCTTCAAGGCAAAACTTCTCCAGCTCCTTCAAGAAGTATGGGTTCCGCTGGTGTACAGCAATCTTTAAGTCATACCACAGATTCTCAATTGAGGTCTGGGCTTTGACTCGGCCATTCCAAGACATTTAAATGTTTCCCCTTAAACCACTGAAGTGTCCCTTTGGCAGTATGCTTAGGGTCATTATTCTGCTGGAAGGTGAACCTCCGTCCCAGTCTCAAATCTCTGGAAGACTGCAACAGGTTTCCCTCAAGAATTTCCCTGTATTTAGCTCCATCCGTCATTCCTTCAATTCTGACCAGTTTTATAGTCCCTGCCAATGAAAAACATGGGGATGGTGTTCTCGGGGTGATGGGAGATGTTGGGTTTGCACCAAATGGCTCAATTTTAGATTCATCTGACCAGAGTACCTTCTTCCATATGTTTGGGGAGCATTGGTGGGCGGCCCTCTCTTGGCAGGTTTGTTGTGGTGCCATATTCTTTAAATTTTTTATAATGGATTTAATGGGGCTCCGTGGGATGTTCAAAGTTTCTGATATTTTTTTATAACTCAAATCTGTACTTCTCCACAACTTTGTCCCTGAACTGTTTGGAGAGCTCCTTGGTTCTTCATGCTGCCGCTTGCTTGGTGGTGCCCCTTGCTTAGTGGTGTTGCAGACTCTGGGGCCTTTCAGAACAGGTGTATATATACTGAGATTATATGACACTTAGATTGCACACAGGTATACTTTATTATTTAACTGATTATGTGACTCTGAAGGTAATTGGTTGCACCAGATCTTATTTAGGGGCTCCACAGCAAAGGGGATGAATACATAATCACGCACCACTTTTCAGTTGTTGTTTTTTTGAATTTTTTAAACAAGTTATTTTCTTCATTTCACTTCACCAATTTGGAATATTTTGTATGTCGATTACATGAAATCCAAATAATCAATTTAATGTACAGTTTGTAATGCAACAAAATAGGAAAAACACTAAGGGGGATGAATACTTTTGCAAGGCACTGTACATAAGTAGTCTCCAAATTCAGCTGAGGTGCATCCTGTTTCCATCGATCATCCCTGAGATGTTTCTACAACTTGATTGGAGTCCACCTGTTGTAGATTCTATTGATTGGACATGATTTGGAAAGGCGCACACCTTTCTATATAAGGTCCCATAGTTGGCAATGCATGTCAGAGCAAAAACCAAGCCATGAAGTTAAAGGACTTTTCCATAGAGCTTCGAGACAGGATTGTGTCGAGACACAGATCTAAGGAAGGGTACCAAACTGCAGCATTGAAGGTCCCCAAGAACACAGTGACCTCCATCCTTCTTAAATGGAAGATGTTTGGAATCACCAAGATTCTTCCTGGAGCTGGCCGCCCGGCCAAACTGAGCAATCTGGGGAGAAGGGCCTTGGTCAGGGAGGTGACCAAGAACCCGATGGTCACTCTGACAGAGCTCTAGAGTTCCTCTGTGGAGATGGGAGAACCTTCCAGAAGGACAACCATCTCTGCAGCACTCCAACAATCAGGCCTTAATGGTAAAGTGGCTAGAGGAAGCCACTCCTCAGTAAAAGGCACATGGCAGCCCGCTTGGAGTTTGCCACAAGGCACCTAGAGACTCAGACATGAAAAACAAGATTCTCTGGTCTCATTAAACCAAGATTGAAAGTCTTGGGAAAAGCTGGCACCATCCTTATTGTCACGATCGTCGTAGTGAGGAGACCAAGGCGCAGCGTGATATGAATACATGTTCTATATTTAATGACGAAAGACCACTGAAACAAACTTACAAAACAACGTGACGCTATATAATCTAAATGTGCAGACACAGGCAACTAGACATAGATAATAACCCACGAAATACCCAAAGAAGATGGCTTCCTAAATATGGTTCCCAATCAGAGACAACGATAAACAGCTGCTTCTAATTGAGAACCAATCTAGGCAACCATAGACTTACATAAACACCTAGATGGTAAACAACCCCATAAACCTACAAAACCCCTAGACAGTACAAAAACACATACATCACCCATGTCACACCCAGACCTAAGCAAAATCTATAAAGAAAACAAAGAATACTCAGGTCAGGGCGTGACACTTATGGTGAAACATGGCGGTGGCAGCATCATGCCCGGACTTGAACCCGATCGAACATATCTGGAGAGACCTGAAAGAGACCTTTGCAGCGACGCTCCCCATGCTTCAAGTGCTTCAACAAAGTACTGATAAAGGGTCTGAATACTTATGTAAATGTAATATTTCAGTGGGGGGGGGGGGATCACCTGCAGACGATCCTGCAGGTGAAGAAGCCGCATGTGGAGGTTCTGCGCTGGCTTGGTTACGTGTGGTCTGCGGTTTAGAGGCCGGTTTGACGTATAGCCAAATTCTCTAAAACAATGTTGGAGGCGGCTTATGGTAGAAAAATGAACATTAAATTATCTCGCAACAGCTCTGTTGGACACTCCTGCAGTCAGCATGCCAATTGCATGCTCCCTCAAAACTTTAGACATCTGTGGCATTGTGCTATGTGACATTTTAGAGCGGCCTTTTATTGTCCCTAGCACAAGGTGTACCTGTGTAATGATAATGCTGTTTAATCAGCTTCTTGATATGCCACACCTGTCAGGTGGATGGATTATCTTGGCAAAGGAAAAATGTTCACTAACGGGGATTTAATCATATTTGTGCACAACATTTGAGATAAATAAGCTTTTTGTGCATATGGAAAAATTCTGGGATACTTTATTTCAGCTCATGAAACATGACCAACACTTTATATGTTGCGTTTATATTTTGACTTGTTTGAGAGAGCGAGATAAATAAATATTAAGAACATAATTCCTAATATTGAGTTGCACCCTCCTTTTGCCCGTAGAACAGCCTTTATGTGTCACGGCATGGATTCTACAAGGTGTCGAAAGCTTTCCACAGGGTATATACTGTGTTTTTTAAGTTCGGGGGACAAAATCACCTGCCGGCCAAATGCCCTAAGAGAACAAGCAGCGTTGCAATTTAGTCAAGATGGGTTTGACCGGAAGGGGTCTACGCGCTTGGTTTATAAAGTGGTGTGTTCTTATTGAGCTGTCTCGTCTATGAAAGGTACATTTTTTTCTCTCCAAATCAAATTGTATTAATCAGGTAGACATTTTCCAGCAAGTATAAAAGGTGACATTATTGTAGTGAGGGTGTGTTTCTAGGACATTGGATCAATAGAGCCCCACTCTTAATTAGGTCTGAACGACGCACAGCCTGTGTCAACATCGCCAAACACGGATCAATAACCAGGCTTTTCAGGTTTCTGTCCAGGATGGGGGTGGTGATGTGTAAGGCAGGGGGGGGCCGGAGGGGTGCTCTGCCCTCCTTTGGATTTTGGCGTTGAACAACTTACCTGCAATCTAGAGACAAATAAAAATGTTACATAGTGGCACAGTGCCCGTCTTACATTCTCGTGCTGTCACACACCTTCCCTTATTAGATGTAGCCCCCCTGTGTGTGTTTGTGTCTCTCTGTGTGTAGAGAGAGAGAGAAGTGTTTGTATTTGAAAATGGAGTGACTGTTAGAATGCTAGACTCTGGCTTGATAGTCATATTAGCATTGATAGTCAATTAGCATATTTTGTGTTGTACCATTTACATTAGCATACATGTACATTATGATTTAATGTTCCCTATTGATATCTTTATTGATTGGTTTGATGTTATTGTCAGGCAACATGTGTTTTGTCCATCGCTCTGTGTCTCCTTCCATCCATCCGCTAGAGAGATGAGACGATGACGTTTGACTTCTTGACAGTGAGAACAACGTCAACACCAGTGAAGAGGGCTGAGAAAGAAAGTTTAAAAGAGGGGGAGAAAGAGAAGGCCCGGGTCATCCAGCAGGTGTGTGTGTGTGCTGGCTATGTCTAAATAGAAGGGTGCTGGCTATGTCTAAATAGAAGGGTGCTGGCTATGTCTAAATAGAAGGGTGCTGGCTATGTCTAAATAGAAGGGTGCTGGCTATGTCTAAATAGAAGGGTGCTGGCTATGTCTAAACAGAAGGGTGCTGGCTATGTCTAAATAGAAGGGTGCTGGCTATGTCTAAATAGAAGGGTGCTGACTATGTCTAAACAGAAGGGTGCTGGCTATGTCTAAACAGAAGGGTGCTGGCTATGTCTAAATATAAGGGTGCTGGCTATGTCTAAACAGAATGGTGCTGGCTATGTCTAAATAGAAGGGTGCTGGAAGGACAAGGGACTTGACAAAGCTTTGTGTACGTGTGTTTATGAGTGTGTGTGTTTATGAGTGTGTGTGTCTGTGTGTGAGTGAGTGAGTGAGTGTGTGTGTGTGTGGAACTCTAGGCTTATCTCAACAAGCTGGAGTTGAACCTGTTCTGGAATGGCGAGGGGAGTGACCTGCCCTCAGAATAGAAGGCCAGTAATTTGCTTTAAAAAGGTCAATCAAACCACCTGCTCAACTTCATACTACATCATCAACCTTCTCTGCTCTCACACTTATACCTGAAGTTTAATCATCAAACACATGTACACAACTCTCTATATCATCCCAGTCGTTGGTCAACACTCCACCCTCCCCCGGTCTCTCCGTCTGTGCTAGGACTCCCCCTCCCCTCTATCTGTGATAGGACTCCCCCCCTATCTGTGATAGGACTCCCCCCCTCTATCTGTGATAGGACTCCCCCCCTCTATCTGTGCTAGGACTCCCCCTCTATCTGTGATTGGACTCCGCCTCCCCTCTATCTGTGCTAGGAATGCTACACCTTCTCTATGAGAGGGGAGGGATGGGTTAAGAGTTCAGTGTTTATAGGCAGGAGGAGGCAGAGAGAATGAGAGGAGGCAGAGAGAAGGAGAGGAGGCAGAGGGAAAGAGAGGCAGAGAGAATGAGAGGAGGCAGAGAGAAGGATAGGATGCAGAGGGAAGGAGAGGCAGAGAGAATGAGAGGAGGGAGAGAGAACGAGAGGAGGGAGAGAGAAGGAGAGGAGGCAGAGAGAAGGAGAGGAGGCAGAGAGAAGGAGAGGAGGCAGAGAGAAGGAGAGGGGGCAGAGAGAATGAGAGGAGGCAGAGAGAAGGAGAGGAGGCAGAGAGAAGGAGAGGAGGCCGAGAGAATGAGAGGAGGCAGAGAGAAGGAGAGGAGGCAGAGAGAAGGACAGGAGGCAGAGAGAAGGAGAGGAGGCAGAGGGAAGGAGAGGCAGAGAGAATGAGAGGAGGGAGAGAGAAGGAGAGGAGGCAGAGAGAATGAGAGGAGGCAGAGAGGAACGGGGCAGAGAGAAGGAGAGGAGGCAGAGAGAAGGAGAGGAGGCAGAGAGAAAGAGAGGAGGCAGAGAGGAAAGGGGCAGAGAGAAGGAGAGAGGGAGGCAGGAAGTATTGAGATATGCTGTCTGAGAGAGGAACCTTTTTAAAGTTAGAGCTGCAGAGAGAAGAGCTTGGTTAAGATGACAGTTTGTCAGGGGGGCATGTTTACGTTGTATTATCTCAATGCCATAACTGTGTTGGATCTTGCCTAGCCATCTTGTCTCAAGAGGACCACAATGGAAATAAGTCCCAGACTTTGTTGTGTGTTATCCTCTATGATTTTATTCATGTGCATGTATGGCTTTTTCAAGTTTTATGTGTTCTAAACTGAGGGCCCAGACACCACGTAAATCACTGATGGACAGACAGACAGACAGACAGACGGACGGACAGACGGACGGACGGACAAAACAAGAGAGGGGGAAAGTAGGAGTGAGAGAAGGAGTGAGAGAGGGGGAAAGTATGATTGAGAGACGGAGTGAGGGGGGGGAATCTAGGAGTGAGAAAAGGAGTGAGAGAGGGGGAAAGGAGTAGGAAAGGGAGACACTGTCAGGGAAAATTGGAGGGGCAGAGAGAAGGAGAGGGGGTAGAGAGAAGGAGAGGAGAAAGAGAGAAGAGAGGAGGCAACGAGAAGGAGAGGGAGTAGAGAGAAGGAGAGGAGAAAGAGAGAAGAGAGGAGGCAGAGAGAAGGAGAGAAGGACAGGGCAGAGAGAAGGAGAGGGGAAAGAGAGAAGGAGAGGGCACAGAGAGAAGGAGAGGGAGCAGAGAGAAGGAGAGGAGGCAGAGAGAAGGAGAGGAGGCAGAGTGAAGGAGATGCAGAGAGAATGAGAGGAGGGAGGGAGAAGGAGAGTAGGCAGAGAGAACGAGAGGAGACAGAGGGAAGGAGATGAAGCAGAGAGAATGAGAGTGGCAGAAAGAAGGAGAGGATTCAGAGAGAAGGAGAGGCAGAGAGAATGAGAGGAGGGAGAGAGAAGGAGAGGAGGCAGAGAGAACGAGAGGAGACAGAGGGAAGGAGATGAAGCAGAGAGAATGAGAGTGGCAGAAAGAAGGAGAGGAGGCAGAGAGAAGGAGAGGCAGAGAGAATGAGAGGAGGGAGAGAGAAGGAGAGGAGGCAGAGAGAAAGAGAGGAGGCAGAGATGAAAGGGCCAGAGAGAAGGAGAGAGGGAGGCAGGAAGTATTGAGATATGCTGTCTGAGAGAGGAACGTTTTTAAAGTTAGAGCTGCAGAGAGAAGAGCTTGGTTAAGATGACAGTTTGTCAGTTTGTCTCATCTTCACTCAGTAGGTACTCTAACATCTCCTGAGTAAGCTTCACTTTAAAAGCATGGCAGAATAAGCAGACTTAAGACACAGACACACTCACACAGACAGTGACGCACACTGTCACTTACGTATGCAAACCAAACTCTGCTAGATACAGACATGGACAGTACACACATGCACACACGCACACACACACACACACACACACACACACACACACACACACACACACACACACACACACACACACACACACACACACACACACACACACACACACACACACACACACACACACACACACACGCACACACACACAGACACAGACACAGACACACACACACACACTTTTCTCTCTAAGCTCTGTGTGTCAGAAGGGAATGCTGTTTTCTTCATCCCTGGTTTGACTGAGAGGTTCATGAAGAGGTGTGTCTGAATGAGGGGGGAAGAGAGGGGGGTTTAAACCTTGCTTTTAACTTGGGCTTTTGACAGACACTCACATGCATGAACACACACTGTGTGAGAGAAAAGAGATTGAGAAGTAGAGAGTAGAAACTTCTCTAGAGAAGGCAGATGTCAAACTGTTTAGGAGAAGAGGGATGAGGGGTTAACTTCTCTAGAGAAGGCAGATGTCAAACTGTTTAGGAGAAGAGGGATGAGGGGTTAACTTCTCTAGAGAAGGCAGATGTCAAACTGTTTAGGAGAAGAGGGATGAGGGGTTAACTTCTCTAAAGAAGGCAGATGTCAAACTGTTTAGGAGAAGAGGGATGAGGGGTTAACTTCTCTAGAGAAGGCAGATGTCAAACTGTTTAGGAGAGGAGGGATGAGGGGTTAACTTCTCTAGAGAAGGCAGATGTCAAACTGTTTAGGAGAGGAGGGATGAGGGGTTAACTTCTCTAGAGAAGGCAGATGTCAAACTGTTTAGGAGATGAGGGATGAGGGGTTAACTTCTCTGGGGAAGGCAGATGTCAAACTGTTTAGGAGAAGAGAGATGAGGGGTTAACTTCTCTAGAGAAGGCAGATGTCAAACTGTTTAGGAGATGAGGGATGAGGGGTTAACTTCTCTGGGGAAGGCAGATGTCAAACTGTTTAGGAGATGAGGGAGGAGGGGAGAGGGAGCTTAAGGCGCAGCTGTTATCTTTGGAAGTTGGATATGTTATTCTGTTCTCTGTGAAAGATACAAGTTTAACTGTAATTATTTCCTCTGGTCTCTCTCACTCTCTCTCTCTCTCTTCCCTCTCTCCCCCTTCCCTCCTCTGTCTGTATCTGCAACTGTAGATGATGCAGGACTAGGTTGGCTCAGGAAGTCTTACCAGAGGATGAGAATGAATTTCCCCCTGGTGAGATAATAAAGTTGATCTGAATCTGAGAGAGAAGGCACAGAGAAAGCAGTGCATTATGGAGGTCCGAGTGGCAGAACCATATGGGGTGAGAGTACACACACACACACACACACACACACACACACACACACACACACACACACACACACACACACACACACACACACACACACACACACACACACAAACACACACACACACACACACACACACACACACACACACACACACACACACACACACACACACAGTCACTCTCAACCATCACTCAACTCAACTCTCAAACACACGCAGGTTGACAGACACATAGTCCATACAAAAAACACCTGTAAACATAATACAGTGCCTACGGAAAGTATTCAGACCCCTTGACACTTTCCACACTTTGTTACATTACAGCCTTATTCTGAAATATATATATTTTTTAAATCTACATACAATACAACATAGTGACAATGTGAAAATAGGTTGTTAGAAAAACTGAAATACCGTGTTTACATAAGTATTCAGACCTTTTGCCATGAGACTCGAAACAGGTGCATCCTGTTTCCATTGATCATTCTTGAGATGTTTCTACAACTTGATTGGAGTTCTTTTGCGGTAAATTCAATTGATTGGATATGATTTGGAAAGGCACACACCTATATAAGGTCCCACAGTTGACAGTGCATGTTAAAGCAAAAACCAAGCCATGAGGTTGAAGGAATTGTCTGTAGAGCTCCGAGACAGGATTGTGTCGAGGCACAGATCTGGTGAAGAGTACCAAAACATTTCTGCAGCATTGAAGGTCCCCAAGAACACAGTGGCCTCCATCATTCTTAAATGGAAGAAGTTTGGAAACACCAAGACTCTTCCCAGAGCTGGCCACGCGGCCAAACTGAGCAATCGCTGGAGAAGGGCCTTGGTCAGGGAGGTGACCAAGAACCCAATGGTCACTCTGACAGAGATCTAAAGTTCCTCTGTAGAGATGGGAGAACCTTCAAGAAAGACAACCATCTCTGCAGCACTCCACCAATCAGACCTTTATGGTGGAGTGGCCAGACGGAAGCCACTCTTCAGTAAAAGGTTCACCTTCCAACAGGACAACAACTCTAAGCACAAAGCCAAGACAACGCAGGAATGGCTTCGGGACAAGTCTGAATATCCTTGAGAGACCCAGCCAGAGCACAGACTTAAACCCGATCGAACATCTCTGGAGAGACCTGAAAATAGCTGTGCAGCAACGCTCCCCATCCAATCTGACTGAGCTTGAGAGGATCTGCAAAGACGAATGGGAGAAACACCCCAAATACAGGTGTAGCGTCATACCCAAGAAGAATCAAGGCTGTAATCACTGCCAAAGGTGCTTCAATATAGTACAGAATAAATGGTCTGAATACTTATGTAAATGTGCTATTTCCGTTTTTATTTATTTTTTATTTACTAAAATATCAAATCAACTGTATTTGCTTTGTCATTACGGGGTATTGTGTTTAGATTGATGTGGGAAAAAAATATGAAATACATTTTAGAATAAGGCCGTAACGTTATAAAATGTGTCAAAAGTCAAGGTGTCTGAATTCTTTCCGAAGGCGCACTGTATGTTAACATTCTCTCATTCACAGAAATCCTACAACATGCATCCTTCCATACACAGTCCTACTGACAGACGCACTCCCACTACCTATCTCTCTGGTTAATTCCCACTATGCAGTGTTGACGCTTGTCTGAAAGGCTCTCTGTCTGTCAAACGTTAGAAGGCTTCTAACTAAGTGCAACTTAGGTACACTGCATCGCACCGTTGCAACATCATGTCACTCAGCTCACCTGTGTGTGTATGTATTATATGGTCAATTGTGTTTGTTTGTTTCTCACCTGCAGTCCATGGAGAAGTTTCTGAAGAGGATGGACGAGGATGAGATGGATGCAAGAGAGGAGAGGAAGGGTTGGGCAGAGGGAGAGGAAAAGGGTGGAGAGAAGAGGAAGATGGGAGAGATGGAGAAAGATGGAGGAGAGGACAGTAAGAGGGAATAGGCAGAGAGAGGTGGTGGAGGGGATGGATAGCGAGAGTTGGAGGAGACCAGACAAGGGTAGGGGACTCCTTATCTGGAGAGAAAGAGAGTGACAAAGGAAAGTGAAAGAGAGAGATGGAGAGGGGGATCGAGAGAGGAATAGAGATCGTCACTGGGACGGACATCAGGATGGGGGTAGTAGCAGAGATAAAGATGGTGATGAGATGGAGGAAGAGACCGAGAAAGGGATAGAGAGAGGGATGGAGGTAGACTTAGTGACTGAGATAGAGAGAGGGATGGAGGTAGACCTAGTGACTGGGATAGAGAGAGGGATGGAGGTACATCTAGTGACTGGGATAGAGAGAGGGATGGAGGTAGACCTAGTGACTGGGATAGAGAGAGGGATGGAGGTAGACCTAGTGACTGGGATAGAGAGAGGGATGGAGGTAGACCTAGTGACTGGGATAGAGAGAGGGATGGAGGTAGACCTAGTGACTGGGATAGAGAGAGGGATGGAGGTAGACCTAGTGACTGGGATAGAGAAAGGGATGGAGGTAGACCTAGTGACTGGGATAGAGAGAGGGCTGGAGGTAGACCTAGTGACTGGGATAGAGAAAGGGATGGAGGTAGACCTAGTGACTGGGATAGAGAGAGGGATGGAGGTAGACCTAGTGACTGGGATAGAGAGAGGGATGGAGGTAGACCTAGTGACTGGGATAGAGAAAGGGATGGAGGTAGACCTAGTGACTGGGATAGAGAGAGGGATGGAGGTAGACCTAGTGACTGGGATAGAGAGAGGGATGGAGGTAGACCTAGTGACTGGGATTCCATGGGTTTCCTGAAACCTGGGTCTTACAATGAGCCTGAACGGAAGAGCAGTGGACCGGCCTGGAGGAATAGCAGATCCGGACAGAAATCTGCTTCAGGAAAAACGATGCAGGAGGGAATCTGGGAAAACTCCTGTAATGTCCACTCCTGACCAGGGTCATAGCAGCAACAGGCCTCAGTGACATAATTCAGTTCAGATGTCACAGTCGCCATAGCACTGTTCCAACTGTCCTGCAAATAATTTTGGCTTCCTCTCTCCCCTGTACTAATCACTCATCTAACCTGCTTGGATATGTAAGCAAGAGTTCCAATAAGATCCATAGATATGCATGTTGGTGACCGGGGCAGGTTAATATGCATGTTGGTGACCAGGGCAGGTTAATATGCATGTTGGTGACCAGGGCAGGTTAATATGCATGTTGGTGACAAGGGCAGGTTAATATGCATGTTGGTGACAAGGGCAGGTTAATATGCATGTTGGTGACAAGGGCAGGTTATCGTGTTGGTGACCAGGGCAGGTTAATATGCATGTTGGTGACAAGGGCAGGTTATCGTGTTGGTGACCAGGGCAGGTTAATATGCATGTTGGTGACCAGGGCAGGTTAATATGCATGTTGGTGACAAGGGCAGGTTAATATGCATGTTGGTGACCAGGGCAGGTTAATATGCATGTTGGTGACAAGGGCAGGTTAATATGCATGTTGGTGACAAGGGCAGGTTATTGTGTTGGTGACCAGGGCAGGTTAATATGCATGTTGGTGACAAGGGCAGGTTATCGTGTTGGTGACCAGGGCAGGTTAATATGCATGTTGGTGACCAGGGCAGGTTAATATGCATGTTGGTGACCAGGGCAGGTTAATATGCATGTTGGTGACCAGGGCAGGTTAATATGCATGTTGGTGACCAGGGCAGGTTAATATGCTTGGATGACCAGGGCAGGTTAATATGCTTGGATGACCAGGGCAGGTTAATATGCTTGGATGACCAGGGCAGGTTAATATGCTTGGATGCACAACATTTCAACTGAATAGGTTGTAGCAGTCCTAGAGATGTTTAGCTATTGGCTAGACTGAACTTGTAGAAGCATTCTTCCAATCCCCAGAATATTCTATGAATATCTGAACTCTGAAACTGAAGTCATTAATTCTCTGTAAGACTAAGATAGAAGTGTTCTACGCACACACTGTCCTTGACCCTGGCCATGTCTACTGATTGGGAAAACGTTCTCATTACTTCATCCAAACTTTAAAATGACCCCTCAGATGATTCTTTCCTCCATTTGACCTCCTCCCCCTTTTTTACTCTCAATCATTCCCTCTGCTCATCACAGTCTTCACAGCAATCGTTCCAAAGGGGCAGTAGCTGTTCCAAAGGGGCAGTAGCTGTTCCAAAGGGGCAGTAGCTGTTCCAAAGGGGCAGTAGCTGTTCCAACGGGAAGTAGCTGTTCCAAAGGGGCAGTAGCTGTTCCAAAGGGGAAGTAGCTGTTCTAAAGGGGCAGTAGCTGTTCCAAAGGGGCAGTAGCTGTTCCAAAGGGGCAGTAGCTGTTCCAAATGGGAAGTAGCTGTTTCGAAGGGGCAGTAGCTGTTCCAAAGGGGCAGTAGCTGTTCCAACGGGAAGTAGCTGTTTCGAAGGGGAAGTAGCTGTTCCAAATGGGAAGTAGCTGTTCCAAATGGGAAGTAGCTGTTCCAAATGGGAAGTAGCTGTTCCAAAGGGGCAGTAGCTGTTCCAAAGGGGCAGTAGCTGTTCCAATGGGAAGTAGCTGTTTCGAAGGGGAAGTAGCTGTTCCAAAAGGGCAGTAGCTGTTCCAAAAGGGCAGTAGCTGTTCCAAAAGGGAAGTAGCTGTTCCGAAGGGGAAGTAGCTGTTCCAAAGGGGCAGTTGCTGTTCCAAAAGGGCAGTAGCTGTTCCAAAAGGGCAGTAGCTGTTCCAAAGGGGCAGTAGCTGTTCCAAAGGGAATGTAGCTATTCCAAAGGGGAAGTAGCTGTTCCAAAGGGACAGTAGCTATTACAAAAGGGCAGTAGCTGTTCCAAAAGGGCAGTAGCTGTTCCAACGGAGCAGTAGGTTTTCCAAAAGGGCAGTAGCTGTTCCAAAAGGGCAGTAGCTGTTCCCAATCTCAGTTATCACTTCACTCACCTTAGAACACTCACTCAATTAACTGGATTTTCTCTCATTCATATTCACTCTGTCTCTCTCTTTTTCTCCCCCTCTCACTCTATCTATTCCCATATCTCTCTCCCATCTCTCCCCATGCCTCTCTTTCTCTCTCTTTCCATTACCTTTCTCTCACCTCTCTCTGTCCTTATTGCTCCACTGCTCCCCCTTCTCTCTCTATCATTAGCTACTCTAAGTCATTAAGTTAAACCTGCACCCAGAAGCCCTTAAAACCTCGGCAGCGTGAAATGAAGGTGCCATTTTAGAAGAAATTGAAAACTGTGAGAAGACAGAAGAAGACTGTTTCTGACACAAGATGACCATCAGAAAGTAAATGGAAGAAACAGAGAGAGGCGTAGAAAGAGATAGAGAGCAGGTAAATGGGCAGGAAAGTTAGAGAAGGGTGGAAATGGAGGGAGGCATAGAGAGAGAGAGAGCCATCATGGGAGAAGCGAGCAGAACAATCTGTTAAGAGCTGTTGATTTGTGAGGGGTTAAGCGCTGGGACAGCCATGAGGTTCTGATGGATCGGTGTGGTTGTTCCCATGCTGCCAAGCCTAAATTTAGTAGAACCTCTTGGACATCTGTCTAACACACACACACGCACGCACACATGCACGCAGGTCTCTGATGTGTCCAATTTGTACCTCATTGTCTTTGCTTAATTGATCTTCTCCTCTGTGTCTCACACACACACACACACACACACACACACACACACACACACACGCAAACACACACACACACACACACACTCACACACACACACGCAGGTCTCTGAGGTGTCCAATTTGTACATCATTGTCTTTGCTTAATTGAACTTCTCCCCTGTGTCTCCCCTGTGTCTTCAGGAGGAAGAGGTACCAATCCTCACAGATGAAGAGAGGAACAAACTGGGGGCCAGGCTGGTGAAGGCAGAGATCATGGCTAACACGGTGAGGTCATCCACATGGGCGCTGTGTTTCCTCTCCTCATCCTAGACACTCAAAAAAAGACAGACAATTCCCCATTCTACACGCTTTCCATACACCCTGTGCCCATAGGCCCTTCCTCTAGCGTATCAGGTCCCACTGCTCTCTCTCGTTCTCCTTATCACAGTAACAGACACATTTTATAGCATTCACTCTGTCCACTCAACCCCCATCCATCTCAGTATAATACACATTTATACCAGACAATTTTACTGGGCCTTGACTACTCTATAGCATACTACTAAGTGCCCCTGGTTTGATAGACTGTGTGTTTTTGGTAATTGCCTTTTAACTATGTGCTTTCATACCCTATAGAATAACAGCATTGTTATCTGTCACTAAAGACAGGCTTCAGAGGACTGAGTGTGGATGTGGCCACTACTCTCCTTCTATATCCCCTTCAGAGGACTGAGTGTGGATGTGGCCACTACTCTCCTTCTATATCTCCTTCAGAGGACTGTGTGGGAATGGCCATTGTTTTTCTATATCCCTGTCTTCTTTGAAAGTGTCCAGTCACAGCCAGCTCCTCTTAGCTGACAAGAGCCTGGTAGAGATGAGCCAAGCACGAACAAACACACACTCTGCTACTGGCTTCCTCTGCTACTTTTCCACATTGTCCACATCCCTCTCATATGAGACAGAGGGTTAGAAGGTGGTGGTGGTGGTGGACATTCCTGCAGTCAGCTTTCCAATTGCATGCTTCCTCAAAACTCCCACACAATCTATAGCATTGTGTTGTGTGACAAAACTGCACATTTTAGAATGGCCTGTAATGGTTCCGAGCACAAGGTGCACCTGTGTAATGATCATGCTGTTTAATCAGCTTCTTGCCATGCCACACCTGTGAGGTGGATGGATTATCTTGGCAAAGGAGAAATGCTCACTAACAGGGAGGTAAACTAATTTATGTTAAATGATTTAGAGAAATACACTTTTTGTGAGTATGGGAAATTTGTCTGATCTTTTATTTTCAGCTCATGAAACTTCGGACCAACACTTGCATTATGTGTTTAATATTTTTGTTCAATATATGTTTAGTAGAATCACTGATTGAACAATCAGCCTTTTACAGTGCATTCAGAATGTATTTAGACCACTGACTTTTTCCACATTTTGTTACGGGTACTTATTCTAAAATTGATGAAATAAAACAATTTAATCAGCAGAATACCACCCTGCATCCCACTGCTGTCTTGCTTCTGAAGCTAAGCAGGGTTGGTCCTGGTTGGTCCCTGGATGGGAGACCAGATGCTGTTGGTGTTGGAGGGCCAGTAGGAGGCACCCTTTCCTCTGGTGTAATGAATAAATATCCCAATACCCTGTGTAGGGTGCAGTCTTCTGAATGGGATGTTAAATGGGTGTCCTGACTCTCTGTTGTCACTACAGATCCCATAGCACTTATCGTAGGGGTGTTAACCCTGGTGTCCTGGCTAAATTCCCAATCATGGCCACCTAATCATCCCCAGCTTACAACTGGATCATTCATCCCCCGCCCCCGACCTTCCCTGGTCGTTGCTGTAAATGAGAATGTATTCTCAGTCAACTTACCCGGTGAAATATGAGTTAAAATAAAAAATATACACAAAATACCCCATAATGACAAAGCAAAAACAGGTTTTTAGAATTGTTTGCAAATTTATACAAAGTAAAAAACATATACCTTATTTACATAAGAATTTAGACCGTTTGCTGTGAGACTTGACAGGTGCATCCTGTTTCCATTTGTCATCCTTGGGATGTTTCTACAACTTGATTGGAGTCCACCTGAGGTAAATTCAAATGATTTGGAAAGGTACGCACCTATCTATATAAGGCCCAACAGATGACAATGCATGTCAGAGCAAAATCCAAGCCATGAGGTCGAATGAATTTTCCATAGAGCTCTGAGACAGGATTGTGTCGAGGCACAGATCTGGGGAAGGGTACCAAAGAAATTCTGCATCATTGAAGGTCCCGAAGAACACTGGCCTCCATCATTCTTAAATGGAAGAAGTTTGGGACCACCAAGACTCTTCCTACAACTGGCCTCCTGGCCAAACTGAGCAATCGGGGGAGAAGGGCCTTGGTCTGTGAGGTGACCAAGAACCAGATGGTCACTCTGACAGGGCTCCAGACTTTCTCTGTGGAGATGGGAGAACTTTCCAGAAGGACAACCATCTAGTGGCCAGATGGAAGCCACTCTATTAAAATGCACTTGACAGCCCGCTTGGAGTTTGCCACAAGGCACCTAAAGGACTCACAGATCACGAGAAACAAAATTCTCTGGTCTGATGAAAACAAGATTGAACTCTTTGGGCTGAATGCCAAGCGTCGCATCTGGAGGGAACTTGGCACCATCCCTAGGGTGAAGCATGGTGGTTGTGTAACAGTATAACTTTAGACCGTCCCCTCGCCCATACCCGGGCGCGAACCAGGGACCCTCTGCACACATCAACAACAGTCACCCACGAAGCTTCGTTACCCATAGCTCCACAAAAGCCGCGGCCCTTGCAGAGCAAGGGGAACTACTACTTCAAGGTCTCAGAGCAAGTGACGTCACCGATTGAAATGCTATTTAGCGCGCACCGCTAACTCAGCTAGCCGTTTCACATCCGTTACACTCAACCCCCCTTTTGACCTTCCTCCTTTTCCGCAGCAACCAGTGATCCGGATCAACGTAACAGTATAACTTTAAACCGTCCCCTCGCCCATACCCGGGCGCGAACCAGGGACCCTCTGCACACATCAACAACTGACACCCACAAAGCATTGTTACCCATGCAGAGCAAGGGGAACTACTACTTCAAGGTCTCAGAGCAAGTGACGTCACTGATTGAAACGCTATTTAGCGCGCACCGCTAACTAAGCTAGCCGTTTCACATCCGTTACAGTTGCAGCATCATGCTGTGGGGACATTTTTCCGCAAAAGGGACTGGGGGACTAGTCAGGATCGAGGGAAAGATGAACAGAGTACAGAGAATGAATGATGAAAACCTCCAGGGCGCTCGGGACCTCAGACTGGGGCGAAGGTTCACCTTCCAACAGGACAACAAACCTAAGCACACAGCCAAGACAACACAGGAGTGGCTTCGGGACGAGTCTCGAAGGTCCTTGAGTGACCTAGCCCGAGGCCGGACTTGAACCCGATCGAACATCTCTGGAAAGACCTAAAAATGGCTGTGCAGCCACGCTTCCCATCCAACCTGACAGAGCTTGAGAAGATGAGGATCTGCAGAGGAGAATGGAAGAAACCCCCCAAATACATGTGTGCCAAGCTGGTAGCGTCATACTCAAGAAGAATCGAGGCTATAATCGCTGTCAAAGGTGCGTCAACAAAGTACTGAGTAAAGGGTCTGAAATGTGATATTTCAGTTTTTTACAAAATTGCTAAAATATCAAAACCTGTTTTTGCTTTGTCATTATGGGGTATTGTGTGTACGATGAGGATTTTTAAAGAAAATCCATTTTAGGATAAGGCTGTAACATAACAAAATGTGTAAAATGTAAAGGGGTCTGAATTCTTTGCGAATTCAGTGGTCAAATACAGTCAGGAGAGGTTGTCATGGCGTTGCCCTGTTGGGTGAGGTTTATAACCCCCCCATAAATACCTTTTCTTTCCACTCTACAGAATGGACTCTTGGAAAGCCCTGTGTTACCACAGAGAAAGTATGATAATATCAAAAGGTTGGGGAATGGAACAATATTTCCCTTTCTCAACCAGTTCAAAGTGTCCGTTGGTACTTAAAGAATCTGATGTCAGATCAGTTTTCTTATTATATCTGACATTATATCTGATGATAGGACAACGTAAATTGTATCTTGGAAAGTCTACACATTCTAGTTATCAGATTCACATGGAATTGTTGTGCAATTTAAATGTTTTAATATTAAACTATTTGTGAGTAGATGAAATGTGATTTTAGCTTCTAAATGAGAGAATTGTTTTCACAAGTAAACTTATGCTCACTCAGTGGCCACGCCAAAGTGAACAGACATTGGTTGAGAACTATGAATCACGCCCTTCTCTCCCCCAGTATCAAAGCCTGTTAACGAAAGTCAACGTCAGTTCGTGATGACTGGTGTCTGTACGTTTAAAAGGGTTAATTTCAACTACAACCTAACGAAATTAACATTTAGTTCCAAAAATGTTAGGACTGCTTTTAAAACGGCAAATTTCAACGTGGAGGTGATGATCACAACGCTGGAATGGTGAATTTCGACTAGACCAGCTAGAATACAGCACGAGCTGATTATGGCAACTTGTTATGAATTTTGAACTATTATTCACTAAAGAAGAAGTGATACATCCTAGACGTTGAGTTATCAGCTGCAGCTGTAAACGTAGGAAAGGACAGACAATCTCCTAAGAACGAGAGGGTACTTTAACATATCCGCTCTACAACACTACAACCAGAAAGATTATTCAAAGGACAATGGTGATCTCTGCTGGGTAAACCAGTCTTCCATCTTCGGCCCATCAATCGAAGCGCAGCTCAGAGTATATATATATCTTGCATTTTCTTTTTCCTAACTGGGAGGTTATTAGAATGCATAAGATTCTGTATTTACGGTTGCATCGCTTCTCAAGGTCCAATAGAGACCCAATCCCTTTGTCCCTCTGTCTTCCCGCTCTTTCATTCAAATCCAACCCCCTTCCTTTGTGTAACTAGCCATCATATTGGGTTAACCCACTAAGGGCTTGTCATGACATGATTAATAATCGATGTACAATCTATCCTGTGTATATATATATATATGTATGTAATTCTGTGTGATTATTTAGGTATTTAGTAAATATATAATTAAACCAATTTTGTGTATTGCTAATTCAACTTGTTAGCTAGGGTTTGTGCAGATAACCAAGTACTTTATGACCATCAGAATGAGACAGAATGAGGTGACGATTAATAATTGACTGCTATTGATATAGAGTGGATTCGGGAGATAACCGTTCTATTTAAATCAATGCTTCCGTGGTGCCCCAGGTTATTAATGGTTTAATTGTTGCATGGTTTAATTCACTCACGTAGTCAGAGACACGACAAGGTTGTTCAATGTAATTCTGTGTGTTATGGAGGGATGGCTGGAGAAACGACACTCTGTGTTCGAGAAATCCAGGCAGACAATATCTGTAATCATTAGTGTGCAGTGAGTTGGTGGGGTGCAGTCAAGGAACGAGAAGTTTTAAAATGTGTGTCTCATTTAGTCTCTGATGGAGAAACTGAAGACCCATCTGGAATCGGCCCGTAAAGCCGAGGAGAACCACGCTGCACATGCCGCACAGCAACCTGGGAAATCAGACAGGGTGAGTGGAGGTGTACTGTGGCAATAAAAAGTCCAAAATATATTTTGGACCAATCATCATTACAAAACGGTTTCAGTTTTTTAAAAAAATCTGTCTGGTGTGAACCGCTCTCGAGGTCATGCCACAGCTTTTTAAATCAGGTTGAGGTCAGGACTCTGACTGGGCCACTCCAGAAGGCATATTTTCTTTTGAAGCCATTCTGTTGTTGATTTACTTCTGTGTTTTGGGTCGTTATCCTGTTGCATCACCCAACCTCTGTTGAGCTTCAGTTGGTGGACAGATAGCCTTACATTCTCCTGCAAAATGACTTGATAAACTTGGGAATTCATTTTTCTGTTGATGATAGTAAGCTGTCCATGCCCTGAGGCAGCAAAGCAGCCCCAAACCATGATGCCCTCTCCACCATACTTTACATTTGGAATGAGGTTTTTATGTTGGTGTGCTGTGCCTTTTTCTCCACACATAGTGTTTGTTTTCCTTCCAAACAACTCAACTTTAGTTTCATCTGTCCACAGAATATTTTGCTAGAAGCACATTGGAATATCCAGGTGATCTTTTGCGAACTTCAGATGTGCAACAATGTTTTTTTTGGACAGCAGTGGCTTCTTCCGTGGTGTCCTCCCATGATCACTGTTCTTGATTAGTGTTTTATGTATCGTAGACTCGTCAACAGAGATGTTAGCATGTTCCAGAGATTTCTGTAAGTCTTTATCTGACACTAGGATTATTCTTAACCTCATTGAACATTCTGCACTGTGCTCTTGCAGTCATCTTTGCAGGACGGCCAGTCCTAGGGAGGGTAGCAACAGTGCTGAACTTTCTCCATTTGTAGACAATTTGTCTTACTGTGGACTGATGACCATTTTGTGAGTGTTTTTTTATATGCAGGGCAGTTCTAACCAACATCTCCAATCTCGTCTCATTGATTGGACTCCAGGTTAGCTGACTCCTGACTCCAATTAGCTTTTGGAAAAGTCATTAGCCTTGGGGTTCACATACTTTTTCCAGCCTATACTGTGAGTATTAAAATGATGTATTCAATATAGACAAGAAAAATACAGTAATTTGTGTGTTATTAGTAAGCACACTGTGTTTGTCTGTTGTTGTGAATAAGATGAACATCAGATCAGATTGTGTGACAAATGTATGCAGAAATCCAGGTAATTCCAAAGGGTTCACATACTTTTTCTTGACACTGTATGTGGATGAAAGGATAGATGGATGGAGGGATAAATGGAGTGAGAGACAGATGGATGAAAGGATAGATGGATGGAAGGATAGATGGATGAAAGGATAGATGGATGGAGGGATAGATGGATGAAAGGATGGATGGATGGAGGGATAAATGGAGGGAGAGATAGATGGATGGAGGGATAAATGGATGAAAGGATAGATGGATGGAGGGATACATGGATGAAAGGATAGATGGATGGAGGGATAAATGGATGAAAGGATGGATGGATGGATGGAGGGATAAATGGAGGGAGAGATAGATGGATGGAGGGATACATGGATGAAAGGATAGATGGATGGAGGGATAAATGGATGAAAGGATAGATGGATGGAGGGATAAATGGAGGGAGAGACAGGCATGCTAGTCTTTGTCTCCCTTAACACTCAGGGAGCCAAGAGGATAAGCCTACTTTTTGTATGTGCTACTCTTGTGGAGTTAACACTAGCACTTTAGAACAGACTAAATCACTGTCAGCTGACTGACTGAGTGCTGAGTAGCAGCAAGCCTGCAGGCTGATTGACTGCTTTACCCCTGCCTGTCTGTCTGTGACTGTCTGCCCGTCTGTCTGTCTGAATACCTGCTGTCTGAATGCCTGTAGAGATATTCTCGCTGGTTTGCATTAAGAGTTGTCATTGACATGAACCCATTTTCTTCCTTGTTCAGATGTATATATCCTAGTGTTCTAGGGTACACACACAAACAACACATCTACCCTTGTCAGATTTCTCTCCTGCCCTCGTATGGATTTATCCAAACAGAGCTCATATGTCCACTTTTATTACACAAGTGGTTTAAATGAACGCCATCATTGTCTCATTCATCTTCCACCAGGCATGAGGAATCTCAGACACTCAAAGGGGAATCTTCAAAACAACGTCACATCTCAACTTTTATTAGAAAATACAATCGCTTTTAGTATGTGGCGGTCTACTTTTCCTGTGTATGTCATAAGGTTTACCGGCTGTCTTTCAGCGTTGGTAGTCCTCAGTAGAGGCCAGAATGTCCTGCCTGTACTTATCCAATACACTAATCTGGCAACCTAGAACACCATAGAGTTTTGGACCTTCTTTTTTCGCGTGTATTTGTCTTAATCTGCATTTATTTGAGTTCATTTAGAGTCCATACTGCAGAACAACTAGCAGAGGAGAGTGGCATTGCTCTGTCAGTGATTATTTCCAGGGTTGCTGGGTAGGTAACCCTGGGTTACAGCAGAACACCATAGTGGGCAGCTGCCCAATCAGAGAGGAAGAGGGAACTACTGGGTTAGGTAACCCTGGGTTACAGCAGAACACCACAGTGGGCAGCTACCCAATCAAAGAGGAGGAGGGAACTAGTCATTATCCCAGCATCTCGCAAAACAAACTCTTTTTTTTTTTCTTCATATCAATTTATTTTTATTTCAAGGTCCATTATCTTGATAATGTGAACATTTGTCTGTGTTAGTTTTGGACAATCAGGACAGTCAAGGCCATTGTAAAACCTTGTCCCAATAGTTTTATCTTACTCATATCAGATACCCTATTCAGTACTGTTGGTGTGTCACAGAGTAGGTACTTCTGTATCAGGATTTGACCAGAAAACACCCTGTACTCGTGCATTACAGTTAGAATTTTTAGATGGTCAGCTTTTTGGTTGACCTTGACATTGGTTGACTGTGTGTGTGTGTGTGTGTGTGTGTGTGTGTGTGTGTGTGTGTGTGTGTGTGTGTGTGTGTGTCTGTGTGTGTGTGTGTGTGTTGTTTGTTTTAGCGGAGATAAGAATAGTGTGTGTTATGGATGTAAACCGTAACAAGCACACAGTCAGAGAATGAAGGCCAAAAGCATTAGCTTTCACAATGCATTGTGATATTCCATTAAGAGTACGCAGGCCTGTTATTATGCCTGGGAGCGTGATAGGTTTTCCCATTGGAAATGCTTACGGTGTATTGTCTCTTTTGTAGAAGGTATTTGGTGCAGTCTGTGTGACAGGATACGTCAAGGTAAATGTGTTAGCTCCCCTGAGGGCAGAATGGAGAGAACAGCCTTCTGGGATGTGTAGTCTTGCAGCCTCACTTCCTCTGTACTAGAAACAGACAAAGTAGCACTGTCAGATTTATCCATCTGAATATGTATCCTTCCAGTTCTAAGCGAGAGTCTCTCTCTCTCTCTCTCATGATGTCTCTTCACCGCTCTCTTTTTCTCTAAGTATATATTTTGGTGTGTGTGTGTGTGTGTGTGTGTGTGTGTGTGTGTGTGTGTGTGTGTGTGTGTGTGTGTGTGTGTGTGTGAGAGAGAGAGAGAGAGAGGGAGTGAGAGAGAGAGTGAGGGAGAGAGTGAGAGAAAGCATTATTAATCAACTCTAGGAGACGTTAGAGTTGCCATGGGGATTCAAAATTAAAAGCGTCAAAGTTGCACCTTTTTTATCTCACTCTCCTCTGTGGGCTGTATCCTTATCTCCTCTAACACACATACACTATTGTCATGACTGGCCTGTGAGGATCAGCTTTAGAGAGATATCTCTACCTCCCGCAGAGGAAGAGAGGTATGGAGGGGGGAGTTATGACCTCACGCCCATCGTAAATTGTAAGGCAGCAGACCAACTCCTTTCTGGTCTCTAATGTGATAGATCGGAATGTCTGTGTGATTTATGAAGCTTTTACAGACCAAAACTAAAACATCAAATATATGGACTTTCGGACAATGTATTTATGATCAGCCAAATGGCTATAATAATGATGGATGGAATATGAAAATTCATGTCTATTTGATGTGATTAAAATGTAAATGAAGACGTTATGACAAAACATTGTAACTTGAAGAGTTTTTATAACGTGAATGTGATGTTTACATACTTTATGTTGTGTAGAAAATATCCAGATGAAAGAGAATGTTTTGGTGATGAAAAGACTGTGATTTTAGATGTCTAAGCAAAATCATAGTAAATTATAATACCTTGCCTCTTAGCTAGTTACGTCCCAGGGAACCCAGAGAGCGTATCATGAAGATGGAAACTCCCCTTCTTAGCTGAGGGTATAAAACATGTGAGTTGAGAATTAATATGCTAGACTAGAGGACCACACGCTGCAGCCGAGGTCCATGAGTAGTCACGACCCCGTTGAAGAGGACAAAGGAACCTCTTAACAATCAATGCTACGGTTGAGTACTGTATCTAAAAAGGTGAATTCAAGCAGGACCACCCGGTTATTCTCTTCAAGTCATCGGTTGTCTACATGGCTCTCCTACCCACACTGAGAGCGCCGACATGGCTGATTAGCCGTCCTCAGAAGACCCCATCTCACAGAATGATTGCAAGCAAGCAACCAGACAACTAAGAGATACTGTGACATCTTGTGGACAATCAGAGACTTACACTCAGTAACAAAGGAGACCGCCATCCAAAGAACCAGTCATCGGTCGAACCACTCCCACTAAGCCATACTCGGCCCACCGAGGCCTGGGCCCAACTGAGATACCCAACGGAGACCTTCAACAATGAAATACAGTACATGCATTAGAATTCTAGTTTACATGTATCAAAGTGTTGCTTTTCTTTCTTTCTCTCTCTCTCTCTCTCTCTCTCTCTCTCTCTCTCTCTCTCTCTCTCTCTCTCTCTCTCTCTCTCTCTCTCTCTCTCTCTCTCTAAATCTCTAAATCTCCATCTTGTGCAACACATATCACATTGTGTTGGTCCGCTAGTGACCTGTTGTCATTGTATTAAGTTCTAATCAATAACCTAGACTGTGTATCTGTGTGTTTATCTTATGTTATCATTTAGCTTGTTAGTAAAAAAGAAAAAAACTCAATTTGTGTGGTACAGAATTATTAGTGAGACCCGGGTTTGTGTGGTACAGAATTATTAGTGAGACCCGGGTTTGTGTGGTACAGAATTATTAGTGAGACCCGGGTTTGTGTGGTACAGAATTATTAGTGAGACCCGGGTTTGTGTAGTACAGAATTATTAGTGAGACCCGGGTTTGTGCAGATTTAACAGATTATGCGACGTTCAGACTGAGACTGATTGACTGCTAGGAAATTATTGACTGATATAACCTCGAGATTCTGGTATTCTTGAGTTAATTCAGGAAATGGAATGAACTTTTCCTCTTGTACCCCAGGTTATGGAGTTAATTGTTACATGATTAATTTAATCAAGTAATAATAAACATAGTTAATTATTCTATAAATAGCATGTCATGGTTGTTCCTATGTGGTTGTTCCCATGCTGCTAAGCCTAAATTTAGTAGAACCTCTTGGACATCTGTCTAACACACACACACACACACACACACACACACACACACACACACACACACACACACACACACACACACACACACACACACACACACACACACACACACACACACACACACACACACACACACACACACACACACACACACACACAGACTATCCTCATCTCCTCTAACACACACGCACACATCTAGAACCAAGATGGTGTAGCAGTCGGACGTGTGTTTTGTCTTGTCCCGTCCTGTCCCGTGTAAATATTGTTTTCCCTTGTTTTTTATGTATATATTTTGTATATTTGTATATATTTTAATATCACTTTCCATCTACTAACTGAATACACTCTCCTGCAACCCACCTCACCCAATGTGGTACGGATCTGCTATTTTTTATACTTAAGAACCGGAACCCCAATCAAAAGCTAGCCAGCTAACTGGCTCCTAACAAGTAGTTAGCCATTGCTAGGCCCATCTCCTGGCTAGCCGAAGAGGCCCATCAGCCACTCCTTGGGCTACCAATACCAATTTTGGCAATTGGCCTGGACCCCCGCTGACCCATCACGACTGGACTACCGACGTAATTCCGCCCAAGGGTTTATTTTCAACTGGCTCCTCCGTCGAGACGTCCCCTGAATGCCAACCCGCTAGCCTGCTAGCCGCGGCCCGCTAGCGGTCTAGAGCACATCAGACTGTTAGCTTAAGAGGCCCATCGGACAAATTCTTTGGCCACTTTCCCTATTTTGCCAATTGGCCTGGTTTACCACACGAAGCCCTGCTGATCTGTCTGCCGACGTAACAGCACGAGGGGGCCACAACAGACTATCTTCCGTCACGACGTCCCTCAAAAACCCGTCTGCTAGCTTGCTAGCCCCTTCCCGCTAGCTGCCTGAAGCCACTCACTGGACTCCTATGATGACTCGGCTACGCATGCCTCTCCCTAACGTCAGTATGCCTTGTCCATTGCTGTTTTGGTTTGTAATTATTGCCTTATTTCACCTTAGAGCCTCTAGCCCTGCTCAATACGCCTTAACATTTTAGTTCCACCTCCCACACGAGTTGACATCACCTGATTTAAATGATATTTAAAGAGACAATATCTCCTTTGTCATCATTCTAAATTAAATCAAATCAAATGTTATTTGTCACATACACATGGTTAGCAGATGTTAATGCAAGTGTTGCAAAATGCTTGTGCTTCTAGTTCCGACAATGCAGTAATAACCAACGAGTAATCTAACCTAACAATTCCACAACAACTACCTTATACACACAAGTGTAAAGGGATGAAGAATATGTACATAAAAGTATATGAATGAGTGATGGTACAGAACGGCATAGGCAAGATGCAGTAGATGGTATAGAGTACCAGGTTAACTCCCACTGTATTCACATCCTACCATACCTTTGTCTGTACATTATGCCTTGAGTCTATTCTACCGTGCCCAGAAATCTGCCCCTTTTACTCTCTGTTCTGAACATACTAGATGACCAGTTCTTTTAGCCTTTAGCCGTACCCTTATCCTACTCCTCCTCTGTTCCTCTGGTGATGTGGGGGTTAATCCAGGCCCTGCAGTGCCTCCGCTCCCATTCCCAGCTCCACTCCCATTTCCCAGGCAATCTCATTTGTTGACTTCTGTAACCGTAAAAGCCTTCGTTTCAAGCATGTTAACATTAGAAGCTTCCTCCCTAAGTTTGTTTTATTCACTGCCCTAGCACACTCTGCCAACCCGGATGTCCTAGCCGTGTCTGAATCCTGGCTTAGGAAGACCACCAAAAGCCACCCTCATAGATATCATCCTAACCAACCTGCCCTCCAAACAGACCTCTGTTGTCCTCAACCAGGATCTCAGCGATCACTGCCTCTGTCACGTTCACTGTCTTCAAACTCCCTGTCATATCTGTTTTTTACATTTTAAATTTTTTATTTCACCTTTATTTAACCAGATAGGCTAGTTGAGAAAAGGTTCTCATTTGCAACTGCGACCTGCAACCCACCTCACCCAAGGAAAGGAAGGAAAGAAGACCAAATGAGGAATTGGCTTTGGGGGTGACCAGTGAGATATACCTGCTGGAGCGCGTGCTACGAGTGGGTGCTGCTATGGTGACCAGTGAGCTGAGATAAGGCAGGGCTTTACCTAGCAGAGACTTGTAGATCACCTGTAGCCAGTGGGTTTGGCGACGAGTATTGTTGTAGCTGGGACCCTTGGGATTGCAAACAGAGCAAGATCTTCAAAAGTAAGTGAGTTATTTAATCGCTATTTGTGATTTTATGAAGCCTGTGCTGGTTGAAAAACATGTTGATTTGGGGCGCCATCCTCAGACAATCGCATGGTATGCTTTCTCTATAAAGCCTATTGTAAATTGGACAACACAGTTAGATTAACAATAATTTAAGCTTTTAAATGATATAAGATAATTGTATGTTCATGAATGTTAAATTTAACGATTATTTATTTGAATTGTGCGCCCTCCAATTTCACCAGATGATGTCTGCTGGTGTCCCGCTAGAGGGACGTTAACACTGGCCTTGTTTCCTCCTCAACCACTACTCTCTTCCTCATGGCTTTAACACTGGCCTTGTTTCCTCCTTAACACTGTCTCTGTTTCCTCCTCAACCACTACCCTCGTCATCATGGCTTTAAAACTGGTTCCTGTTTCCTCCTCAACCACTACCCTCGTCATCATGGCTTTAAAACTGGTTCCTGTTTCCTCCTCAACCACTACCCTCATCCTCATGGCTTTAACACTGGCCTTGTTTCCTCCTCAACCACTACCCTAGTCCTCATGGCTTTAACACTGGCCTTGTTTCCTCCTCAGCCACTACCCTCGTCCTCATGGCTTTAACACTGGCCCTGTTTCCTCCTCAACCACTACCCTCGTCCTCATGGCTTTAACACTGTCCCTGTTTCCTCCTCAACCACTACCCTCGTCCTCATGGCTTTAACACTGGTTCTGTTTCCTCCTCAACCACTACCCTCGTCCTCATGGCTTTAACACTGGCCTTGTTTCCTCCTCAACCACTACCCTCGTCCTCATGGCTTTAACACTGGCCTTGTTTCCTCCTTAACACTGTCTCTGTTTCCTCCTCAACCACTACCCTCATCCTCATGGCTTTAACACTGTCCCTGTTTCCTCCTCAACCACTACCCTCGTCCTCATGGCTTTAAAACTGTCCCTGTTTCCTCCTCAACCACTACCCTCGTCATCATGGCTTTAACACTGGCCCTGTTTCCTCCTCAACCACTACCCTCGTCCTCATGGCTTTAACACTGGTTCCTGTTTCCTCCTCAACCACTACCCTCGTCCTCATGGCTTTAACACTTTTCCTGTTTCCTCCTCAACCACTACCATCGTCCTCATGGCTTTAACACTGGTCCCTGTTTCCTCCTCAACCACTACCCTCGTCCTCATGGCTTTAACACTGTCCCTGTTTCCTCCTCAACCACTACCCTCGTCCTCATGGCTTTAACACTGTCTCTGTTTCCTCCTCAACCACTACCCTCGTCCTCATGGCTTTAACACTGGTCCCTGTTTCCTCCTCAACCACTACCCTCGTCATCATGGCTTTAACACTGTCTCTGTTTCCTCCTCAACCACTACCCTCGTCCTCATGGCTTTAACACTGGTCCCTGTTTCCTCCTCAACCACTACCCTCGTCCTCATGGCTTTAACACTGTCTCTGTTTCCTCCTCAACCACTACCCTCATCCTCATGGCTTTAACACTGGTCCTGTTTCCTCCTCAACCACTACCCTCGTCATCATGGCTTTAACACTGTCTCTGTTTCCTCCTCAACCACTACCCTCGTCATCATGGCTTTAACACTGCCCCTGTTTCCTCCTCAACCACTACCCTCGTCATCATGGCTTTAACACTGGCCCTGTTTCCTCCTCAACCACTACCCTCGTCCTCATGGCTTTAACACTGGTTCCTGTTTCCTCCTCAACCACCACCCTCATCCTCATGGCTTTAACACTGTCTCTGTTTCCTCCTCAACCACTACCCTCATCCTCATGGCTTTAACACTGTCTCTGTTTCCGCCTCAACCACTACCCTCGTCCTCATGGCTTTAACACTGTCCCTGTTTCCTCCTCAACCACTACCCTCGTCATCATGGCTTTAACACTGTCCCTGTTTCCTCCTCAACCACTACCCTCGTCCTCATGGCTTTAACACTGGTCCCTGTTTCCTCCTCAACCACTACCCTCGTCCTCATGGCTTTAACACTGGTCCCTGTTTCCTCCTCAACTACTACCCTCGTCCTCATGGCTTTAACACTGTCTCTGTTTCCTCCTCAACCACTACCCTCGTCCTCATGGCTTTAACACTGTCTCTGTTTCCTCCTCAACCACTACCCTCGTCCTCATGGCTTTAACACTGGCCCTGTTTCCTCCTCAACCACTACCCTCGTCCTCATGGCTTTAACACTGTCTCTGTTTCCTCCTCAACCACTACCCTCGTCCTCATGGCTTTAACACTGGTCCTGTTTCCTCCTCAACCACTACCCTCGTCATCATGGCTTTAACACTGTCTCTGTTTCCTCCTCAATCACTACCCTCGTCATCATGGCTTTAACACGGTCCCTGTTTCCTCCTCAACCACTACCCTCGTCATCATGGCTTTAACACTGGCCCTGTTTCCTCCTCAACCACTACCCTCGTCCTCATGGCTTTAACACTGTCCCTGTTTCCTCCTCAACCACTACCCTCGTCCTCATGGCTTTAACACTGGTCCCTGTTTCCTCCTCAACCACTACCCTCGTCCTCATGGCTTTAACACTGTCCCTGTTTCCTCCTCAACTACTACCCTCGTCCTCATGGCTTTAACACTGTCTCTGTTTCCTCCTCAACCACTACCCTCGTCCTCATGGCTTTAACACTGTCTCTGTTTCCTCCTCAACCACTACCCTCGTCCTCATGGCTTTAACACTGGCCCTGTTTCCTCCTCAACCACTACCCTCGTCCTCATGGCTTTAACACTGTCTCTGTTTCCTCCTCAACCACTACCCTCGTCCTCATGGCTTTAACACTGGTCCTGTTTCCTCCTCAACCACTACCCTCGTCATCATGGCTTTAACACTGGCTCTGTTTCCTCCTCAACCACTACCCTCGTCATCATGGCTTTAACACGGTCCCTGTTTCCTCCTCAACCACTACCCTCGTCATCATGGCTTTAACACTGGCCCTGTTTCCTCCTCAACCACTACCCTCGTCCTCATGGCTTTAACACTGGTTTCCTGTTTCCTCCTCAACCACTACCCTCATCCTCATGGCTTTAACACGGTCTCTGTTTCCTCCTCAACCACTACCCTCGTCCTCATGGCTTTAACACTGGTCCCTGTTTCCTCCTCAACCACTACCCTCTTCATCATGGCTTTAACACTGTCCCTGTTTCCTCCTCAACCACTACCCTCGTCATCATGGCTTTAACACTGGCCCTGTTTCCTCCTCAACCACTACCCTCGTCCTCATGGCTTTAACACTGGTTCCTGTTTCCTCCTCAACCACTACCCTCATCCTCATGGCTTTAACACTGTCTCTGTTTCCTCCTCAACCACTACCCTCGTCCTCATGGCTTTAACACTGGCCCTGTTTCCTCCTCAACCACTACCCTCTTCATCATGGCTTTAACACTGGCCCTGTTTCCTACTCAACTTCTACCCTCGTCCTCATGGCTTTAACACTGTCTCTGTTTCCTCCTCAACCACTACCCTCGTCCTCATGGCTTTAACACTGGTTCTGTTTCCTCCTCAACCACTACCCTCGTCCTCATGGCTTTAACACTGGCCTTGTTTCCTCCTCAACCACTACCCTCGTCCTCATGGCTTTAACACTGTCTCTGTTTCCTCCTCAACCACTACCCTCATCATCATGGCTTTAACACTGTCCCTGTTTCCTCCTCAACCACTACCCTCGTCCTCATGGCTTTAACACTGTCTCTGTTTCCTCCTCAACCACTACCCTCGTCCTCATGGTTTTAACACTGGTTCTGTTTCCTCCTCAACCAGTACCCTCGTCCTCATGGCTTTAACACTGGCCTTGTTTCCTCCTCAGCCACTACCCTCGTCCTCATGGCTTTAACACTGGCCCTGTTTCCTCCTCAACCACTACCCTCGTCCTCATGGCTTTAACACTGTCCCTGTTTCCTCCTCAACCACTACCCTCGTCCTCATGGCTTTAACACTGGTTCTGTTTCCTCCTCAACCACTACCCTCGTCCTCATGGCTTTAACACTGGCCTTGTTTCCTCCTCAACCACTACCCTCGTCCTCATGGCTTTAACACTGGCCTTGTTTCCTCCTTAACACTGTCTCTGTTTCCTCCTCAACCACTACCCTCATCCTCATGGCTTTAACACTGTCCCTGTTTCCTCCTCAACCACTACCCTCGTCCTCATGGCTTTAACAATTTTCCTGTTTCCCTCCTCAACCACTACCCTCGTCCTCATGGCTTTAACACTGTCCCTGTTTCCTCCTCAACCACTACCCTCGTCGTCATGGCTTTAACACTGGTCCCTGTTTCCTCCTCAACCACTACCCTCTTCCTCATGGCTTTAACACTGTCTCTGTTTCCTCCTCAACCACTACCCCTCGTCCTCATGGCTTTAACACTGGCCTTGTTTCCTCCTTAACACTGTCTCTGTTTCCTCCTCAACCACTACCCTCATCCTCATGGCTTTAACACTGTCTCTGTTTCCTCCTCAACCACTACCCTCGTCCTCATGGCTTTAACACTGTCCCTGTTTCCTCCTCAACCACTACCCTCTTCATCATGGCTTTAACACTGGCCCTGTTTCCTCCTCAACCACTACCCTCGTCCTCATGGCTTTAACACTGTCTCTGTTTCCTCCTCAAACCACTACCCTCGTCCTCATGGCTTTAACACTGGTTCTGTTTCCTCCTCAACCACTACCCTCGTCCTCATGGCTTTAACACTGGCCTTGTTTCCTCCTCAACCACTACCCTCGTCCTCATGGCTTTAACACTGTCCCTGTTTCCTCCTCAACCACTACCCTCGTCCTCATGGCTTTAACACTGGTTCTGTTTCCTCCTCAACCACTACCCTCGTCCTCATGGCTTTAACACTGGCCTTGTTTCCTCCTCAACCACTACCCTCGTCCTCATGGCTTTAACACTGGCCTTGTTTCCTCCTTAACACTGTCTCTGTTTCCTCCTCAACCACTACCCTCATCCTCATGGCTTTAACACTGTCTCTGTTTCCTCCTCAACCACTACCCTCGTCCTCATGGCTTTAACACTGTCCCTGTTTCCTCCTCAACCACTACCCTCTTCATCATGGCTTTAACACTGGCCCTGTTTCCTCCTCAAACCACTACCCTCGTCCTCATGGCTTTAACACTGTCTCTGTTTCCTCCTCAACCACTACCCTCGTCCTCATGGCTTTAACACTGGTTCTGTTTCCTCCTCAACCACTACCCTCGTCCTCATGGCTTTAACACTGGCCTTGTTTCCTCCTCAACCACTACCCTCGTCCTCATGGCTTTAACACTGTCCCTGTTTCCTCCTCAACCACTACCCTCGTCCTCATGGCTTTAACACTGGTTCTGTTTCCTCCTCAACCACTACCCTCGTCCTCATGGCTTTAACACTGGCCTTGTTTCCTCCTCAACCACTACCCTCGTCCTCATGGCTTTAACACTGGCCTTGTTTCCCTCCTTAACACTGTCTCTATTTCCTGCTCAACCACTACCCTCATCCTCATGGCTTTAACACTGTCCCTGTTTCCTCCTCAACCACTACCCTCATCCTCATGGCTTTAACACTGGCTCTGTTTCCTCCTCAACCACTACCCTCGTCCTCATGGCTTTAACACTGTCCCTGTTTCCTCCTCAACCACTACCCTCTTCATCATGGCTTTAACACTGGCCCTGTTTCCTCCTCAAACACTACCCTCGTCCTCATGGCTTTAACACTGGCCCTGTTTCCTCCTCAAACACTACCCTCGTCCTCATGGCTTTAACACTGTCTCTGTTTCCTCCTCAACCACTACCCTCGTCATCATGGCTTTAACACTGGTTCTGTTTCCTCCTCAACCACTACCCTCGTCCTCATGGCTTTAACACTGGCCTTGTTTCCTCCTCAACCACTATCCTCGTCCTCATGGCTTTAACACTGTCCCTGTTTCCTCCTCAACCACTACCCTCATCCTCATGGCTTTAACACTGTCTCTGTTTCCTCCTCAACCACTACCCTCGTCCTCATGGCTTTAACACTGTCCCTGTTTCCCTCCTCAACCACTACCCTCTTCATCATGGCTTTAACACTGGCCCTGTTTCCTACTCAACCACTACCCTCGTCCTCATGGCTTTAACACTGTCTCTGTTTCCTCCTCAACCACTACCCTCGTCCTCAATGGCTTTAACACTGGTTCTGTTTCCTCCTCAACCACTACCCTCGTCCTCATGGCTTTAACACTGGCCTTGTTTCCTCCTCAACCACTACCCTCGTCCTCATGGCTTAACCACTGTCTCTGTTTCCTCCTCAACCACTACCCTCATCATCATGGCTTTAACACTGTCCCTGTTTCCTCCTCAACCACTACCCTCGTCCTCATGGCTTAACACTGTCTCTGTTTCCTCCTCAACCACTACCCTCGTCCTCATGGTTTTAACACTGGTTCTGTTTCCTCCTCAACCAGTACCCTCGTCCTCATGGCTTTAACACTGGCCTTGTTTCCTCCTCAGCCACTACCCTCGTCCTCATGGCTTTAACACTGGCCCTGTTTCCTCCTCAACCACTACCCTCGTCCTCATGGCTTTAACACTGTCCCTGTTTCCTCCTCAACCACTACCCTCGTCCTCATGGCTTTAACACTGGTTCTGTTTCCTCCTCAACCACTACCCTCGTCCTCATGGCTTTAACACTGGCCTTGTTTCCTCCTCAACCACTACCCTCGTCCTCATGGCTTTAACACTGGCCTTGTTTCCTCCTTAACACTGTCTCTGTTTCCTCCTCAACCACTACCCTCATCCTCATGGCTTTAACACTGTCCCTGTTTCCTCCTCAACCACTACCCTCGTCCTCATGGCTTTAACAATTTCCCTGTTTCCTCCTCAACCACTACCCTCGTCCTCATGGCTTTAACACTGTCCCTGTTTCCTCCTCAACCACTACCCTCGTCGTCATGGCTTTAACACTGGTCCCTGTTTCCTCCTCAACCACTACCCTCTTCCTCATGGCTTTAACACTGTCTCTGTTTCCTCCTCAACCACTACCCTCGTCCTCATGGCTTTAACACTGGCCTTGTTTCCTCCTTAACACTGTCTCTGTTTCCCTCCTCAACCACTACCCTCATCCTCATGGCTTTAACACTGTCTCTGTTTCCTCCTCAACCACTACCCTCGTCCTCATGGCTTTAACACTGTCCCTGTTTCCTCCTCAACCACTACCCTCTTCATCATGGCTTTAACACTGGCCCTGTTTCCTCCTCAACCACTACCCTCGTCCTCATGGCTTTAACACTGTCTCTGTTTCCTCCTCAACCACTACCCTCGTCCTCATGGCTTTAACACTGGTTCTGTTTCCTCCTCAACCACTACCCTCGTCCTCATGGCTTTAACACTGGCCTTGTTTCCTCCTCAACCACTACCCTCGTCCTCATGGCTTTAACACTGTCCCTGTTTCCTCCTCAACCACTACCCTCGTCCTCATGGCTTTAACACTGGTTCTGTTTCCTCCTCAACCACTACCCTCGTCCTCATGGCTTTAACACTGGCCTTGTTTCCTCCTCAACCACTACCCTCGTCCTCATGGCTTTAACACTGGCCTTGTTTCCTCCTTAACACTGTCTCTGTTTCCTCCTCAACCACTACCCTCATCCTCATGGCTTTAACACTGTCTCTGTTTCCTCCTCAACCACTACCCTCGTCCTCATGGCTTTAACACTGTCCCTGTTTCCTCCTCAACCACTACCCTCTTCATCATGGCTTTAACACTGGCCCTGTTTCCTCCTCAACCACTACCCTCGTCCTCATGGCTTTAACACTGTCTCTGTTTCCTCCTCAACCACTACCCTCGTCCTCATGGCTTTAACACTGGTTCTGTTTCCTCCTCAACCACTACCCTCGTCCTCATGGCTTTAACACTGGCCTTGTTTCCTCCTCAACCACTACCCTCGTCCTCATGGCCTTTAACACTGTCCCTGTTTCCTCCTCAACCACTACCCTCGTCCTCATGGCTTTAACACTGGTTCTGTTTCCTCCTCAACCACTACCCTCGTCCTCATGGCTTTAACACTGGCCTTGTTTCCTCCTCAACCACTACCCTCGTCCTCATGGCTTTAACACTGGCCTTGTTTCCTCCTTAACACTGTCTCTATTTCCTCCTCAACCACTACCCTCATCCTCATGGCTTTAACACTTTCCCTGTTTCCTCCTCAACCACTACCCTCATCCTCATGGCTTTAACACTGGCTCTGTTTCCTCCTCAACCACTACCCTCGTCCTCATGGCTTTAACACTGTCCCTGTTTCCTCCTCAACCACTACCCTCTTCATCATGGCTTTAACACTGGCCCTGTTTCCTCCTCAAACACTACCCTCGTCCTCATGGCTTTAACACTGTCCCTGTTTCCTCCTCAAACACTACCCTCGTCCTCATGGCTTTAACACTGTCTCTGTTTCCTCCTCAACCACTACCCTCGTCATCATGGCTTTAACACTGGTTCTGTTTCCTCCTCAACCACTACCCTCGTCCTCATGGCTTTAACACTGGCCTTGTTTCCTCCTCAACCACTATCCTCGTCCTCATGGCTTTAACACTGTCCCTGTTTCCTCCTCAACCACTACCCTCGTCCTCATGGCTTTAACACTGTCTCTGTTTCCTCCTCAACCACTACCCTCGTCCTCATGGTTTTAACACTGGTTCTGTTTTCCTCCTCAACCACTACCCTCGTCCTCATGGCTTTAACACTGGCCTTGTTTCCTCCTCAGCCACTACCCTCGTCCTCATGGCTTTAACACTGGCCCTGTTTCCTCCTCAACCACTACCGTCGTCCTCATGGCTTTAACACTGTCCCTGTTTCCTCCTCAACCACTACCCTCGTCCTCATGGCTTTAACACTGGTTCTGTTTCCTCCTCAACCACTACCCTCGTCCTCATGGCTTTAACACTGGCCTTGTTTCCTCCTCAACCACTACCCTCGTCCTCATGGCTTTAACACTGGCCTTGTTTCCTCCTTAACACTGTCTCTGTTTCCTCCTCAACCACTACCCTCATCCTCATGGCTTTAACACTGTCTCTGTTTCCTCCTCAACCACTACCCTCGTCCTCATGGCTTTAACACTGTCCCTGTTTCCTCCTCAACCACTACCCTCTTCATCATGGCTTTAACACTGGCCCTGTTTCCTCCTCAACCACTACCCTCGTCCTCATGGCTTTAACACTGTCTCTGTTTCCTCCTCAACCACTACCCTCGTCCTCATGGCTTTAACACTGGTTCTGTTTCCTCCTCAACCACTACCCTCGTCCTCATGGCTTTAACACTGGCCTTGTTTCCTCCTCAACCACTACCCTCGTCCTCATGGCTTTAACACTGTCCCTGTTTCCTCCTCAACCACTACCCTCGTCCTCATGGCTTTAACACTGGTTCTGTTTCCTCCTCAACCACTACCCTCGTCCTCATGGCTTTAACACTGGCCTTGTTTCCTCCTCAACCACTACCCTCGTCCTCATGGCTTTAACACTGGCCTTGTTTCCTCCTTAACACTGTCTCTATTTCCTCCTCAACCACTACCCTCATCCTCATGGCTTTAACACTGTCCCTGTTTCCTCCTCAACCACTACCCTCATCCTCATGGCTTTAACACTGGCTCTGTTTCCTCCTCAACCACTACCCTCGTCCTCATGGCTTTAACACTGTCCCTGTTTCCTCCTCAACCACTACCCTCTTCATCATGGCTTTAACACTGGCCCTGTTTCCTCCTCAAACACTACCCTCGTCCTCATGGCTTTAACACTGTCCCTGTTTCCTCCTCAAACACTACCCTCGTCCTCATGGCTTTAACACTGTCTCTGTTTCCTCCTCAACCACTACCCTCGTCATCATGGCTTTAACACTGGTTCTGTTTCCTCCTCAACCACTACCCTCGTCCTCATGGCTTTAACACTGGCCTTGTTTCCTCCTCAACCACTATCCCTCGTCCTCATGGCTTTAACACTGGTCCCCTGTTTCCTCCTCAACCACTACCCTCGTCCTCATGGCTTTAACACTGTCCTGTTTCCTCCTCAACCACTACCCTCGTCCTCATGGCTTTAACACTGGTTCTGTTTCCTCCTCAACCACTACCCTCGTCCTCATGGCTTTAACACTGGTCCTTGTTCCTCCTCACCACTACCCTCGTCCTCATGGCTTTAACACTGGCCTTGTTTCTCCTTAACCACTGTCTCTGTTCCTCCTCAACCACTACCCTCATCCTCATGGCTTTACACTGTCCCTGTTTCCTCCTCAACCACTACCCTCGTCCTCATGGCGCTTTAACAATTTTCCTGTTTCCTCCTCACCCACTACCCTCGTCCTCATGGCTTTTAACCACTGTCCTGTTTCCTCCTCAACCACTACCCTGCGTCGTCATGGCTTTAACACTGGTCCCTGTTTACCTCCTCAACCCACTACCCTCTTCCTCATGGCTTTAACACTGTCTCTGTTTCCTTCCTCAACCACTACCCTCGTCCCTCATGGCTTTCATTAACAACTGGCCTTGTTTCCTCCTTAACACTGTCTCTGTTTCCTCCTCAACCACTACCCTCATCCTCATGGCTTTAACACTGTCTCTGTTTCCTCCTCAACCACTACCCTCGTCCTCATGGCTTTAAACACTGTCCCTGTTTCCTCCCTCAACCACTACCCTCTTCATCATGGCTTTAACAACTGGCCCTGTTTCCTCCTCAACCACTACCCTCGTCCTCATGGCTTTAACACTGTCTCTGTTTCCTCCTCAACCACTACCCTCGTCCTCATGGCTTTAACACTGGTTCTGTTTCCCTCCTCAACCACTACCCTCGTCCTCATGGCTTTAACCACTGGCCTTGTTTCCTCCTCAACCACTACCCTCGTCCTCATGGCTTTAACACTGTCCCTGTTTCCTCCTCAACCACTACCCTCGTCCTCATGGCTTTAACACTGGTTCTGTTTCCTCCTCAACCACTACCCTCGTCCTCATGGCTTTAACACTGGCCTTGTTTCCTCCTCAACCACTACCCCTCGTCCTCATGGCTTTAACACTGGCCTTGTTTCCTCCTTAACACTGTCTCTATTTCCTCCTCAACCACTACCCTCATCCTCATGGCTTTAACACTGTCCCTGTTTCCTCCTCAACCACTACCCTCATCCTCATGGCTTTAACACTGGCTCTGTTTCCTCCTCAACCACTACCCTCGTCCTCATGGCTTTAACACTGTCCCTGTTTCCTCCTCAACCACTACCCTCTTCATCATGGCTTTAACACTGGCCCTGTTTCCTCCTCAAACACTACCCTCGTCCTCATGGCTTTAACACTGGCCCTGTTTCCTCCTCAAACACTACCCTCGTCCTCATGGCTTTAACACTGTCTCTGTTTCCTCCTCAACCACTACCCTCGTCATCATGGCTTTAACACTGGTTCTGTTTCCTCCTCAACCACTACCCTCGTCCTCATGGCTTTAACACTGGCCTTGTTTCCTCCTCAACCACTATCCTCGTCCTCATGGCTTTAACACTGTCCCTGTTTCCTCCTCAACCACTACCCTCATCCTCATGGCTTTAACACTGTCTCTGTTTCCTCCTCAACCACTACCCTCGTCCTCATGGCTTTAACACTGTCCCTGTTTCCTCCTCAACCACTACCCTCTTCATCATGGCTTTAACACTGGCCCTGTTTCCTACTCAACCACTACCCTCGTCCTCATGGCTTTAACACTGGTCTCTGTTTCCTCCTCAACCACTACCCTCGTCCTCATGGCTTTAACACTGGTTCTGTTTCCTCCTCAACCACTACCCTCGTCCTCATGGCTTAACACTGGCCTTGTTTCCTCCTCAACCACTACCCTCGTCCTCATGGCTTTAACACTGTCTCTGTTTCCTCCTCAACCACTACCCTCATCATCATGGCTTTAAACACTGTCCCTGTTTCCTCCTCAACCACTACCCTCGTCCTCATGGCTTTAACACTGTCTCTGTTTCCTCCTCAACCACTACCCTCGTCCTCATGGTTTTAACACTGGTTCTGTTTCCTCCTCAACCAGTACCCTCGTCCTCATGGCTTTAACACTGGCCTTGTTTCCTCCTCAGCCACTACCCTCGTCCTCATGGCTTTAACACTGGCCCTGTTTCCTCCTCAACCACTACCCTCGTCCTCAGGCTTTAACACTGTCCCTGTTTCCTCCTCAACCACTACCCTCGTCCTCATGGCTTTAACACTGGTTCTGTTTCCTCCTCAACCACTACCCTCGTCCTCATGGCTTTAACACTGGCCTTGTTTCCTCCTCAACCCACTACCCTCGTCCTCATGGCTTTAACACTGGCCTTGTTTCCTCCTTAACACTGTCTCTGTTTCCTCCTCAACCACTACCCTCATCCTCATGGCTTTAACACTGTCCCTGTTTCCTCCTCAACCACTACCCTCGTCCTCATGGCTTTAACAATTTTCCTGTTTCCTCCTCAACCACTACCCTCGTCGTCATGGCTTTAACACTGGTCCTGTTTCCTCCTCAACCACTACCCTCTTCCTCATGGCTTAACACTGTCTCTGTTTCCTCCTCAACCACTACCCTCGTCCTCATGGCTTTAACACTGGCCTTGTTTCCTCCTTAACACTGTCTCTGTTTCCTCCTCAACCACTACCCTCATCCTCATGGCTTTAACACTGTCTCTGTTTCCTCCTCAACCACTACCCTCGTCCTCATGGCTTTAACACTGTCCCTGTTTCCTCCTCAACCACTACCCTCTTCATCATGGCTTTAACACTGGCCCTGTTTCCTCCTCAACCACTACCCTCGTCCTCATGGCTTTAACACTGTCTCTGTTTCCTCCTCAACCACTACCCTCGTCCTCATGGCTTTAACACTGGTTCTGTTTCCTCCTCAACCACTACCCTCGTCCTCATGGCTTTAACACTGGCCTTGTTTCCTCCTCAACCACTACCCTCGTCCTCATGGCTTTAACACTGTCCCTGTTTCCTCCTCAACCACTACCCTCGTCCTCATGGCTTTAACACTGGTTCTGTTTCCTCCTCAACCACTACCCTCGTCCTCATGGCTTTAACACTGGCCTTGTTTCCTCCTCAACCACTACCCTCGTCCTCATGGCTTTAACACTGGCCTTGTTTCCTCCTTAACACTGTCTCTGTTTCCTCCTCAACCACTACCCTCATCCTCATGGCTTTAACACTGTCTCTGTTTCCTCCTCAACCACTACCCTCGTCCTCATGGCTTTAACACTGTCCCTGTTTCCTCCTCAACCACTACCCTCTTCATCATGGCTTTAACACTGGCCCTGTTTCCTCCTCAACCACTACCCTCGTCCTCATGGCTTTAACACTGTCTCTGTTTCCTCCTCAACCACTACCCTCGTCCTCATGGCTTTAACACTGGTTCTGTTTCCTCCTCAACCACTACCCTCGTCCTCATGGCTTTAACACTGGCCTTGTTTCCTCCTCAACCACTACCCTCGTCCTCATGGCTTTAACACTGTCCCTGTTTCCTCCTCAACCACTACCCTCGTCCTCATGGCTTTAACACTGGTTCTGTTTCCTCCTCAACCACTACCCTCGTCCTCATGGCTTTAACACTGGCCTTGTTTCCTCCTCAACCACTACCCTCGTCCTCATGGCTTTAACACTGGCCTTGTTTCCTCCTTAACACTGTCTCTATTTCCTCCTCAACCACTACCCTCATCCTCATGGCTTTAACACTTTCCCTGTTTCCTCCTCAACCACTACCCTCATCCTCATGGCTTTAACACTGGCTCTGTTTCCTCCTCAACCACTACCCTCGTCCTCATGGCTTTAACACTGTCCCTGTTTCCTCCTCAACCACTACCCTCTTCATCATGGCTTTAACACTGGCCCTGTTTCCTCCTCAAACACTACCCTCGTCCTCATGGCTTAACACTGTCCCTGTTTCCTCCTCAAACACTACCCTCGTCCTCATGGCTTTAACACTGTCTCTGTTTCCTCCTCAACCACTACCCTCGTCATCATGGCTTTAACACTGGTTCTGTTTCCTCCTCAACCACTACCCTCGTCCTCATGGCTTTAACACTGGCCTTGTTTCCTCCTCAACCACTATCCTCGTCCTCATGGCTTTAACACTGTCCCTGTTTCCTCCTCAACCACTACCCTCGTCCTCATGGCTTTAACACTGACTCTGTTTCCTCCTCAACCACTACCCTCGTCCTCATGGTTTTAACACTGGTTCTGTTTCCTCCTCAACCACTACCCTCGTCCTCATGGCTTTAACACTGGCCTTGTTTCCTCCTCAGCCACTACCCTCGTCCTCATGGCTTTAACACTGGCCCTGTTTCCTCCTCAACCACTACCGTCGTCCTCATGGCTTTAACACTGTCCCTGTTTCCTCCTCAACCACTACCCTCGTCCTCATGGCTTTAACACTGGTTCTGTTTCCTCCTCAACCACTACCCTCGTCCTCATGGCTTTAACACTGGCCTTGTTTCCTCCTCAACCACTACCCTCGTCCTCATGGCTTAACACTGGCCTTGTTTCCTCCTTAACACTGTCTCTGTTTCCTCCTCAACCACTACCCTCATCCTCATGGCTTTAACACTGTCCCTGTTTCCTCCTCAACCACTACCCTCGTCCTCATGGCTTTAACAATTTTCCTGTTTCCTCCTCAACCACTACCCTCGTCCTCATGGCTTTAACACTGTCCCTGTTTCCTCCTCAACCACTACCCTCGTCCTCATGGCTTTAACACTGGTCCCTGTTTCCTCCTCAACCACTACCCTCTTCCTCATGGCTTTAACACTGTCTCTGTTTCCTCCTCAACCACTACCCTCGTCCTCATGGCTTTAACACTGGTCCCTGTTTCCTCCTCAACCACTACCCTCGTCATCATGGCTTTAACACTGTCTCTGTTTCCTCCTCAACCACTACCCTCGTCCTCATGGCTTTAACACTGGCCCTGTTTCCTCCTCAACCACTACCCTCGTCCTCATGGCTTTAACACTGTCTCTGTTTCCTCCTCAACCACTACCCTCATCCTCATGGCTTTAACACTGGCCCTGTTTCCTCCTCAACCACTACCCTCGTCCTCATGGCTTTAACACTGTCTCTGTTTCCTCCTCAACCACTACCCTCATCCTCATGGCTTTAACACTGTCTCTGTTTCCTCCTCAACCACTACCCTCGTCCTCATGGCTTTAACACTGGTTCTGTTTCCTCCTCAACCACTACCCTCGTCCTCATGGCTTTAACACTGGCCTTGTTTCCTCCTCAACCACTACCCTCGTCCTCATGGCTTTAACACTGACTCTGTTTCCTCCTCAACCACTACCCTCATCATCATGGCTTTAACACTGTCCCTGTTTCCTCCTCAACCACTACCCTCGTCCTCATGGCTTTAACACTGTCTCTGTTTCCTCCTCAACCACTACCCTCGTCCTCATGGTTTTAACACTGGTTCTGTTTCCTCCTCAACCAGTACCCTCGTCCTCATGGCTTTAACACTGGCCTTGTTTCCTCCTCAGCCACTACCCTCGTCCTCATGGCTTTAACACTGGCCCTGTTTCCTCCTCAACCACTACCCTCGTCCTCATGGCTTTAACACTGTCCCTGTTTCCTCCTCAACCACTACCCTCGTCCTCATGGCTTTAACACTGGTTCTGTTTCCTCCTCAACCACTACCCTCGTCCTCATGGCTTTAACACTGGCCTTGTTTCCTCCTCAACCACTACCCTCGTCCTCATGGCTTTAACACTGGCCTTGTTTCCTCCTTAACACTGTCTCTGTTTCCTCCTCAACCACTACCCTCATCCTCATGGCTTTAACACTGTCCCTGTTTCCTCCTCAACCACTACCCTCGTCCTCATGGCTTTAACAATTTTCCTGTTTCCTCCTCAACCACTACCCTCGTCCTCATGGCTTTAACACTGTCCCTGTTTCCTCCTCAACCACTACCCTCGTCCTCATGGCTTTAACACTGGTCCCTGTTTCCTCCTCAACCACTACCCTCTTCCTCATGGCTTTAACACTGTCTCTGTTTCCTCCTCAACCACTACCCTCGTCCTCATGGCTTTAACACTGGTCCCTGTTTCCTCCTCAACCACTACCCTCGTCATCATGGCTTTAACACTGTCTCTGTTTCCTCCTCAACCACTACCCTCGTCCTCATGGCTTTAACACTGGCCCTGTTTCCTCCTCAACCACTACCCTCGTCCTCATGGCTTTAACACTGTCTCTGTTTCCTCCTCAACCACTACCCTCATCCTCATGGCTTTAACACTGGTCCTGTTTCCTCCTCAACCACTACCCTCGTCATCATGGCTTTAACACTGTCTCTGTTTCCTCCTCAACCACTACCCTCGTCATCATGGCTTTAACACGGTCCCTGTTTCCTCCTCAACCACTACCCTCGTCATCATGGCTTTAACACTGGCCCTGTTTCCTCCTCAACCACTACCCTCGTCCTCATGGCTTTAACACTGGTTCCTGTTTCCTCCTCAACCACTACCCTCATCCTCATGGCTTTAACACTGTCTCTGTTTCCTCCTCAACCACTACCCTCGTCCTCATGGCTTTAACACTGTCCCTGTTTCCTCCTCAACCACTACCCTCTTCATCATGGCTTTAACACTGGCCCTGTTTCCTCCTCAACCACTACCCTCGTCCTCATGGCTTTAACACTGTCTCTGTTTCCTCCTCAACCACTACCCTCGTCCTCATGGCTTTAACACTGGTTCTGTTTCCTCCTCAACCACTACCCTCGTCCTCATGGCTTTAACACTGGCCTTGTTTCCTCCTCAACCACTACCCTCGTCCTCATGGCTTTAACACTGTCCCTGTTTCCTCCTCAACCACTACCCTCGTCCTCATGGCTTTAACACTGGTTCTGTTTCCTCCTCAACCACTACCCTCGTCCTCATGGCTTTAACACTGGCCTTGTTTCCTCCTCAACCACTACCCTCGTCCTCATGGCTTTAACACTGGCCTTGTTTCCTCCTTAACACTGTCTCTGTTTCCTCCTCAACCACTACCCTCATCCTCATGGCTTTAACACTGTCCCTGTTTCCTCCTCAACCACTACCCTCATCCTCATGGCTTTAACACTGGCTCTGTTTCCTCCTCAACCACTACCCTCGTCCTCATGGCTTTAACACTGTCCCTGTTTCCTCCTCAACCACTACCCTCTTCATCATGGCTTTAACACTGGCCCTGTTTCCTCCTCAAACACTACCCTCGTCCTCATGGCTTTAACACTGGCCCTGTTTCCTCCTCAAATACTACCCTCGTCCTCATGGCTTTAACACTGTCTCTGTTTCCTCCTCAACCACTACCCTCGTCATCATGGCTTTAACACTGGTTCTGTTTCCTCCTCAACCACTACCCTCGTCCTCATGGCTTTAACACTGGCCTTGTTTCCTCCTCAACCACTATCCTCGTCCTCATGGCTTTAACACTGTCCCTGTTTCCTCCTCAACCACTACCCTCGTCCTCATGGCTTTAACACTGTCTCTGTTTCCTCCTCAACCACTACCCTCGTCCTCATGGTTTTAACACTGGTTCTGTTTCCTCCTCAACCACTACCCTCGTCCTCATGGCTTTAACACTGGCCTTGTTTCCTCCTCAGCCACTACCCTCGTCCTCATGGCTTTAACACTGGCCTTGTTTCCTCCTCAACCACTACCCTCGTCCTCATGGCTTTAACACTGTCCCTGTTTCCTCCTCAACCACTACCCTCATCCTCATGGCTTTAACACTGGTTCTGTTTCCTCCTCAACCACTACCCTCGTCCTCATGGCTTTAACACTGGCCTTGTTTCCTCCTCAACCACTACCCTCGTCCTCATGGCTTTAACACTGGCCTTGTTTCCTCCTTAACACTGTCTCTGTTTCCTCCTCAACCACTACCCTCATCCTCATGGCTTTAACACTGTCCCTGTTTCCTCCTCAACCACTACCCTCATCCTCATGGCTTTAACACTGGCTCTGTTTCCTCCTCAACCACTACCCTCGTCCTCATGGCTTTAACACTGTCCCTGTTTCCTCCTCAACCACTACCCTCTTCATCATGGCTTTAACACTGGCCCTGTTTCCTCCTCAAACACTACCCTCGTCCTCATGGCTTTAACACTGGCCCTGTTTCCTCCTCAAATACTACCCTCGTCCTCATGGCTTTAACACTGTCTCTGTTTCCTCCTCAACCACTACCCTCGTCATCATGGCTTTAACACTGGTTCTGTTTCCTCCTCAACCACTACCCTCGTCCTCATGGCTTTAACACTGGCCTTGTTTCCTCCTCAACCACTATCCTCGTCCTCATGGCTTTAACACTGTCCCTGTTTCCTCCTCAACCACTACCCTCGTCCTCATGGCTTTAACACTGTCTCTGTTTCCTCCTCAACCACTACCCTCGTCCTCATGGTTTTAACACTGGTTCTGTTTCCTCCTCAACCACTACCCTCGTCCTCATGGCTTTAACACTGGCCTTGTTTCCTCCTCAGCCACTACCCTCGTCCTCATGGCTTTAACACTGGCCTTGTTTCCTCCTCAACCACTACCCTCGTCCTCATGGCTTTAACACTGTCCCTGTTTCCTCCTCAACCACTACCCTCGTCCTCATGGCTTTAACACTGGTTCTGTTTCCTCCTCAACCACTACCCTCGTCCTCATGGCTTTAACACTGGCCTTGTTTCCTCCTCAACCACTACCCTCGTCCTCATGGCTTTAACACTGGCCTTGTTTCCTCCTTAACACTGTCTCTGTTTCCTCCTCAACCACTACCCTCATCCTCATGGCTTTAACACTGTCCCTGTTTCCTCCTCAACCACTACCCTCGTCCTCATGGCTTTAACACTGGCCTTGTTTCCTCCTTAACACTGTCTCTGTTTCCTCCTCAACCACTACCCTCGTCCTCATGGCTTTAACACTGGTTCTGTTTCCTCCTCAACCACTACCCTCGTCCTCATGGCTTTAACACTGGCCTTGTTTCCTCCTCAACCACTACCCTCGTCCTCATGGCTTTAACACTGGCCTTGTTTCCTCCTTAACACTGTCTCTGTTTCCTCCTCAACCACTACCCTCATCCTCATGGCTTTAACACTGTCCCTGTTTCCTCCTCAACCACTACCCTCGTCCTCATGGCTTTAACAATTTTCCTGTTTCCTCCTCAACCACTACCCTCGTCCTCATGGCTTTAACACTGTCCCTGTTTCCTCCTCAACCACTACCCTCGTCCTCATGGCTTTAACACTGGTCCCTGTTTCCTCCTCAACCACTACCCTCTTCCTCATGGCTTTAACACTGTCTCTGTTTCCTCCTCAACCACTACCCTCGTCCTCATGGCTTTAACACTGGTCCCTGTTTCCTCCTCAACCACTACCCTCGTCATCATGGCTTTAACACTGTCTCTGTTTCCTCCTCAACCACTACCCTCGTCCTCATGGCTTTAACACTGGTCCTGTTTCCTCCTCAACCACTACCCTCGTCATCATGGCTTTAACACTGTCTCTGTTTCCTCCTCAACCACTACCCTCGTCATCATGGCTTTAACACGGTCCCTGTTTCCTCCTCAACCACTACCCTCGTCATCATGGCTTTAACACTGGCCCTGTTTCCTCCTCAACCACTACCCTCGTCCTCATGGCTTTAACACTGGTTCCTGTTTCCTCCTCAACCACTACCCTCATCCTCATGGCTTTAACACTGTCTCTGTTTCCTCCTCAACCACTACCCTCGTCCTCATGGCTTTAACACTGTCCCTGTTTCCTCCTCAACCACTACCCTCTTCATCATGGCTTTAACACTGGCCCTGTTTCCTCCTCAACCACTACCCTCGTCCTCATGGCTTTAACACTGGCCTTGTTTCCTCCTTAACACTGTCTCTGTTTCCTCCTCAACCACTACCCTCATCCTCATGGCTTTAACACTGTCCCTGTTTCCTCCTCAACCACTACCCTCATCCTCATGGCTTTAACACTGGCTCTGTTTCCTCCTCAACCACTACCCTCGTCCTCATGGCTTTAACACTGTCCCTGTTTCCTCCTCAACCACTACCCTCTTCATCATGGCTTTAACACTGGCCCTGTTTCCTCCTCAAACACTACCCTCGTCCTCATGGCTTTAACACTGGCCCTGTTTCCTCCTCAAATACTACCCTCGTCCTCATGGCTTTAACACTGTCTCTGTTTCCTCCTCAACCACTACCCTCGTCATCATGGCTTTAACACTGGTTCTGTTTCCTCCTCAACCACTACCCTCGTCCTCATGGCTTTAACACTGGCCTTGTTTCCTCCTCAACCACTATCCTCGTCCTCATGGCTTTAACACTGGTTCCTGTTTCCTCCTCAACCACTACCCTCGTCCTCATGGCTTTAACACTGTCTCTGTTTCCTCCTCAACCACTACCCTCGTCCTCATGGTTTTAACACTGGTTCTGTTTCCTCCTCAACCACTACCCTCGTCCTCATGGCTTTAACACTGGCCTTGTTTCCTCCTCAGCCACTACCCTCGTCCTCATGGCTTTAACACTGGCCTTGTTTCCTCCTCAACCACTACCCTCGTCCTCATGGCTTTAACACTGTCCCTGTTTCCTCCTCAACCACTACCCTCGTCCTCATGGCTTTAACACTGGTTCTGTTTCCTCCTCAACCACTACCCTCGTCCTCATGGCTTTAACACTGGCCTTGTTTCCTCCTCAACCACTACCCTCGTCCTCATGGCTTTAACACTGGCCTTGTTTCCTCCTTAACACTGTCTCTGTTTCCTCCTCAACCACTACCCTCATCCTCATGGCTTTAACACTGTCCCTGTTTCCTCCTCAACCACTACCCTCGTCCTCATGGCTTTAACACTGGCCTTGTTTCCTCCTTAACACGGTCTCTGTTTCCTCCTCAACCACTACCCTCGTCCTCATGGCTTTAACACTGGTTCTGTTTCCTCCTCAACCACTACCCTCGTCCTCATGGCTTTAACACTGGCCTTGTTTCCTCCTCAACCACTACCCTCGTCCTCATGGCTTTAACACTGGCCTTGTTTCCTCCTTAACACTGTCTCTGTTTCCTCCTCAACCACTACCCTCATCCTCATGGCTTTAACACTGTCCCTGTTTCCTCCTCAACCACTACCCTCGTCCTCATGGCTTTAACAATTTCCTGTTTCCTCCTCAACCACTACCCTCGTCCTCATGGCTTTAACACTGTCCCTGTTTCCTCCTCAACCACTACCCTCGTCCTCATGGCTTTAACACTGGTCCCTGTTTCCTCCTCAACCACTACCCTCTTCCTCATGGCTTTAACACTGTCTCTGTTTCCTCCTCAACCACTACCCTCGTCCTCATGGCTTTAACACTGGTCCCTGTTTCCTCCTCAACCACTACCCTCGTCATCATGGCTTTAACACTGTCTCTGTTTCCTCCTCAACCACTACCCTCATCCTCATGGCTTTAACACTGTCCCTGTTTCCTCCTCAACCACTACCCTCATCCTCATGGCTTTAACACTGGCTCTGTTTCCTCCTCAACCACTACCCTCGTCCTCATGGCTTTAACACTGTCCCTGTTTCCTCCTCAACCACTACCCTCTTCATCATGGCTTTAACACTGGCCCTGTTTCCTCCTCAAACACTACCCTCGTCCTCATGGCTTTAACACTGGCCCTGTTTCCTCCTCAAATACTACCCTCGTCCTCATGGCTTTAACACTGTCTCTGTTTCCTCCTCAACCACTACCCTCGTCATCATGGCTTTAACACTGGTTCTGTTTCCTCCTCAACCACTACCCTCGTCCTCATGGCTTTAACACTGGCCTTGTTTCCTCCTCAACCACTATCCTCGTCCTCATGGCTTTAACACTGGTTCCTGTTTCCTCCTCAACCACTACCCTCGTCCTCATGGCTTTAACACTGTCTCTGTTTCCTCCTCAACCACTACCCTCGTCCTCATGGTTTTAACACTGGTTCTGTTTCCTCCTCAACCACTACCCTCGTCCTCATGGCTTTAACACTGGCCTTGTTTCCTCCTCAGCCACTACCCTCGTCCTCATGGCTTTAACACTGGCCTTGTTTCCTCCTCAACCACTACCCTCGTCCTCATGGCTTTAACACTGTCCCTGTTTCCTCCTCAACCACTACCCTCGTCCTCATGGCTTTAACACTGGTTCTGTTTCCTCCTCAACCACTACCCTCGTCCTCATGGCTTTAACACTGGCCTTGTTTCCTCCTCAACCACTACCCTCGTCCTCATGGCTTTAACACTGGCCTTGTTTCCTCCTTAACACTGTCTCTGTTTCCTCCTCAACCACTACCCTCATCCTCATGGCTTTAACACTGTCCCTGTTTCCTCCTCAACCACTACCCTCGTCCTCATGGCTTTAACACTGGCCTTGTTTCCTCCTTAACACGGTCTCTGTTTCCTCCTCAACCACTACCCTCGTCCTCATGGCTTTAACACTGGTTCTGTTTCCTCCTCAACCACTACCCTCGTCCTCATGGCTTTAACACTGGCCTTGTTTCCTCCTCAACCACTACCCTCGTCCTCATGGCTTTAACACTGGCCTTGTTTCCTCCTTAACACTGTCTCTGTTTCCTCCTCAACCACTACCCTCATCCTCATGGCTTTAACACTGTCCCTGTTTCCTCCTCAACCACTACCCTCGTCCTCATGGCTTTAACAATTTTCCTGTTTCCTCCTCAACCACTACCCTCGTCCTCATGGCTTTAACACTGTCCCTGTTTCCTCCTCAACCACTACCCTCGTCCTCATGGCTTTAACACTGGTCCCTGTTTCCTCCTCAACCACTACCCTCTTCCTCATGGCTTTAACACTGTCTCTGTTTCCTCCTCAACCACTACCCTCGTCCTCATGGCTTTAACACTGGTCCCTGTTTCCTCCTCAACCACTACCCTCGTCATCATGGCTTTAACACTGTCTCTGTTTCCTCCTCAACCACTACCCTCGTCCTCATGGCTTTAACACTGGTCCTGTTTCCTCCTCAACCACTACCCTCGTCATCATGGCTTTAACACTGTCTCTGTTTCCTCCTCAACCACTACCCTCGTCATCATGGCTTTAACACTGGTCCCTGTTTCCTCCTCAACCACTACCCTCGTCATCATGGCTTTAACACTGGCCCTGTTTCCTCCTCAACCACTACCCTCGTCCTCATGGCTTTAACACTGGTTCCTGTTTCCTCCTCAACCACTACCCTCATCCTCATGGCTTTAACACTGTCTCTGTTTCCTCCTCAACCACTACCCTCGTCCTCATGGCTTTAACACTGTCCCTGTTTCCTCCTCAACCACTACCCTCGTCCTCATGGCTTTAACACTGTCTCTGTTTCCTCCTCAACCACTACCCTCGTCCTCATGGCTTTAACACTGTCTCTGTTTCCTCCTCAACCACTACCCTCGTCCTCATGGCTTTAACACTGGTTCTGTTTCCTCCTCAACCACTACCCTCGTCCTCATGGCTTTAACACTGGCCTTGTTTCCTCCTCAACCACTACCCTCGTCCTCATGGCTTTAACACTGTCCCTGTTTCCTCCTCAACCACTACCCTCGTCCTCATGGCTTTAACACTGGTTCTGTTTCCTCCTCAACCACTACCCTCGTCCTCATGGCTTTAACACTGGCCTTGTTTCCTCCTCAACCACTACCCTCGTCCTCATGGCTTTAACACTGGCCTTGTTTCCTCCTTAACACTGTCTCTGTTTCCTCCTCAACCACTACCCTCATCCTCATGGCTTTAACACTGTCCCTGTTTCCTCCTCAACCACTACCCTCATCCTCATGGCTTTAACACTGGCTCTGTTTCCTCCTCAACCACTACCCTCGTCCTCATGGCTTTAACACTGTCCCTGTTTCCTCCTCAACCACTACCCTCTTCATCATGGCTTTAACACTGGCCCTGTTTCCTCCTCAAACACTACCCTCGTCCTCATGGCTTTAACACTGTCCCTGTTTCCTCCTCAACCCACTACCCTCGTCATCATGGCTTTAACACTGGTTCCTGTTTCCTCCTCAACCACTACCCTCGTCCTCATGGCTTTAACACTGGCCTTGTTTCCTCCTCAACCACTACCCTCGTCCTCATGGCTTTAACACTGGTTCCTGTTTCCTCCTCAACCACTACCCTCATCCTCATGGCTTTAACACTGTCTCTGTTTCCTCCTCAACCACTACCCTCGTCCTCATGGCTTTAACACTGGCCCTGTTTCCTCCTCAACCACTACCCTCTTCATCATGGCTTTAACACTGGCCCTGTTTCCTCCTCAACCACTACCCTCGTCCTCATGGCTTTAACACTGTCTCTGTTTCCTCCTCAACCACTACCCTCGTCCTCATGGCTTTAACACTGGTTCTGTTTCCTCCTCAACCACTACCCTCGTCCTCATGGCTTTAACACTGGCCCTGTTTCCTCCTCAACCACTACCCTCTTCATCATGGCTTTAACACTGGCCCTGTTTCCTCCTCAAACACTACCCTCGTCCTCATGGCTTTAACACTGGCCTTGTTTCCTCCTCAACCACTATCCTCGTCCTCATGGCTTTAACACTGTCCCTGTTTCCTCCTCAACCACTACCCTCGTCCTCATGGCTTTAACACTGTCTCTGTTTCCTCCTCAACCACTACCCTCGTCCTCATGGTTTTAACACTGGTTCTGTTTCCTCCTCAACCACTACCCTCGTCCTCATGGCTTTAACACTGGCCTTGTTTCCTCCTCAACCACTACCCTCGTCCTCATGGCTTTAACACTGTCCCTGTTTCCTCCTCAACCACTACCCTCGTCCTCATGGCTTTAACACTGGTTCTGTTTCCTCCTCAACCACTACCCTCGTCCTCATGGCTTTAACACTGGCCTTGTTTCCTCCTCAACCACTACCCTCGTCCTCATGGCTTTAACACTGGCCTTGTTTCCTCCTTAACACTGTCTCTGTTTCCTCCTCAACCACTACCCTCATCCTCATGGCTTTAACACTGTCCCTGTTTCCTCCTCAACCACTACCCTCGTCCTCATGGCTTTAACACTGTCTCTGTTTCCTCCTCAACCACTACCCTCGTCCTCATGGCTTTAACACTGTCCCTGTTTCCTCCACAACCACTACCCTCGTCATCATGGCTTTAACACTGGTTCCTGTTTCCTCCTCAACCACTACCCTCGTCCTCATGGCTTTAACACTGGCCTTGTTTCCTCCTCAACCACTACCCTCGTCCTCATGGCTTTAACACTGGTTCCTGTTTCCTCCTCAACCACTACCCTCATCCTCATGGCTTTAACACTGTCTCTGTTTCCTCCTCAACCACTACCCTCGTCCTCATGGCTTTAACACTGGCCCTGTTTCCTCCTCAACCACTACCCTCTTCATCATGGCTTTAACACTGTCCCTGTTTCCTCCTCAACCACTACCCTCGTCCTCATGGCTTTAACACTGTCTCTGTTTCCTCCTCAACCACTACCCTCGTCCTCATGGCTTTAACACTGGTTCTGTTTCCTCCTCAACCACTACCCTCGTCCTCATGGCTTTAACACTGGCCCTGTTTCCTCCTCAACCACTACCCTCGTCCTCATGGTTTTAACACTGGTTCTGTTTCCTCCTCAACCACTACCCTCGTCCTCATGGCTTTAACACTGGCCTTGTTTCCTCCTCAACCACTACCCTCGTCCTCATGGCTTTAACACTGGCCCTGTTTCCTCCTCAACCACTACCCTCGTCCTCATGGCTTTAACACTGGTTCTGTTTCCTCCTCAACCACTACCCTCGTCCTCATGGCTTTAACACTGGCCTTGTTTCCTCCTCAACCACTACCCTCGTCCTCATGGCTTTAACACTGGCCTTGTTTCCTCCTTAACACTGTCTCTGTTTCCTCCTCAACCACTACCCTCATCCTCATGGCTTTAACACTGTCCCTGTTTCCTCCTCAACCACTACCCTCGTCCTCATGGCTTTAACACTGTCTCTGTTTCCTCCTCAACCACTACCCTCATCCTCATGGCTTTAACACTGTCTCTGTTTCCTCCTCAACCACTACCCTCATCCTCATGGCTTTAACCCTGTCTCTGTTTCCTCCTCAACCACTACCCTCGTCCTCATGGCTTTAACACTGTCCCTGTTTCCTCCTCAACCACTACCCTCGTCATCATGGCTTTAACACTGGTTCCTGTTTCCTCCTCAACCACTACCCTCGTCCTCATGGCTTTAACACTGGCCTTGTTTCCTCCTCAACCACTACCCTCGTCCTCATGGCTTTAACACTGGTTCCTGTTTCCTCCTCAACCACTACCCTCATCCTCATGGCTTTAACACTGTCTCTGTTTCCTCCTCAACCACTATCCTCGTCCTCATGGCTTTAACACTGTCCCTGTTTCCTCCTCAACCACTACCCTCGTCCTCATGGCTTTAACACTGTCTCTGTTTCCTCCTCAACCACTACCCTCGTCCTCATGGTTTTAACACTGGTTCTGTTTCCTCCTCAACCACTACCCTCGTCCTCATGGCTTTAACACTGGCCTTGTTTCCTCCTCAACCACTACCCTCGTCCTCATGGCTTTAACACTGGCCCTGTTTCCTCCTCAACCACTACCCTCGTCCTCATGGCTTTAACACTGGTTCTGTTTCCTCCTCAACCACTACCCTCGTCCTCATGGCTTTAACACTGGCCTTGTTTCCTCCTCAACCACTACCCTCGTCCTCATGGCTTTAACACTGGCCTTGTTTCCTCCTTAACACTGTCTCTGTTTCCTCCTCAACCACTACCCTCATCCTCATGGCTTTAACACTGTCCCTGTTTCCTCCTCAACCACTACCCTCGTCCTCATGGCTTTAACACTGTCTCTGTTTCCTCCTCAACCACTACCCTCATCCTCATGGCTTTAACACTGTCTCTGTTTCCTCCTCAACCACTACCCTCATCCTCATGGCTTTAACCCTGTCTCTGTTTCCTCCTCAACCACTACCCTCGTCCTCATGGCTTTAACACTGTCCCTGTTTCCTCCTCAACCACTACCCTCGTCATCATGGCTTTAACACTGGTTCCTGTTTCCTCCTCAACCACTACCCTCGTCCTCATGGCTTTAACACTGGCCTTGTTTCCTCCTCAACCACTACCCTCGTCCTCATGGCTTTAACACTGGTTCCTGTTTCCTCCTCAACCACTACCCTCATCCTCATGGCTTTAACACTGTCTCTGTTTCCTCCTCAACCACTACCCTCGTCCTCATGGCTTTAACACTGTCCCTGTTTCCTCCTCAACCACTACCCTCTTCATCATGGCTTTAACACTGTCCCTGTTTCCTCCTCAACCACTACCCTCGTCCTCATGGCTTTAACACTGTCTCTGTTTCCTCCTCAACCACTACCCTCGTCCTCATGGCTTTAACACTGGTTCTGTTTCCTCCTCAACCACTACCCTCGTCCTCATGGCTTTAACACTGGCCTTGTTTCCTCCTCAACCACTACCCTCGTCCTCATGGCTTTAACACTGTCTCTGTTTCCTCCTCAACCACTACCCTCGTCATCATGGCTTTAACACTGTCCCTGTTTCCTCCTCAACCACTACCCTCGTCCTCATGGCTTTAACACTGTCTCTGTTTCCTCCTCAACCACTACCCTCGTCCTCATGGCTTTAACACTGTCCCTGTTTCCTCCTCAACCACTACCCTCGTCCTCATGGCTTTAACACTGGCCTTGTTTCCTCCTCAGCCACTACCCTCGTCCTCATGGCTTTAACACTGGCCTTGTTTCCTCCTCAACCACTACCCTCGTCCTCATGGCTTTAACACTGGCCTTGTTTCCTCCTTAACACTGTCTCTGTTTCCTCCTCAACCACTACCCTCATCCTCATGGCTTTAACACTGTCCCTGTTTCCTCCTCAACCACTACCCTCGTCCTCATGGCTTTAACACTGTCTCTGTTTCCTCCTCAACCACTACCCTCATCCTGATGGCTTTAACACTGTCTCTGTTGCCTCCTCAACCACTACCCTCATCCTCATGGCTTTAACACTGTCTCTGTTTCCTCCTCAACCACTACCCTCGTCCTCATGGCTTTAACACTGTCCCTGTTTCCTCCTCAACCACTACCCTCGTCATCATGGCTTTAACACTGGTTCCTGTTTCCTCCTCAACCACTACCCTCGTCCTCATGGCTTTAACACTGGCCTTGTTTCCTCCTCAACCACTACCCTCGTCCTCATGGCTTTAACACTGTCTCTGTTTCCTCCTCAACCACTACCCTCGTCCTCATGGCTTTAACACTGGTTCCTGTTTCCTCCTCAACCACTACCCTCATCCTCATGGCTTTAACACTGGCTCTGTTTCCTCCTCAACCACTACCCTCGTCCTCATGGCTTTAACACTGTCCCTGTTTCCTCCTCAACCACTACCCTCTTCATCATGGCTTTAACACTGTCCCTGTTTCCTCCTCAACCACTACCCTCGTCCTCATGGCTTTAACACTGGCCTTGTTTCCTCCTCAACCACTACCCTCGTCCTCATGGCTTTAACACTGTCCCTGTTTCCTCCTCAACCACTACCCTCGTCCTCATGGCTTTAACACTGTCTCTGTTTCCTCCTCAACCACTACCCTCGTCCTCATGGCTTTAACACTGGCCTTGTTTCCTCCTCAACCACTACCCAAATCAGACTTTTGATTTCTTAAATCATGCTGATCTAAACTGTTTAATAGATCTATGGTATTAAAATATTAGACATCTGTCTCCTGTATCAATGTTTTTCTGGTTTAGTTTTCAGCAGCCTGGTGTTTCTGTAGATGTTTCAATGGTGCCAGGGTTCAAGGATAGTTACTTTTTAATACTCTTTGATATTTTCCTTCTATGGCACAACTGGTCAGAGTCCAGAAGCATTTGCTGTTTGCACTTTTTGGGTTCCTAGTTCCACAATTGATGCTCAATCTAAACAAGGCAAAGTCTCATTCGCCCATTCAGGGAATAGGGTACCTGTGTGTGTGCTGCCAGCCAGGTAGAGGTGGTCTGAAACTCCAGCAGTGAGGTGCAGCAATTACACCCACACACACAGACCTGTGGTTTAATTAATTAATGATCCACTTAGTGAAGGCTGACAATATGAGCCCCACACTGGCCCAGCACACACACAGTTATCACATCTCTGCCTTAGTGTCTGTAAGCGGCTTTAGCTAGATCGACTGCCTCCCCTGTGCTCTGTCTGAGAGAGAAAGAGGAAATTAGAGCTGGATTAGACTAGATCAATTAGAGCTGAGATTAAAACACATACACACACTACACAAACGACACACTACACCACACACTACAAACGCCACAAACACTACACAACACACTACACCACACTGCATAACACACCCCACAATACATACGCCACACACACTAGACTACACACGCCACACACACACACACACACACCACACACACCACACTACACCACACACCACACAATACATACACCACACACTACACTACACACGCCACACACACACACACACACGCCACACTACACACACACACACACACACACACACACACACACACACACACACACACACACACACACACACACACACACACACACACACACACACACACACACACACACACTAACACACTAACACACACACACAAACTCTTAGGCCTGCTCTCACACAGACCCAGACCTGTCAATCAGTCAAGGCAGGGTGTGGAGACACGACATCCACACAGCTCATCCTGTATCCATGGAGACGCCGCTGTCACTGCCATAAAAAATGACATCCTAGGAGCAACACTCAACCATCAGATCCTGTAGACATGGTTTATGTGGGACATAAGATGACAACTGAACCAACACCAACAAAACTTTTCAAAGCACCCTCCTATCTTGTTTCTGTTGCAATGTGAAGAGTGGGAATATTTGTCCGCTGTTTGTTGCTCCCAAGTGTGATCTTTAATGAGCTACAGCAATAACATGCACTGATCTAGCAATGACCTCTATTAACTGACCCAGCAATAACATGCACTGATCTAGCAATGACCTCTATTAACTGACCCAGCAATAACATGCACTGATCTAGCAATGACCTCTATTAACTGACCCAGAAATGACATGCACTGATCTAGCAATGACCTCTATTAACTGACCCAGCAATAACACGCACTGATCTAGCAATGACCCTCTATTAACTGACCCAGCAATAACATGCACTGATCTAGCAATGACCTCTATTAACTGACCCAGCAATAACATGCACTGATCTAGCAATGACCTCTGTTAACTGACCCAGCAATAACATGCACTGATCTAGCAATGACCTCTATTAACTGACCCAGCAATAACATGCACTGATCTAGCAATGACCTCTATTAACTGACCCAGCAATAACATGCACTGATCTAGCAATGACCTCTGTTAACTGACCCAGCAATAACATGCACTGATCTAGCAATGACCTCTGTTAACTGACCCAACAATGACCTCTGTTAACGGACCCAACAATGACCTCTGTTAACGGACCCAACAATGACATCTGTTAAATGACCCAGCAATAACATGCACTGATCTAGCAATGACCTCTGTTAACTGACCCAGCAATAACATGCACTGATCTAGCAATGACCTCTGTTTACTGACCCAGCAATAACATGCACTGATCTAGCAATGACCTCTGTTAACTGACCCAGCAATAACATGCACTGATCTAGCAATGACCTCTGTTAACTGACCCAGCAATGACCTCTGTTAACTGACCCAACAATGACCTCTGTTAACTGACCCAGCAATGACCTCTGTTAACTGACCCAACAATGACCTCTGTTAACTGACCCAACAATGACCTCTGTTAACTCACCCAACAATGACCTCTGTTAACTGACCCAACAATAACACGCACTGATCTAGCAATGACCTCTATTAACTGACCCAGCAATAACATGCACTGATCTAGCAATGACCTCTATTAACTGACCCAGAAATGACATGCACTGATCTAGCAATGACCTCTATTAACTGACCCAGCAATAACACGCACTGATCTAGCAATGACCCTCTATTAACTGACCCAGCAATAACATGCACTGATCTAGCAATGACCTCTATTAACTGACCCAGCAATAACATGCACTGATCTAGCAATGATCTCTGTTAACTGACCCAGCAATAACATGCACTGATCTAGCAATGACCTCTATTAACTGACCCAGCAATAACATGCACTGATCTAGCAATGACCTCTATTAACTGACCCAGCAATAACATGCACTGATCTAGCAATGACCTCTGTTAACTGACCCAGCAATAACATGCACTGATCTAGCAATGACCTCTGTTAACTGACCCAACAATGACCTCTGTTAACGGACCCAACAATGACCTCTGTTAACGGACCCAACAATGACCTCTGTTAAATGACCCAGCAATAACATGCACTGATCTAGCAATGACCTCTGTTAACTGACCCAGCAATAACATGCACTGATCTAGCAATGACCTCTGTTTACTGACCCAGCAATAACATGCACTGATCTAGCAATGACCTCTGTTAACTGACCCAGCAATAACATGCACTGATCTAGCAATGACCTCTGTTAACTGACCCAGCAATGACCTCTGTTAACTGACCCAACAATGACCTCTGTTAACTGACCCAGCAATGACCTCTGTTAACTGACCCAACAATGACCTCTGTTAACTGACCCAACAATGACCTCTGTTAACTCACCCAACAATGACCTCTGTTAACTGACCCAACAATGACCTCTGTTAACTGACCCAACAATGCCCTTTGTTAACTGACCCAACAATGACCTCTGTTAACTGACCCAACAATGACCTCTGTTAACTGACCCAACAATGACCTCTGCTAACTGCCCCAACAATGACCTCTGTTAACTGATCTAACAATGACCTCTGTTAACTGACCCAACAATGACCTCTGTTAACTGACCCAACAATGACCTCTGTTAACTGACCCAACAATGACCTCTGTTAACTGACCCGGCTTCAACAATATGATTTTGTATTGATACACTGATTGATTAGTCTAGTATGACAATAGCCCTTTTGGGTCTCTGTCTGTGTGTGTGTGTATTGATAATGTAGGCCAGAGACTATCCTAGCTCAATAATCTCGCTTTGGTCAAACAGTGAGCAAACAAACATTTCATCAGATGATGGGGAAGCCAGACGATGACAACTACACACTGGATGACGTTAGTTTCAAACGTGGCTCAGAGAGAGGGGGAGGAGCGAGATGAGGTGGGGATGAGGAGCAGAGCCATAGAAGACCACAGGTGACTGGCCGTTACCATAGAGAAATTACATCACTGCTTCAGCAACCTGAGCTCAAGAAACTCCTGCTCATCGCCATAGGAACCTCGGTGAGGGAAAAGGGAAGGAGGGCTTGGCCCCCTAGGAATTGTAGTGTAAGATTGGTGTGTGTGTGTGTGTGTCTGTGTCTGTGTGTGTGTGTGTGTGTGTGTGTGTGTGTGTGTGTGTGTGTGTGTGTGTGTGTTAGACAGATGTCCAAGAGGTTCTACTAAATTTAGGCTTAGCAGCATGGGAACAACCAAACCGATCCATCAGAACCTCATGGCTGTCCCAGCGCTTAACCCCTCACAAATCAACAGCGCTTAACAGATTGTTCTACTCATTTTGTGGTAGTGTCCAGAGAATTATGTTCTCAGTGTTCATAAACCCAATTCAATTAACTACTCAGCCTGAAATCCAGAATTTGTAGGAAACTGGTTGAAATGAATCAGACGGAGGCCCAGCTACGTTAGTCAGAAAATGTATTTACGAGAGCGCCAGCCTGTTGTACAAAACAATTAATTTTATACTGGCTACGCACACACATTCACCCAAACATACGCACACACATTCACACAATTTTCTGCTACCCAGCCGACAAAGATTAGGGGATTCCCCATCCTCCCTCAAGATAGGGAGACGCTGGGAAGTACTCTCAGTGGCCCCAGCCAAGGTCGGCACTGGAATCTTGCTCAGACAGTCTGTCTGTTATTCAAATAAGGTTTATAGACACATTGTACAGACTATGGTTATACATAATTCTAATCAATTTCATACTCATACGATTATATGGCATATGGCTTCAGGCTGGATATTCTAGTCATTCATATAAATTCTATCAACAGGTATGCTGGTTAAGTGTGCCTTGAATTCTAAATAAATGAATGACAGTGTCACCAGCAAAGCACCATCACACCTCCTCCTCCATGCTTCAATGTGGGAACCACACATACGCAGGTCATCCGTTCACAAGACTGTAACTACCATTTGGATATGACAAAAAATTGTGGAGAAAAATGGGTAAAAAGAACAAAAAAATACAATTTTCTCAAATTTGGACTCATCAGACCAAAGGACAGATTTCCAATGGTCTAATGTCCATTGCTCTTGTTTCTTGGCCCAAGCAAGTCTCTTCTTATTATTGGTGTCCTTTAGTAGTGGCTTCTTTGCTGCAATTCGACTTTGAAAGCCTGATTTCACACAGTGTCCTCTGAACAGTTGATGTTGAGATGTGTCTGTTACTTGAACTCTGAATCCTTTATTTGGGCTGCAATGTCTGAGGCTGGTAACTGTAATGAACTCATCCTCTGCAGCAGAGGGAACTGTGGGTCTTCCTTTCCTGTGGCGGTCCTCATGAGAGTCAGTTTCATTATAATGCTTGATGGTTTTTACGACTGCACTTGAAGAAACTTTCAAAGTTCTTTGCATATTTTGTATTGACTGATCTTCAAGTCTTAAAGAAATTAAGGACTGTCATTTCTATTTGCTTATTTGAGCTGTTCTTTCCATAATATGGACTTGGTCTATTGCCAAATAGGGCTACCACCCCTACCTTGTCACAACGCAACTGATTAGCTGTCTACATACCACCACAGACCGATGCTGGCACTAAGACCGCATTCAACGAGCTGTATTCCGCCATAAGCAAACAGGAAAACGCTCCTCCAGAAGTAGCGCTCCTAGTGGCCGAGGAATTTAATGTAGGGAAACTTAAATCCATTTTACCAAATTTCTGTCAGCATGTTAATTCAAACTTATTATGGCTTGGGGCCAGTATTTCGACATCTGGATGAGAAGCATGCCCAAAGTAAACTGCCTGTTACTCAGGCCCAGAAGCTAGGATATGCATGTAACAGGTTTGGATTTGGATAGAAAACACTCAAAAGTTTCCAGAACTGTTAGAATCATGTCTGTGAGTATAACAGAACTGGTATGGCAGGCGAAAACCTGAGGAAAATCCATCCAGGAAGTGGGATTTTTTTTATGTGGGTAGTTTACAATTGAATGCCTACAGAGTATCTTATGGGTTAGGACCCATTTTGCAGTTCCTATGGCTTCCACTAGATGTCAACAGTCTTTAGACTTTGTTTCAGGCTTTTTTTCTGAAAAATGAAGAAGAATGAGACCTTTCTGTCAGTGGACTGTAGAATCATACAGTGTTGGTTTGCACGCATGACCGAGTGCGCGCCCTTCGTTGTTTTTCCTTTCTATTGAATACACTATTGTCCGGTTGAAATATTATCGATTATTTAGACAATTGACAACCTGAGGATTAATTATAAACATCGTTTGACATGTTTAGACGAACTTTACCGGTACTATTAGGATGTATTCATCTGCATGTTTTGACCACCTTTGAGCCAGTGGATTACTGAACAAAATGCGCCAACAAAACAGAGTTTTTGGGATATAAAGAGGGACTTTAATGAACAAAACAAACATTTATTGTATAGCTGGGACTCTTGTGACTGCAACCATATGATCTTCAAAGGTAAGGGATTAATGTTTGTATGCTTTTGTAAGAGGGGAGCTATCCTCAGATAATCGCATGGCATGCTTCGACGTGAAGCCTTTTGAAATCTGACAAAGCGGCTGGATTAACAAGAAGTTCATCTTTAAACCGATGTATAACACTTGTATTTTTTGTGAATGTTTATTATGACTATTTCTGTATTTTGCATTTGGCGCTCTGAATTTCACAGGATGCTGTCGAGGTGGGTCGCTAGTGGAACACCTGCGCCAGAAAGGTTAAATGTGCAACAGGAGGGGAAGAAAACTAGATCACACATAGAGACGCGTACAAAGCTCCCTCTCGCCTTCCTTTTGGAAATCTGACCATAATTCTATCCTTCTGATTCCTGCTTAAAAGCAAAAATTCAAGCAGGAAGCACCAGTGACTCGGTCAATAAAAATGTGGTCAGATGAAGCAGATGCTAAACTACAGGACTGTTTTGCTAGCAGAGACTGGAATATGTGCCGGGATTCTTCCGGTGGCATTGAGGAGTACACGACATCAGTCATTGGCTTCATCAATAAGTGCATCAATGACGTCAATGACGTCATTGATCACAGCGACTGTACGTACATCACAGCGACTGTACGTACATACCCCAACCAGAGGCCATGGTTTACAGGCAACATCAGCTCTGAACTAAAGGCTAGAGCTGCCGCTTTCAAGGAGCGGGACTCTAACCCGGAAGCATATAAGAAATCCTGATATCTCTCTTTCCGACGAACCATCAAACAGGCAAAGCTTCAATACAGGACTAAGGTCGAATCATACTACACTGGCTCTGACGCTCATCGGATGTGGCAAGGCTTCAAACCATTACAGACTACAAAGGGATAGCACAGCCGAGAGCTGACCAATGACACGAACCTACCAGACAAGCTAAACTACTTATACGCTCGCTTCGAGGAAAATAACATTGAAACATGCATGGGAGCACCAGCTGTTTCGGACGACTGTATGATCACGCTTTCTGTAGCCAATGTGAGTAAGACATTTGACTTGCGGATCAGTGGGACTCTTCTGGTGAACTTGCAGAGCGTTAAATTCAAATTAAATGACTATAAATATTAAACTTTCATGAAATCCCAAGTGCAGTACATCAAAATAAAGCTTAACTTGTTGTTAATCCAGCCACTGTGTCAGAGGGGTGGGAGGGGTGTGGTCCGGAGGAGAGATGCTGGGTGCCGGTGGAGGACGTCTTGGACCCAACTCTGCTGAGTGAGTTTCACCACCTCCATCCAGATCGCCCTGCGCCTCGTCCTCCGGGTCGTCCTCGAGGCAGGTGTCGGCGAGCTGCAGGAGCCGCACGTCATGGGGGGGTACTGTCACATCTTCCACCGAAGGTGGCTTCTCTCCCTGTTCGGGCGGTGCTCGGCGGTCGTCGTCGCCGGCCTACTAGAAGGTGGATCCTCTCCCTGTTCGGGCGGTGCTCGGCGGTCGTCGTCGCCGGCCTACTAGAAGGTGGCTCCTCACCCTGTTCGGGCGGTGCTCGGCGGTCGTCGTCGCCGGCCTACTAGAAGGTGGATCCTCTCCCTGTTCGGGCGGTGCTCGGCGGTCATCGTCGCCGGCCTACTAGAAGGTGGATCCTCTCCCTGTTCGGGCGGTGCTCGGCGGTCGTCGTCGCCGGCCTACTAGAAGGTGGCCCTTCTCCCTTTTCGGTGGTGCTCGGCGGTCATCGTCGCCGGCCTACTAGAAGGTGGCTCCTCTCCCTGTTCGGGCGGTGCTCGGCGGTCGTCGTCGCCGGCCTACTAGAAGGTGGCTCCTCTCCCTGTTCGGGCGGTGCTCGGCGGTCGTCGCCGGCCTACTAGAAGGTGGATCCTCTCCCTGTTCGGGCGGTGCTCGGCGGTCGTCGTCGCCGGCCTACTAGAAGGTGGCTCCTCTCCCTGTTCGGGCGGTGCTCGGCGGTCGTCGCCGGCCTACTAGAAGGTGGCTCCTCTCCCTGTTCGGGCGGTGCTCGGCGGTCGTCGTCGCCGGCCTACTAGAAGGTGGCTCCTCTCCCTGTTCGGGCGGCGCTCGGCGGTCGTCGTCGCCGGCCTACTAGAAGGTGGATCCTCTCCCTGTTCGGGCGGCGCTCGGCGGTCGTCCTCGCCGGCCTACTAGAAGGTGGCTCATCTCCCTGTTCGGGCGGTGCTCGGCGGTCGTCGTCGCCGGCCTACTAGAAGGTGGATCCTCTCCCTGTTCGGGCGGTGCTCGGCGGTCGTCGTCGCCGGCCGTCGTCGCCGGCCTACTAGAAGGTGGCTCCTCTCCCTGTTCGGGCGGTGCTCGGCGGTCGTCGTCGCCGGCCTACTAGAAGGTGGCTCCTCTCCCTGTTCGGGCGGTGCTCGGCGGTCGTCGTCGCCGGCCTACTAGAAGGTGGCTCCTCTCCCTGTTCGGGCGGTGCTCGGCGGTCGTCGTCGCCGGCCTACTAGAAGGTGGCTCCTCTCCCTGTTCGGGCGGCGCTCGGCCGTCGTCGTCGCCGGCCTACTAGAAGGTGGCTCCTCTCCCTGTTCGGGCGGTGCTCGGCGGTCGTCGTCGCCGGCCTACTAGAAGGTGGCTCCTCTCCCTGTTCGGGCAGTGCTCGGCGGTCGTCGTCGCCGGCCTACTAGAAGGTGGCTCCTCTCCCTGTTCGGGCGGTGCTCGGCGGTCGTCGTCGCCGGCCTACTAGAAGGTGGATCCTCTCCCTGTTCGGGCGGTGCTCGGCGGTCGTCGTCGCCGGCCTACTAGAAGGTGGCTCCTCTCCCTGTTCGGGCGGTGCTCGGCGGTCGTCGTCGCCGGCCTACTAGAAGGTGGATCCTCTCCCTGTTCGGGCGGTGCTCTGCGGTCGTCGTCGCCGGCCTACTAGAAGGTGGATCCTCTCCCTGTTCGGGCGGTGCTCGGCGGTCGTCGTCGCCGGCCTACTAGAAGGTGGCTCCTCTCCCTGTTCGGGCGGTGCTCGGCGGTCGTCGTCGCCGGCCTACTAGAAGGTGGCTCCTCTCCCTGTTCGGGCGGTGCTCGGCGGTCGTCGTCGCCGGCCTACTAGAAGGTGGATCCTCTCCCTGTTCGGGCGGTGCTCTGCGGTCGTCGTCGCCGGCCTACTAGAAGGTGGATCCTCTCCCTGTTCGGGCGGTGCTCGGCGGTCGTCGTCGCCGGCCTACTAGAAGGTGGCTCCTCTCCCTGTTCGGGCGGTGCTCGGCGGTCGTCGTCGCCGGCCTACTAGAAGGTGGCTCCTCTCCCTGTTCGGGCGGTGCTCGGCGGTCGTCGTCGCCGGCCTACTAGAAGGTGGCTCCTCTCCCTGTTCGGGCGGCGCTCGGCGGTCGTCGTCGCCGGCCTACTAGAAGGTGGCTCCTCTCCCTGTTCGGGCGGTGCTCGGCGGTCGTCGTCGCCGGCCTACTAGAAGGTGGCTCCTCTCCCTGTTCTGGCGGTGCTCGGCCGTCGTCGTCGCCGGCCTACTAGAAGGTGGCTCCTCTCCCTGTTCGGGCGGTGCTCGGCAGTCGTCGTCGCCGGCCTACTAGAAGGTGGCTCCTCTCCCTGTTCTGGCGGTGCTCGGCCGTCGTCGTCGCCGGCCTACTAGAAGGTGGCTCCTCTCCCTGTTCGGGCGGTGCTCGGCGGTCGTCGTCGCCGGCCTACTAGAAGGTGGCTCCTCTCCCGGTTCGGGCGGTGCTCGGCGGTCGTCGTCGCCGGCCTACTAGAAGGTGGCTCCTCTCCCTGTTCGGGCGGTGCTCGGCGGTCGTCGTCGCCGGCCTACTAGAAGGTGGCTCCTCTCCCTGTTCGGGCGGTGCTCGGCGGTTGTCGTCGCCGGCCTACTAGAAGGTGGCTCCTCTCCCTGTTCGGGCGGTGCTCGGCGGTCGTCGTCGCCGGCCTACTAGCTGCCAACGATCCATTTTTCCTTTTTGTTTGTGTCTGTCTGGTTTTTCTTTACACCTGTTTCCTATTAGTTTAATTCGGTGGGTTTATTAACCTCCGCTGCCTGTTATTCTTTGTGCAGGATTATTTGCTGTTGTTGCTGTTAGAGGTGCGTGTTTGCGATACGTTTTTTTTTCTCACGGTCGTTGTACCGCTGTGAACTGTTTAGGAGTAGAGGTTTCTCCTCCGTGTGTTGCGTTTATTTCCCTGTGTGTGGTGACTTTGTTTGGGTGTGTTCCTCTACCTGTTGTCGTGTAGTTTGGGACTTCAAATAAACTATTTTGCTTCTGGGACTTCCTTGCTCTCCTGCTCCTGACTGCTGCACCTCCCTCCTCTTAGGAGGCACATAACAGCTGACTAACTGGCAAGTGTCTTCACTGACATTTTCAACCTCTCCCTCTCCGAGTCTGTAAAACCTACATGTTTCAAGCAGACCACCATAGTCCCTGTGCCCAAGAACACTAAGGTAACCTGCCTAAATGACTACTGACCCACAGCACTGACGTTTGTAGCCAGGAAGTGTTTTGAAAGGCTGGTCATGGCTCACCTCAACACCATTATCCCAGAAACCTTAGTCCCACTCCAATTTGCATACCTCCCTAACAGTCGTAAAATACGTTACCTCTATGCTCTGTAGTGTTCGAGTTTGGAATGTAAAATGTGGAACACAGAGAGACACTTAGACAATCGAAAGCTTGAATAATTAAACAATATTTATATTTTTGAGAATGTGGGACTGGTCTGGGTATTTAAAGAACAATCTTGTCAAAGTTGTTTCATTTGGTGACCTTATGAAAGACAGGAGACCCACATTACTGTATCTCTGTTTGTGTACACTTTTCAATTATCAGATTTACATCTCGATGTTGGATCAAATTAATGAGTAAATATGAAACTATTTGTGAAAAGATGTAATGTGATGTTAGCCTCCTAAATGAGAGCATTGATTTTCATATAAAGTTTAACTAGTCAGTGGCCATGCCCCCATGAGGCCAGACATTACATCAGGCGTCATGAAATCGCCCCTTTTTCCAGAGTCTAAAACCACTTCCTACAAAATGTACATTAAGTCAGAGAATGCTGGGACGGAGTCCCCATGTTGGAATGGCTACAATTCTATAGGCCATCAGACTAGAAAACATGGAGCTGACGCTAAATGTTGAAATGGTTGAGAACTACCACTCTCTAGGACCAGGAGACCAAACAACGTGTAGTGTTGGCTACATGGCTGGAAATGGTTCAACTCTGAGACTATCGATCACTACAGAATAAGAGCAAATCCTAGACATAGAATTACTAGTCTGCAGCTGGAAATTACATAAGTCTAGTACAAGAATACCGACAACCCCGGAAGCATCTATTCTATGCAACAACCATCTGTACGTCTGACATATCCATTACAACAGACACGTGCTTCTACACCTGCATTGCTTGCTGTTTGGGGTTTTAGGCTGGGTTTCTGTACAGCACTTTGAGATATCAGCTGATGTACGAAGGGCTATATAAATACATTTGATTTGATTTGATTTGACTATCCAGAGCCGCCGAGAAAGCTACAACCATGAAAGACATTTTGACTTCTGGGGAAGTTAACCAGGGACTCTCTGATGAACGGACTCTCCAGCAGACGGACTGGCGACTCCAACAGAGAAGAAAACAGTGACATACAGGCGTAAATACATACATTGCAATTATTTTTGAATGAGTGACCATTCATTTGCAAAGGATTAGCATTTCAATGAATATAATTAGCAACTGTGTATAGTGAATCCATTTAGCCTTTCCCGCCTTTTATCTGTCCCCACCCTTTTCCATTGTCTACCAAGCCATCATACCGGTTTAGCCCACTAGGGACTTATAAATGCATTGTGTTAGTAACCAATAACTATATTGTTTGTTTATGTAATTCTGTGATTTGATTAGTTAGTTCATAAATAAATAAATAAGCCAATTTGTATATTGCTGATTCATTATGGAGGCTAGGTTTCATGCAGATATCCAAGGGTTTGTGACTTTCAGATATGACACTGCTGAGGTAATAATACATTAATGAGAATGACTAATCAATATAGATATATGAAAATATCTGAAGAGTCAATTCAGGAAATAGAGACTCTATAAACATCTTCCTATGGTGCCCCGACTTCCTAGTTCATTAAAGTTTACATTCATTGTAACCTCTCTAAACCACCCATACCGGATCTAGGATAATTGTCATCAGCAACGCTGAATAGCATAGCACCACAATCAAATAATATTACTAGAAAATATTCATATTCATGAAATCACAAGTGAAATATAGTGAAACACAGCTTAGCCTTTTGTTAATCCACCTGTCGTCTCAGATTTTGAAATTATGCTTTACAGCGAAAGCAATACAAGCGTTTGTGTAAGTTTATCGATCGCTCGACAAAACAATAAGTACACTTAGCATCAGGTAACTTGGTCACGAAAATCAGAAAAGCAATCAAATTAATCGTTTACCTTAGATGATCTTCGGCTGTTATTTTTCCAAACATAAAAATAGTGCCCCCTAGCTTCAAGAGGTTAACTTCTTATGGGCAGGTGGGACGATAACGATAGCGTCCCACCTGGCCAACATCCGGTAAAATTGCAGAGCGCGAAATTCAAACTACAAAATTATAAATATTTAACTTTAAAAAAATCACAAGTGTAATACATCAAAATAAAGCTTAACGTCTTGTTAATCCAGCCACTGTGTCAGATTTCAAAAAGTATTTATGGCGAAAGCACACCATGCAATTATCTGAGGACAGCGCAAAAAAAAGCGCCATGAAAAACACATTTTAACCAGGCAGGTGCGACACGAAAGTCAGAAATAGCGATATAAAAAATGTCTTACCTTTGATGATCTTCTTCTGTTGACACTCCAAAAGGTCCCAGTTACATCACAAATGGTCCTTTTGTTCGTTAATGTCCTTCTTCATATCCATAAAAACTCAGTTTAGCAGGCGCGCTTCAGTCAATAATCCACCCAATTTCCCTCCTTCAAAATGCATACAAAAATGAATCCCAAACCTTACTAATAAACTTTTCCAAACAAGTCAAATAGCGTTTATAACCAAACCTTAGTTACCCTATTACGTAAATAAACGATCAAATTTAAGACAGAGAATCGTTATTGTCTTTACCGGAGAAAAATACCAAAGAACTCGCTCTCATTAACGTGCTTGGAAACACTACAGCCAAAATGGGAGCCACCTAGAAAAACTAATATTTCTGGCTAATTTTTCAAGAAACCAGCATGAAACTCTTTCTAAAGACTGTTGACATCTAGTGGAAGCCCTAGGAACAGCAATCTGTGAGGACTTTGCCTTATAATAAAAGTGACAGCCATTGAAAATGGTGGTAGGCAATATTGGGGCTAGGGGTTTATTGAAACGTGTTGGTTGGTTGGTTCAGCTGTCTGTCTTGGTGCAGTCGAAGGGTTTCCACCACTGGGAGAACTCAAGGACCTTCTTCCACTGGTCGTAAAAGTTCTCTCTGGTTGACTTCCTCCGTATGCTCTGCTCCACATCCAACATCCCCCCAACTATCTCTTGAAGAGAGGGGAGAGGAGGGGAGGAGGAGGAGCGGGGAAAGGAGAGAAGAAGGAGAGGAAAAGGAAAAGGAGGGTGAAGGGTGAAGGGCTAGAGTTATACAGCAGACATAACAAGCTACTGCATACAGACAGTAAAAGCATCCCATAGTGGTTGTAATTCAATGACCTTGACAACGTAGTGGGGGAACTTGTGTTGTAATTCACTGACCTTGCCAATGTAGTGGGGGAACTTGTGTTGTAATTCACTGACCTTGCCAATGTAGTGGTGGAACTTGTGTTGTAATTCACTGACCTTGCCAAAGTAGTGGGAGAACTTGTGTTGTAATTCACTGACCTTGCCAAAGTAGTGGGGGAACTGTAACGTTGTCTGTGTGTAGCTGGTGAGATGAGTCATGCTTTTACTCAAAAATCGAAATTAATACAGGGCCACACAAATACGGACCACAATACAACAAACAATCACTCACCAAAACCATGTGGGAAACAGAGGGTTAAATAATGAACAGGTGATTATGGGATTGAAAACAGGTGTGTGAAACAAAGACAAAACAAATGGAAAATGAAAAGTGGATCGGTGGTAGCTAGAAAGCCGGTGACGTCAACCGCCGAACGTCGCCCGAACAAGGAGAGGGACCGACTTCGGCAGAAGTCGTGACAGCAAAGCCCCCCTGAAGACCGAAGTCTACTGAGAAATAGGGCAGACCCTGCAGCACCTGGCACAGAGAGAACACACAGTCATACACACACTCACAGAAGACTCCCCCCTAAAATTCCTGTCGTCGTGTCTGTGACTATCATTAAATGTGAAGAATTATTTAATCAAATCAATTTTCTATGTCTAATTATTATTACGTGATTAATTGTATTTGTCTAACGTGTATATAAACTTCCATCATCAACTGTATGTACGGCAGGACCAAATCGGAAAGACAGGTAGGAGCAAGCCCATGTAATGCTTTGTAGGTTAGCAGTAAAACCCCTACCTTGTTCCAACACATCTGATTGGATCAAACACATTTAAGTAGGAAAGAAAATCCACAAATTAACTTTTAACATGGCACACCTGTTAATTGAAATTAATTCCAGGTGACTACCTCATGAAGCTGGTTGTGAGAATGCCAATAGTTTGCAAAGCTGTCATCAAGACAAAGGGTGGCTACTTTGAATCATCTCTTTTTTGGTTACTACATGATTCAATATGTGTTATTTCATAGTTATGTTGTCTTAATTATTATTCTACAATGTGGAACATTTATAAAATATAAAAGAAAAACTCTGGAATGAGTAGGTGTTTCCAAACTGTTGACTGTTACTGTATATATATGTATATGTACATATACAGTGGGGCAAAAAAGTATTTAGTCAGCCACCAATTGTGCAAGTTCTCCCACTTAAAAAGATGAGAGAGGCCTGTAATTTTCATCATAGGTACACTTCAACTATGACAGACAAAATGAGAAAAAAAATCCAGAAAATCACATTGTAGGATTTTTTATGAATTTATTTGCAAATGATGGTGGAAAATAAGTATTTGGTCAATAACAAAAGTTTATCTCAATACTTTGTTATATACCCTTTGTTGGCAATGACAGAGATCAAACGTTTTCTGTATGTCTTCACAAGGTTTTCACACACTGTTGCTGGTATTTTGGCCCATTCCTCCATGCAGATCTCCTCTAGAGCAGTGATGTTCAAGAGCTGATGGAAATAAACTGTAGTTCTGTTCAGGACTGCAAGACAAGTCACTGAACACCGGAGAATTACAGAGAAGAATAACAGTAGAAGACTTGTTGGAACCTTTTTGGACAATCAGAGCCTTACAAGTGCGCCACGAAAACTCCCTTTCCAAGGCTGCCCTGTCCAACAAGAGTGAACCGGCGAACCAAAGAATTTCACATAAATACATTTATGATTTCTTACTCAAAGCGGGTGGCAGTTTGTGTGCCCTGATCTGTTTCACCTGTCCTTGTGCTTTTCTCCATCCAGTTGTCGCCCATCTTCCCCGCTTATCCCCTGGGTATTTAAACCTGTTTTTTTCTGTCTGTCTGTGCCAGTTTTGTCTTGTTTGTTCAAGCCTACCAGCGTTTTGTCTCAGCTCCTGTTTTTCCCCAGTCTGTCTTTGTCTCGTCCTCCTGGTTTTTGGCTCTTGTCTGTCCTGACTCTGTATCCACCCGACTGCACTCTGCCTGTCCCTGAGCCTGCCTGCCGTCCTGTACTTTTGCTCCGTGTCTGGTCAGGCAGAGGTACTGTAGGTAATCCAGACGTGGAGCAAAAGTACAGGACGGCAGGCAGGCTCAGGGACAGGCAGAGTGCAGTCGGGTGGATACAGAGTCAGGACAGACAAGAGCAGACAGGAGCTTTCCTGTCATCCTGTACCTTGGCCTCTGGATTATTGACCCCTGCCTGCCTTGACCTGTTGTTTACCTGCCCCTGTTGTTACAATAAGCAGTGTTACTTCACACAGTCTGCATGTGGGTCTTACCTTGATTCCTGATAGTACCAATGTTAAGTGTCTCTGTCCCCCTCCCTCCCTCTCCATCTCTTTTGTAACAAGCAGGCACATTGTTGTTATTCCTCTAGGGACCTGTTTTTATCATATTAAGTGTGTATGTTTATCCTGTCCTACCATTTAGTTAGCTAGTAAATAAACAATTAAACCAATTAGTGCAGTTCTAAATCGTAAGTAAGGCTCTGGTTTTTGCAGATGCAAGGAGGTTATGACTGTTCAGAATGATAATATGATACGAGGTTATGATTAATAAATGGACTGTTTATAGATGTGGTAGGTAAAGACCTTTAGAGTTTAATTTGGGGAATGGTAACTCTTTAAAGTACCGCTCTCGTGGTGCCACAAATCCTAATGAATTAATTGTTACATGATTCATTTAATTGCGTAACAATTAAACATAGTTAGTTGATTAGATTAATAACCGTCCTCAGATTAATGTTAAAGTCAAGTCACGACGCTTGTTAAGAGGTTAAGCACATTTTTACTGCTGAAATTAATTACAGTGCCTTGCAAAAGTACTCATCCCTCTTGGTGTTTTTCCTATTTTGTTGCATTACAACCTGTAATTTAAATAGATTTTTATTTGGATTTAATTTAATGGACATACACAAAATAGTCCAAATTGGTGAAGTGAAATGAAAAAAAGAACTCTAAAAAATTAAAAACAGAAAAGTGGCGCGTGCATATGTATTCACCCCCTTTGCTATGAAGCCCCTAAATAAGATCTGGTGCACCCAATAACCTTCAGAAGACACATAATTAGTTAAATAAAGTCCAACTGTGTGCAATCTAAGTGGCACATGATCTGTCACATGATCTCAGTATATACCTGTTCTGAAAAGCCCCAGAGTCTGCAACACCACTAAGCAAGGGGCACCACCAAGCAAGCGACACCATGAAGACGAAGGAGCTCTCTA